>NC_057798.1:735799050-736135423 GCF_018294505.1 Triticum aestivum | reverse complement strand
AGATCTTACGTGAGCATAGGAATATTTTTTGAAATAGCATGCTACATTTCCCAACAAGATCCACAAGCATACAAGATCAATCCAAGGAAAATAGCACTAGTGTAAAGTTCTTCCCACTAGGTGAGGTCTTGAATCCACAAGAGGCTCTTCTCCAAGAAAAGCGCTTGATCTCCAAGAGGAGCTTATCCAAGAGGAGGTCTAGATCTCCAAGAGGAGGAAGATGAGCAAAGCTCTCCCATTGTCTATGAAATACTTTACTAACCTCTCAAATGAGCTAGGGAAAGAGTATTTAAAGGCTAAGGACGAAACATGAGGGAGAGAGGGGTACAAGGGTCAAAGACCACAAAATGCATGCAGGCATACAGAGCAATCCGGGCACCCGGGGTAAAGTGGCCCGAGCACCCAGACCGGCAAGGGGCCGGCTGTAGGTGGGCCGGGCAACCGAGGGTTCCAAGCCCATGCACCCAGGGAGGCGCTAGAAGGCTTGAGGCGGGAGTCCGGGCACCCGGGGGTCCAAGGCTCGGGCACCCGGGGTGGGGCTAGCGGCTCCAGGCGGGGTGGCCACGCACCCGGGGCTCTAGGGCCAGGCACCTGAGGTCAGCTGGGGCAGCTCCCAGGGAGGGGCGGGTACCCGGACCCCACATGGTCGGGAACCCGGGGCGGGCAGGGGCCATGCCCAGGTTCAGGCCGGGCACCCGGGGCCAAAGTGGCCGGGCACCCGGAGTGTCTAGGACCTTCCCTTCTTCTCCCTTGTCGCTCCTTTCTTCCTTCTCCTCCTCCATAGCTGCTCGTACCTCCGTCCTTGCCTTTTCATCAACTTCTTCTTGATACCTGAGCGTGCATAACACTTCCGTTTGAGTTAGGGCCCAACTCTCGTGTGAATTCGAATGGAGCTCGACGAGGAAGGAGTTAACCTCATTCTCGAGGGCGTGTGCATAAGACCTTATCCTTGGTCCTCTCGGTGCTTGAGGTGGTGATGGAGCGTCCATGGTGATGAGCGATGGATGCTCCACATCATCTCCCCTCCCTTGGGAGAGATCCGTCCACGGATCGTGATCTTCATCACCATGGGAAAGAGAGGGTGTCGTTGTGTAGAAGTGGACGACCACCAAGCACTTATCATGTTGAAGCTCGAAATGGGCACTCTCCAATGTCGCACCGTCTTGTGATTCCTTCAAAAGGAGCAAGGACAAAAAACACTTGGAAAAACAAATGTGGTTAGCCGTAGTGCAAAACCAAGCATTCAAGAGGTGATTCATCGAACAAGTGTCGCCATCAAGCCTAGCATATGGTGTGACAAAGGATTGCGGCATGGCATGTAAGCACATAGATTGAGTAAAATGAAGGGCGTCATGGAAACAAGCATGTAAATGTGAGGTAGCGATGCAAATATGTGTGTCAAGAGAATAAGTATCTACCTCAAGCTCATAGCAAGCATACATAAGACTCTCAATGAACGGTCTATGGTAGGCATAAGAGTCATTCACAACACCAAATGAAATGAAATGAAATGTCTAAACACATGGGTCAAGTGCAAGACAATCCAAGCATCATGTGCATATGGTGTGGTGAAGATAGTATGGCACTCAAATAAGATGGCAATTGTGCAACATGTGCGAGGTAATCAAGTCTTGCAAGCTAGTAGTGCGAAGATGCACCATACTATAGGTAATCATGGCAATCATGTCATGTGTGCAAGTAGTAGGCATAGGCAATGTACATGGCATATCGAAAGAACACAAAGCAAGATCAAGGTGTCATCATAGGAATGGATCACAAAGAAAACATGGCAATAACAAGCAATATGTCCACCAAGCTTGCAAATACACATACAAGTACTAGAATCAATCATCATGTGTAATGAAAAGCATGGGTCACACATGCATGGAAAAGGCATAGGAAGGAGCATATCATGCAAAGTGAGCATGGAAATATGGGCAAATGATATATAATGGACAAGAATCCATAACCATGTGAGGTCCATGTAGAAGAAATGCGCGAAGTCATTGTGTAGATGGAATGGTTGTTGACATATCTCACGGGTTCCCAAGGCATCGTTGCTCTCGAGAGCTCGCTTTATCAACTCATGGTCTTGTGAGGTTGACGAGTAAGTATGGGAACCTATACAAAACAGACACAAGCCAAAGGAAGTGTGTGCATGGTAAATGTACACATCATCCATCATGATGTGTATGTGCACGTGTGAGTTAGCACAAGATAAGCAATGCTCAAAGAAATTTGTTGCATGGTATAAGAACATGGCATCCATCATGAATGAATAGTTGTTACGTAGAACATGATGGGGATGCAAATTGAGCATACAATTATATGGAACATCAATAGCATTGTCATTCATGGGGAGCATACAGTTCACACAATCATGAGAATCATGCAAAGGATGGGATGTCCCAAAAACTCCTAAAATGTATGAGGAAACTATGGGGGTCTTCTCATGAGCAATATCAAAATCATAATATGGAGAAGTGGAACAACATCCAAAACAATGTATGTCCGAAGCTAGGTAATCATGGCATAGCATGTGACGGATATGATGCAAGGGAAACATGTCAATATCATCACAAGAAAAATAAATGCCAATAACCATGGGCTTTTCATCTATGCAATATGTTCAAATTGGGTTTAATTTAATGGCATGTGCATAGTCACTACGATGAGATTGCAAATGTGACATATTGTTGATCTCATGCATAGCATATGACAAGTCAAGAGGATTGTCAAACATGATGTGACCAAGAGAATTATCAGAAGAAATCCTATGTAACATGGCATCACAACTAATAGACTCCACATGGCAATCATCAAACTCATCATAAATGGGTGAATCATCGCATGGGGAAGTCGAAGCATGAAGCTTGACAATAGGTGGATCAACATCGTGCAAGCAATCAATGTCAAGAATGTCCACTAGCGGGACTAGAGCATCACATTCACCTATGTTACCTTTTTCATTCCACTCAAGTGATGTAGGTGAGGTGGCAAAGACCAAGTCGTGGTCAATATCTTCATCTTTATGGAACCATGGCCATCATCTTGTCCAAAGGAAGGACGAAGTCGTCGAGGATCGGTGCGCCATCATATATGGGACCTAGCACCAAATTAGAAGACACAATAGAGGTAGAGGTTAAGTTGTTAGAAATCGAAATGGTCTCACATGCCCTATCAACTACCTCACTCTCTCTATGTGGTGGTGGCTCACTCACTCCCACAAGGTAGGTGCACTCAATGTCACTTATG
Organism: Triticum aestivum; assembly: GCF_018294505.1. Classification (NCBI taxonomy): domain Eukaryota; kingdom Viridiplantae; phylum Streptophyta; class Magnoliopsida; order Poales; family Poaceae; genus Triticum; species Triticum aestivum. The sequence goes on along the minus strand of NC_057798.1, from coordinate 736,132,168 downwards.
GTAGAGTCACTCAAATCACTCAAGTGGTGGTGGTGTTGGCTCTCCTCACGTGGGAATTGGGGCAACTCATCATATATGGTGCTAGTGGTGAAGTCACTCTCACTCTCAATATGGTGGCATATGTCTCCATGCTCAACTCCTATCACCGCCTTGGTTGAAGGGATAGTCCCATTCTCAACCTCCTCGTCCGTAATGCCTCCAAAGATGAATGCCGTAGGAAGTGGAAAATCATCACTCTCGCCGTGGATGAAGGCCAAAGATGGTACATCATCACTCTTATCATGGATGAAGGCCAAAGATGGAACATCATCACTCTCACCGCCAATGGTGGAAGCATCATCTTGGAGCTCATTGGACTTGGACATCGATGGGACTAGCCTCATGCTCGAAATCTTGGAGTGTGGTCATCGTGAAGCGAGCTCAGGGTCGAGTAGACTTGGCCATCTTGAGTTGTTGCTCCGCCTTGAGAGCACCAATGTAGTTGTCGTTGAGGGACTTGTAGTTCTCGAGGGAGATAATCTTGGAGATGTCGTTGTTCAATCCCATCATGAAGTAGAACTTCATCCAAATGGGATCATCCACACCGGCTCGTTGCAAGGCTTTCTTAATCTCGAGGAAGTACTTGTCGAGGGACTTGGATCCTTGGATGGTGTTCTCCAATTGGTGTTGAAGATGTTCCGTGTAGGTGGAAGGAAAAAACTCTCACCGCATAGCTTTCTTCGTCTTGGGCCAACTCATGTCGAAGGTCTTCGAAGGTGTATAAAGCCACCATGTCGACACGTAGTCGTGGAAGTTACTTGTGGCGCACTTCACTTGGTCTTCGTAAGGGACTTGATGTAGCTTGAGGTAGTCGTCCATCTTGTGCTCCCACTCGAGATACTCCTTGGAGTCTTGGGTCCCATAGAAAGGAAGCTCATGGTCGGTGTCGAGGTCGTAGTAGCTCGTGGAAGTCGCGGACTCTAGTTTGGGGAGCTTCTCTTGAGCGTAGTCTTGAGTTTCTTGTAGGCAAAGATGCCGAATGTCCAAAGGCGAAGATGCCTTGAAAGTCGACTAGCAAAGATGCCAAGGTAGGTGGTGAAGTCAAAGAGGGGTTGTTGGTGTTGATCTCTTGACCTTCATGTTCTTGTTTGTGATGGTGTCGATGCCATGTGATCTTGCCGGAGATGCTAGCTCGGAAGCATGTGCACTTGAGCATCTTCTCAAAGATGAGGAAGACCTCTTGCAGTAGTTGATGATGTCCTTGAGCTGCTCCATTTGAGCATCCATCTTGGCGTCCAAATTGTTCTTCATGGCATCGAACTCGTCGTTGTTGTTGTAGACCGAAGTAGATGTGCTTTGCCTATCCATCACAAGGCTCAAGAAAAGGTGAGTAGGAAAATGAGAAGACAATACCAAAGTTACCTTTTCCGAAGATTGAAAATGTATCGAGTATTACTCAATGTGATGCTACACTAGGGGAATTGGTACCGGGTTTGTTCCTCACACCTACACAAGTAAAGCTTATGGAGGAGCTTGGTTAGGATAGGTGGCACAAAATTTCAAGCAAATGTTAGTCAAGATATTGAAAATGTTGAGAAGGTTCACAAAATTGCAAGTAAAGCAAGTAGACCAATAGCAAAGAATGGCACACGGAAACACACACACGGATAGATAAATGGGGTCGTGCAACCAAGGAGTGAGCACAGAATGTGGAATCCACGGAAAACGCTCGTGTTGCACAACTCTAGAGAGACGCTAACACGATTGCTCAATAGGCGGATACGACACTTGTGCACAACCTATAAGATGCAAAATGTATCAACTTTCTATCCCAAGTACGCTATATATGTATGATGTCCCGGTGTTTCGCACACGATGACCCCAGATGATCAATATGGTAGTATGGTATGCAATGTGGCATGCTATGGCTATTTCTTACAAGCTCTTTGTTTTTCTCTTTTGCTTAAAAGCTTATTATTTCTTTTTTTATATATGGCTACTTATGAGAAATGCACAAACCAAGATATCAATTATGTATATGAGGGAACAATCTTGTGACACAAGGGATGGTACTATGATACAAGATAATACCAATATGATATGGTATGTATGCAATGGAAGGTGTAGATCGATGATCACTAATATGCACAAGTAACATTGCCGGCAATACTCAAAGGCTAGTGTCAATAGGCAAGTGACGCAAAATGGGCTAGGGGTTAACAATGTAATGGCAAGAATGTACAATGATGGGATACCACGATACCAAGATGATATAGAGGTTACCGTTCTTTCTTACGGTTAGGGTGTCAAAATGGTGAAGTGGTCGATGTTGAATCCTTGTCAAAGTTGAGCGGCGGTGTTGTTGATGTCGAACCGTTCCTACTTAGCCAAAACACCTTAGCAAACGAAAAACCCGCAAACTCAAAATCTCAAAGGAAAATGTCAAATGGTGGTAGCAGAATGCGTTGGTGGTTCCGGAGTTAGCAATTTGGAAGTGATGGTGGTGGTTGATGATGAAGCAACCATCCCTAAGTAGCCGAAACACCTTAGGAGACTCAAGCCACCCCTCAAGCAACCACAAATGCTATATGGGACTAAAATGGGTTAGGTTGCGGAAAGCTGTGGTGGTTTGGCAGATGATATGGTGGATGGCCTAGGAAAAAATGCCAAAATTTTGATGGAGGCAAATGATGTTGGAACCTGTCTATATGGATGGGGGATGTAAATAGCTACTCAACGAGCTAAAGAACACGAAAATCAGACTCCGGAGGTGAAAGTTATGGCCGAAATGGCGTTGGTGGTGGGCTGATTCGGGGGTGCGGGCACCCGGGGGTACGGGGTGCGGGTGCCCAGGGTGGTCAGTGGGGTTGGGCGAAATTTTCCCGGGGGTTCGGGGTGCCGGCACCCAGTGGTGGCCGAAATTGGGTGAAAATTGTGGAAAATAGATGAAATTGGTGGATTTCGTGGTGGGAAAGGTGGGGATGGATGGGGGAAGACTAGATCGACTTGCCAAACAACAAATCCATGGCCCAAAACAACAAAATTTCACAAGAACTAACAAATTGCAAGAAAATTTTTTGGGGCTATTTTGTGGGGATTTTCAAATTGGGACCAAAAAGCAACGAAATTAGGCTAGCAAATGGGGGGTAGGGACTCCAAGATGTGAATCAACGTTGCTCATGATACCAAGATGTTGTAGGGTGAAACCCTAGAGGGGATATTTTCACACTTGGAGGGGGGAGAGCAAGAACACAAGAACTCAAGAGGGGAAACACTCAACCAAACCACAATCACGCATCCACTAGAGTAGTAGACATGAGATCCACAAGCATACAAGATCAATCCAAGGAAAATAGCACTAGGGTAAAGTTCTTCCCACTATGTGAGGTCTTGAACCCACAAGAGGATCTTCTCCAAGAGGAGGGCTCGATCTCCAAGAGGAGCTTCTCCGAGAGGAGGAACATGAGCAAAGCACTCTCTTTGTCTATCAAATACTTTGCTAACCTCTCAAATGAGCTAGGGAAACATGAGGGAGAGAGGGGTACAAGGGTCAAAGACCAATAAATGCATGCAGGCATATGGAGCAGTCCGGGCACCCGGGGTAAAGTGGCCCACGCACCCGGACCGGTCAGGGGCCGGCTATAGGTGGGCCGGGCACCCAGGGGTTCCAAGCCTGGGCACCCGGGGAGGCGCCAGGAGGCTGGAGGCGGGAGGCCGGGCACCCGCGGCGGGGTTGGCGGCTCCAGGCGGGGTGGCCAGGCACCCGGGGCTCCAGGGTCGGGCACCCGGGGTCGGCTAGGGCAGCTCCCAGGAAGGCGTCGGGCACCCGGGCCCCACATGGTCGGGCACAAGGGCGGGCAGGGGACATGCCCAGGTTGAGGCCGGGCACCCGGGGCCAAAGTAGCCAGGCACTCGGAGTGTCCAGGACCTCCCTTTCTTTGTCCTTGTCGCTCCTTTCTTCCTTCTCCTCCTCCATAGTTGCTCGTACCTCCGTCCTTGCCTCTTCACAGACTTCTTCTTGATACATGAGCGTGCATAACACTTCCGTTTGAGGTAGGACTCAACTCTCATGTGAATTCGAACAGAGCTCGACGAGGAAGGAGTTAACCTCATTTTCGATGGCGTGTGCACGAGCTCTTGTCCTTAGTCCTCTCGGTGCTTGAGGTGGCGATGGAGCGTCAATGGTGATGAGCGAGGGATGCTCTGCATCACAGAGGTTTGCCCAAATGCAGGAGAGTGCTAGGAAGGATGTGGAGCGTTCTTTCGGTGTGCTTCAGTCTCGGTGGGGTATCGTTCATAACTCTGCATTAACATGGAGCACGAAGAAGCTTTGGGAGGTGATGACTACTTGTGTGATCATGCACAACATGATTGTGGAGGATGAGCGCCATGATAGCATCTACGTCCAAGGGTTTGATTTCCAAGGTGAAAATGTAGATCCTGAACATGCATCTCCTGCAACCTTTGAACAATTTATCGAGTTTCATCAGGAATTGCGTGATTGGCATACTCATGTCCAGCTCCAGGATTACTTGGTTGAGCACATGTGGACTCACATTGGCAACCAGTAGATCTATCAGTTTAATTTCTTTTCATGCAAACAAATTTCGATTGGGTTGTAAGACTATTTGAAATTGTTTTCTTTGATTGGGTTGTAAGACTATTTCAGACGTATAAACAATTTGCTATGTTTGATTTGAACCATTTGATATGCATCATTTTCATTTTATTGTGCTCATGAACGGACGAGATGCGGCCGAAATGCGGTCTTGGGCGCACGGCCGCCGCATCCACAAATCCGGGCAGACACAGCCCTATTGCCACCCCCAAATGGATGAAAAGCGGACGAAACGGGCGTTCATTTGGGGCCGCATGTTGGACTTGGCCTAACCCGCGCGCAGGCGCCCGCCAACCGTTGTCTCGCTCGCCTCTCTCTTCCTTCTTCCTCGCCTCTGCCGGTGCCCCACCGCCACCGCGCCCTTCTTCTTCGCCTCCAGCGCCCCGCTGCTGCCTCTAGCACCTTCTCCCCCGCCGCCGCCATGCCGTTGTGCCCCCAGAGCAGCTCCGGCTACCACGGCGTCCGCGTCCGCCCCTCTGGCGTGTATTACACGGAGATCCGCTCCGGTGATACACGCCTTGGGACTGGGATGTCCGAGACCGCCCACAAGCCCGCCCACGCGTACGACGCAGCGGCGTGGTGCCTCGGGAGGCCACGGGCACAGATGAACTTCTCGGACGCGCGAGCAGGCGCTGGACCTGACACCTCCTCAGCGGCTAATCACCGCGGAGGACCGTTGTAGCCAGCGGCGGTGCGAGCGCTGCCTCCTCATCACTGAGGCGGATGAGCATGCCATGGCGGTGTGGCGTGAGCGCTTCCCGGAGGATGTCGCCGCCGAGAACGAGTTCTGGGCGCAGAGGAGGGCGGAGCGAGCCGCGGATCGGGCGGACAGGCGTGAGTGGAAGGCACTGGAGGAAGCCCAGTGCAAACTTGGACCTACGTCGACCTGGGACGACAACATCCTCGGTGGAACGATGCGTTTCTGTCGTCGGACTACACCACCAAGATGGACGACAACGAGGAGTAGTCATCTAGTTTGTCATCAACACGTTTTATCTACTATATTTGCATCGTAGTATCGTTTTTATCAAGATTTATTTGTATCGTATGGACTAGCTTGTAGTGTTGGGCTTGAACTATGTTATGAATCTAAAATTCTATGTGTTATTTCATATTTTTCATATGTGTTGTATCGTAGTACCGGTTGCTCGCGCGCGCTGGATTTTGCAGCGCCTGCCGGAGCTATAGCGGCGTGCCATATTTTGCAGCTTCTGTTGGAGCAAGCACCCTCCTGCGCGCTAAAAGCGCTATTTCGATGCTGAATAAATATTTTAGAGCACCGCGCAACCGCGCGCCTATTGGAGATGCTCTGAGGGCCCGGCCAAATTCTTCCTGCGGCGTCCAGATCCAGACCTGGACGCGCTCCTCCCCGAGGGGTTCCTGAAGAGGACGGTAATGAGGGGGATGGTTGTGAAGATGTGAGCGCTGCAGGTGCAGGTGCTGCGGGCCTGCTGCACACCGTGACCGGCGCGTTTGCGATGCACTGCAGGTGGAACTCGGTTCTGGAGGCGGCGTTGGCCGGGGTGCCGATGTTGTGCTAGCCGCATTATGCCAAGCAGAGGGCGAACAAGGTGTTCGTGGTGGACGAAATGAAGCTCGGCGTTGTGATAGAAGGGTACGACGAGGAGCTTGTCAAGGCCGAGGAGGTGGAGAAGAAGGTGACGTAGGTGATACAGTCGGACGGAGGGGAAAAGCTGAGGGCAAGGCTGGCATCGGCGAAGGAGAAGCCCGCGGAGGCGCTGGTGGATGGTGTGCCGTCGTCGATGGCGTTCACGGAGTTCTTGAAGGATTTGAAGCTCCAGAAGTAATCAAACAAAGATTAATTGTAGCTAGAGTTCTTATTGGAAATTTGGAACCGGTGACTCTGAAGGTTTGCATCAGTAATTCCCTCTCGGAACTACCCCTTATTATGATGCTGCTATATGCTATGCAAATATTATTACTGCTTCAGCAATTATACTTCTTGAAATAATGTCGCATGGCTTAGTTGTGCTCCCAAATTCCAAAATGAATTTGCCAAAATTGCAAGCGTTCCTGGTCACTAAATTTTGTTGCTTACTGGCGCAACATGCTCGACACGTATTGTGGCCGAGGACGAAGCAATAGGATAAATGTACAATATGTTTTACTTCTTTTTTTTTCATTTTGGTTTCCTTTTTCTTTTCTGCTTTTGTTTGTTGGCTGTAACAAGTCTTAACGTCATTTGGATGTTCTCTTCTACTCTCTCCGTTCCTAAATATAAGTCTTTTTAGAGATTCTAACAATATTTTAAATAGCGTGCTACAAAATATAGCGAGGCCCTTCTCTAAATGCTACACAAGTTATAGCGCGCTAATAGCGTGCTATATTTCAAAATAGCGTTTGTAAAAAAATCAAATATATTTAGAAATAAAGTATCTAAGCAACTAAATTTTTCATAGGAGCAAGCAATATATGCATAAGGGCCAGATCCAGCACATAAAAAGGAGTGAGAAAGGGATGAGAAGTGAGAACTAGGGTTAGCCGGTTAGGTCTCGTGGGAGAATCTGATAAAAGGAGTGAGAAAGCTAGTGGTCGTGCGTTGATTTTGGCCTGCTGGGCCTGCTAGGCTGTGCTTATTTCAGTTTCGCATGGTCTGCACGTTACAACGTTACAACGTTATAGCGTGTATAGCGCGCTAATTATGCAATTAGCGCCGTAGCGTCCGATTTTGCCAAAACATAACGTCTTCCTTCCAAATATGCTATAACCGCGTTATAACGGCGAAATAGCGTGCTATTTAAAATATTGGATTCTAATATAGACTACATACGAAAGCAAAATAAATGAATCTACACTCTAAAATTATTCTATATTGATCCGTAAGTAGTTTGTATTCAAATATCTAAAAAGACTTATATTTAGGAAGAGAGGGAGTATAATGCAGAAAAGTGCACACCCTCGTGCGTATTCTGAGATATTTTTTTATTAAACTTTCTGGAGTATAAATTCAGGATTCTTATAAAAAATGGAAACATTTTTGTTTGAAGGTTCAGTGTAACTGACTCTTAGTCCAAATGAAACATATAACTTGGTGAATAACACGATTTAACAACTCAAAGAGGCATATGTTTAACCTTGTGAATTAATTTAAAGATATGATCATGTATCTCACGTGTGTGTGTTAAGGGTTAGCCTACTAGATCAAGAAGGACAAGGTGAAAACAAGGTGTTGGTGTGCTTTTCTGTTTTAAATTCAACAAAGTATGTAAACAATGTCAAGAGTAGCTTAATATAGGGTGTGAATTATATTTTTTCGTCAGTTAAATATAATAAATTGCACAAGGCGATGTTTCGCGCATCATCGACTCAAATCATATAGTGTGGTCTTACGGAAGCCTACTAGATCAAGAAGCACAACAGCTGAAGGTAGAAACAATGTACAAGTTGTTGTTGCTACTGATTCATTAACCGCGGATAAAAGAGGCACTCTCTTACTCGCGGTTGATAATAATGGCACTTGTGAAGATCCATCCGTCGAGCAAGAGGCCGAGCAAACATTTTTAATGAATTCAAACCTCTTCTTTAACCTGGAAGCTCACAATCTGGTTGTAAGATCATCAGTATGCATTGTATAGAAAATCCTGACACCTTCCATTCCTACGTGTAATTAGAACCCAAACATGTGTGTGAGCATTGTGTTCAAGGAGGAAGGAGAGTCCCTTGATGATGGATCACTGGTAGAAGGAAGAAGTATGGTATATATGGATGGAAATGTTATGTTACATCTTCCATTATAGGAGTATGTGAAGGTAGGTGAGCGGGAATGCTGCTCTCTAGTCGAAATAAAGTAACCAAGCTACCCAATATGATTTTTTGGTACAACACAAAATCATACCCATTCACACAATCATATATCAGGCACACAACCACATCTAAGCATCGTACAAAAACCGGAATGAAAAGATCGTGCGTGAAGTAGGTTCGTTTAGAAAGTTCTCGCCTAAAGTACATGAAACAATTAGAGCAGGAAAACTATATGTTCGTTTAGACTATTATTTTTACACACGATTGGCCATACTAGTTGACTCTAGTGTGTTTATGAGAAATGGTCATTTTAGTAGCCCATGTAAAACTTAATAAGTTTACTTGGGAAAGAATTTTGGACAGATGATCGTTTAGCCTAAAGAAATAAGTTTAGTGCTCTATACTAGAATTTCATGTTGGCGTACAAGATTTTTTTTCCAAGATGGAAAATTTTCAAGGGAAGTGTATAAGCGGCACCCACCTCTCGAACACATTTTCTTCTTTTTAATAATCTAATCATATTTTTAGTATTTTTTATTTTGATTTCTTTGTGGGGGACATCCCTCACATTGTCATCCTTTCTTAATTTATTGTCATCCTCAATTAAGAAAGGAAAAGACCACATGCATGCATAGTCCCTTTGTTTCTTAATTTATTGTCTATATTAAGTACTCGATTGAGCCAAAACAATATTATAATGATTTTTCACTTACGTATTGCCCCTGACTACAAGACTATGCAAATCAAAAGGACGGTCCCAATAGAGTAATCCAAATTTGCTTTCTTGTTTTTTTACATATGTATCCATCTTGTTGTTGGTATCCTCTCTCTCTCTCTCTCTCTCTCTCTCTCTCTCTCTCTCTCTCTCCACCAATGTCTTTCATATCTTCGCATGTGCATACCTTAATTTTGGTTTGGAAAGGATACCCTTGAATCTCTTTGCCAACCCAAAGAAAGTGCATTATTGCGGCTCAACTGTTACACACCGAAGCCTATTTCATTGGAGGTTTGAGCTTGCAATGTAGTTTGCTTCAGCTTCTATTGCGACTCTTCATATCATGTAGAACATTTTGTTTTCACAGATGGTTACTTGAGCTCATCGAACCTAGAAATCTGCTTGTTACATGAGCACATCGATTGCCTCCTATCTGTGTTGACAGTTTTTGGAAAAAACTTAAGGACATTTGTCAACTTGCTTTAGCGTTCTAAAACATTGTTATGATCATCCATAAGTGTATACCATCATTGCATCAATGTATTGCTCAAGAAAATATGGAACGTAATCCAAGAAAGAAACAACATTCACATATGTCAAAAATAAGAGATTCGAGAACATAGCAAGGCTAGCAATAAAACATACATGCAACAATCATAGTGAAAAAAAAATATGTGAGCAATTATGATAAATAACAAACCCAGTCTTTTACACACACACACACAGAGAGAGAGAGAGAGAGAGAGAGTATGTGGCATGGCTAGCTGTGCTTTCAAATTCGAAAGTGAACTTGTCAAAACTACAAGTGTCCTCGGCTATGATCTACTCCCTCCGTTCCTAAATATTTGTCTTTTTATAGATTGCAAATGAACTATCACATGCGGATGTATATAGACGTATTTTAAAGTGTAGATTCACTCATTTTGTCCGTATGTAGTCACTTGTTGAAATCTCTAAAAAGACAAATATTTAGGAACAGAGGGAGTACAACAAAAACCTAGGTAACAATACGGTGCCTTCATTCAGAATTGACACTTACTAAATTTGAATGCTCAGGCGCAAGGTGCTCAACATGTGATGTAACCGAGTCATAGCAGTAGGATAGATGTACTATTTGTTTTACTTCTTTGTCTTTGTCTGGATGTTTTCTTAGTCGTTGCAGTAGGATAGATGTACTATTCTGAGAGCTTTTATTAAACTTTCCAGAGGACAAATTTAGGATTCTTATTAAAAAAAATTGGAAACATTTTTATTTGAATAGGTTGAGGGTAACGGTAGAGTTTGTGAACAACACGATTTATCAACTTAAAGAGGCATATGTTTAACCTTGTGAATTTATTTATTTTTGTGAATGGTTTAACCAATTAATTAAATGTTATGATCTTGCACCTCGATGTGTCAAGGGTTAGCTTACTAGATCAAGGACAAGGTGAAAACAAAGTGTTAGTATGCTTGTGTTTTTAAATTAATAAAATATGGAAAACAAGATGAAGGGTGCCTTAAATAGGGTATGGAGTATATATTTTTTGTTGGTTGAATATAAATAATCAAACAAGACCATGTTTCGCATATCACTGAATCGAATCTTATGGTGTGATCTTACAGAAGCCTACTAGATTAAGGATAACAACAGTTGATTGTAAAGATATGGCAATACAATAAGTTGCTATGGATTCATGAACTACTGATAAAAGAGGCAATCTAGAACTCACGGCGCTGATAAGAATGGCACTCGTGAAGCTCACAAGAGGTCGACCAGACTTTTTTTTATGGGATCATAACACTTCTTCAACCTGGAAGCTCACAATCTGGTTGTATGATCATTGATATGTGTTGTCTAGGAAATCCTGATACCTTCCATTCCTACATGTAATTAGAACCCAAACGAGTATGTGAGCACTGTGTTCAGGTGGGAAGTAGAGTCGCTTGATGTTGGATCACCAGTAGAAGGAAGAAGTAGGTATATATAGGGCGTGTTCGGATCTCCTCCAGCTTCACAAAACTTCTTAAATCCAGCTTCTTTTTGTGGCTTCTAGCTTCACCTGGCGATCCAAAAACCGTTCTGCTTGAATCGGCAGCTTCTGTAGCGCTGGAGCCCAGCTGGGAGGGTTGTGGCCCATTTGGCACCGACTGGGCCGGCTAGAGGCAGCGAATTCAGGCCCAGTGCATCGATTCACGTTGGAAGAGGTGTACTGATTCGCTGGAGATCGCTAGATTCTTTTGTTCGAGCGAGGGGGCAGCGAACCGTTTTCTTTGGCGGTGGCAACACCTTGTAAATTGAGCGAACTTCCGATTCTCCAATCCGTGGAGCTGGGCCGACGCTGCTTCGCGTTTTTGCACTGCAATCGGTCGTAGCTTCCTGAAGCTAGCTTCTCGCAGATATTTTGTTCAGCTCAGATCTGCTCCAGGAATTTATGAAGCGTTGAGTGGGAGGAACTTCAAACACGCCCATATGTGGCAATGTATTGTACATCCTTCATTATAGGAGTACGGTATATAGTGTGGAAAGGTAGGTTTGCAGGAATGCAGCTCTCTGCGAACCAACCTGTGGTTGAGATGGTTAGGTGGACAGTGGTATCCCTAGCCCACCAGGGTTCAAATCCTGGTGCTCGCATTATTCCTGAATTTATTTCAGGATTTCCGGCGATGCGCTTTCAATGGGAGAAGACGTTCCCGTCGATGACGAGGCGCCTACGGTGACTTCGTAAATCTCAAGATGATATGCCGGCTCAGTCTCTCGGAGGTGCTCATAGGGATAGGGTGTATATGTGCGTTCATAGGGATGAGTGTATGCGCGTGTATATGAGCGCTTGTATCTGTACTGATGCTAAAAAAAGGAATGCGGCTCTCTAGCTGAAATAAAGTAAACCAAGCTACCCAATACTATTTTTTGGTGCTACACAGAGCGTCACCGCCGCCCACCCCTGCTTGGACCACCGACGGCGCCAACGCTACTCATCCCGCCTCGCCGTCATTGGTTGCAGCTTGGTGCATCCTCCGGTCACACATCCTCGAGCTCATGGTCGCAGCACCACCACACTCCACCCCCACCCTGCGTTGTTGCAACTCCCACCGGCGACGGTCGCAACTCTGGTGGAGTAGTGGTGCCGCAATCCAGCTTGTAGCAACGTTGGGCGCCGTTTCCAGCATTATCACGTCGAGGTTGAAGCATTATGTCGCTTAGTTCCAGCAAACAACAGTGGGCGTTCCAACATTTCGGCCGGTTGGTTCAACACTGCAGTGCTAGGGTTGCAACACTCCAGGAGGCTAGTTCCAGCAAATGTTAGCCACCATTCCAACAAATGTTGTTGTTGCCGTTCCAGCAAATGTTGTCGTTGTCATTCCAACATTGTCGTCGGTAGGTCATAGCAACTGTAAGCCATGGCCCCGACATTCACCGACGCCGGTTCCAGCACATGGTGAACACAGGCGCAACATCACGTAGAAGCCCTCGTTCCCGCATGTGCTGACCATTGTCCTGGTATTTGTCGACAATGGTTCCAGCACGTGGTGACCATAGTCCTAGCATTTGCCAATGGTAGTTCCAGCACGTGGTGAGCACGGTCCCATCATTTGCCAATGTTGGTTCTAGCACAAGCTGGCTGTGGTTGCAACATCTATCGATCAATGTAGAATCACGCGGAAGGGAGCGGCGGGCATCGCGGCCAGGAGAGCGACGGGCGTCGCGGGAGGCCAGCTGGCGGTGGAAGTTGGCCTCGCGGCGCTGGCCCTCCAGCGAGGCGCGGCCAGCCGGTCGGGGATCCTCCAGGGGCCGCTTGGGACGCCCAGTACCGTCGCCCCAGTCGCGGGCCATGAGGAGGGGCGGCAGCATCGCAGGAGGAGAGGGGGGAACCTGCGACGACGGGGAAGGGAGGAGGAGGGCGCAGGGGCAGGCGACCGGGAAGGGGGCGGGTGGGAATGGCGGCTGGAGGGGAAACCCTCGCGGTAGCCAGATCCCGCCCCGAGCGGGGGCAGCTGGGCCGAGGCTGCGGGGCTACAGCCAGGGAGCTAGGCTGGCCCACACAGCCCAGGCCGCCCAGATGGGCCGTCCACCTGGGGGTGGGGAGCAGGCCCAAGAGCCGCCCGGGGCCCGAAACGGCCAAGCCCAGCCCAAGGGCAGGATCCCCACAGCCGGCTAGGGTTCCTTCGGCCGCCACCGGCGAGGCAAACGCGGCGGGCGGCCGGCTCGGCGGGGGGAAGGGGCGTAGCAAATCCGGGACGAGCCGAAGAACGCAATGAAATGGCGAAAGGGGGCACGCTGGGAGAGCATAGGGACGCCGGCGACCAACGGCGGCGACGGGGCAGCCGAACGAGCCGGGGCGGGCCAACCGGAGCACTGGGCAGGGCCGAGTTCCGACCGGCCGGCCACACCCCAGCAGGTGGAGCGCCGGAGGCGGCGGCCGGCCCCCGCCCCGAAGGCCGCGCCTTTCCCCGCGGTCACGGCGAGGAACGCGGCAACCGGCGGGGAGGCCGAGCTTGCGCCCGGGCAGCCGAACTCCCACCCCCGGGAGTAAGGCCGCCGGTGGAGCGGGGCAGCGGTGGGCGAGCCGGGGCGGGCGGGGGGGCGCGGTCACGGCACTCCACCGGCCGGCCCGCGGCGCGGTCATCGTCCTCCGCCAAGTCCGCCCAGACCACCCGGCCGGGGGGTCCAGGGGACGGGGGGGGGGGGGGGGGGGCAGGCGGGGAGTGGTTGGCGGCGGAGACGACGGAGGCCACGGCAGGGAGGGCGGCCGGCGGCGAGGCAGGTGCGGCGGGCGAATCGCCCCGCGGGGCGTCGAGGTCGCCCGAGCAAGCCATCCCCTCAGATCCAATCATTCCTTTCATGAAATCAAATTCAGTGGGCAAAAATTCCTTTCCACGGCAAAGCCGGTGAAAATTGCTATATGTGGAACATTCATACGACGAATTTACCCTTTATCAACTGACGGTCAAAGTTGGAGCATTAACATGGCCTCGTGCTAATCGGAACGTCGCTTTCCTTAGAAATCCGGCTCCGACAGACCTACGGCGAGGAGAGCTCCTATAAGACTCCGCCATGGAGATCAGCCCCGCCTCCCATGTGAGCGCGAGCCAGGAGTCGGAGGACAGCGTACCTGAAGCCTTAACCTGGCCTCGTGCTAATCAGAACGACGTCGCTTTGCTGCGGCGGAACCCGGCCGCGAGAGACCTCCTCCCCCTAAGCACGTCATCCACTCCGGCGCGAGCGCGAGGCAGCAGTCGGAGGGCAGCGTCAGCTCCGGCGCCCGGAAGTATACGCGAGGAAGAAGAAGGCGATCAACACCCCCGCTCGCTTATATGCCCTCATCACGCTCTAAGGTTCGTCATCTGTCACAAAACACTTCGTTTCGAAGGCTTCTTACATCCCAGTACCGGAAACCTTCATCTAATGCTGCTTCTGCTGGGCACAAATTAAGCTTTGCTTCGGATGCTTTGACCTAAACTGCACTAGGAGAGAGTTTTGCCATTTTTTATGATAAAGGGTGCTTTTATTATCTCAAAATGTAGCATCAAAGTGATACAAAGCATTAAGAGTATTACCCGGCCTCTGCATAACTAGGATGCACACAGTCAAACACCAGTAGTCTGATAAATAGAAAGATAAAAGACCGACAATTCGGTAATAGTAGAGTCCATAGACCGACACTATGCCTATGTCGAAAAAGATGGTGGACCGAGCCGGAGATTATGCTGCCATCCATGTTGGGTAAAAACCTCCGTAGCCACCTGCTCCAACCGCGTACACACCGCCTTGAACAGCGGTTGGTACTCCGCTCATTGTAGCGAACACCACGTACGAAGCGAGTACGTACAACGGAAAATAACCTGCAAAGGAGAAACAGTTTTGTCATTAAAAACAACATCATTTCTACATAGTCAAAGCGACCATAGTAAGGCATACGCTCCCACCCTTATTAGCGTTTTGTACCTATTTGAAATACCGTCCAACCAATGACCAAAAATATTGGCAACACTTGTGGGCGGATACAAATTTGACGCTATTTGGATGGAGAACGCGCAAACTTACAGTGAAAAAAGAGGTGTTTAATTGTCTCGTCGTGAGTACAAAAACAACATTTCTTACTTCCCGACCAGTTGCGTCGTGCGAGGTTGTCTTTTGTTAGCACAACTCCCCTACGGAGATACCACATGAATATTTTGACTTTAAGTGGTACCTTCGCTTTCCAAAAAAAAATTATTACTCACCGGTACCTCAGAATGCGTGAGTGCACGATACATAGAGTCTATTGTGAAAGACCCCAATGTAGTAAGGTTCCAGCGAAACACATCACGACCTTGTGTCAGGATAACCGAATCCAGACGGGACAACAGATTATTCCATGACATAAGTCAGGTGCCGATCAAATCCCGCCTGAACAAAATATTTGGCGGGGATGAACTGAGCACTTGCGCAATAGTATTATTCTTATCGCGTACAATGTTGTATAAGGCTGGGTATTGTTCTCGGAGGCTAGCATTGCCTAGCCAGATGTCTTCCCAAAAACGAATCTCCAACCCGTCCTTTATCGCGAAAGACCCAAAGCGAAAAAGATGTTTCTTTGCCGCCATTAGGCCGTCCCAAAAGTGTGAGTCTCCAGGTTTCCAATATACCTGAGACACCACCTTTTGACCTATATACTTATTGCGCAGCATGGTTTGCCAAACACCATCCTCAGTAAGAAGTTTGAACAACCATTTACTAAGTAGAGCCTCATTCTTGACCTGTAGGTCATGAATACCAAGGCCGCCCTGGTCTTTCGGCCTACAAACCACACTCCATTTGGCCAGTCTATATTTTTTCTTTTCACCATCTCCTTGCCAAAAGAACCTGGACCTAAAATAGTCCAGTCTTTGCAAGACCCCTTTTGGGAGCTGGAAGAATGAAAGCATATAGAGAACCATATTTGTAAGGACAGAGTTTATTAAAACCAATCGTCCTCCAACCGAGAGCAACTTGCCTTTCCAGCTGCTCAAGCGTTTCTCTAGCCGCTCCTCTACATGCTTCCACTCCGCAATGGTGAGACGCCGATAATGAATTGATATTCCCAAATATTTGATTGGGAATTGTCCATGTGCACAACCAAAAAGGTCAGCATAATCGGCCGCTGCCTTAGTGGCTTCTCCAAAGCAGAACAATTCACTTTTATGGAAGTTAATCTTAAGACCCGACATTTGCTCAAACGCTGACAGCAGAAGTTTCAGGTTTCTAGCCTTGTCTAGGTCATGTTCCATAAAGAGAATTGTGTCATCAGTATATTGCAGAATAGAGAGACCACCATCCACTAGATGTGGCACTACTCCTGTAATCTGCCCATCCTGCTTGGCGCGCTCAATCAGAATAGCCAACATGTCAGCCACAATGTTAAATAACATTGGGGATATGGCATCACCCTGTCGTAGTCATTTTTTTGTCTGAAAGTAATGGCCGACATCATCATTGACTTTGATGGCCACACTACCTCCAGTTACAAAATTGTGGATCCACTTGCACCGTTTATCGGAGAAGCCTTTCATCCTTAGGGCCTGTTGGAGGAAAGACCATTTGACCTTGTCATAGGCTTTTTCAAAGTCTATTTTGAATACTACTCCACTCATGTTTTTTCGGTGCATCTCATGGACGGTCTCATGCAGGATTACTACGCCATCGAGTATGTTCCTTCCTTGCATGAAATCTGTTTGAGATGGCCGAACAACATGGTCAGCTATCGAGTTTAATCTATTCGTCGCCACTTTGGTGAAAATCTTGAAGCTGACATTATGGAGGCATATGGGTCTGAACTGTTGAATCCGTTCGGCCTCCTCAATCTTCAGCAACAAGACAATCTCGCCAAAATTAAGTCTGAATAGGTCAAGTCGGTCGGCATGAAAACAATTGAACAACTCCAAAAGGTCAGACTTGATGATATCCCAGAAATTCTGATAGAATTCTGCGGGGAAACCATCAGGGCCTGGAGCTTTGTTATGTTCCATTTGGAACACCGCAGCTCGTACCTCCTCTTCTGAGAATGGTGCCGTTAGGATATCGTTTTCTTCTGACGTGACATGTGGAATATCATCTATTCGGGTTTCATCAAGGGTGAAATTCCCTTCGGTCGGCGCTTCGAAAAGAGATTTGTAGTATTTGGTGATATACTTTTTGAGCTCCTCCTAACCTTCGATCCTCCCCTCATCTTGTTGGAGACTGTAAATACATTTCTTCCTATGCCGCCCATTGGCGACCAATTGGAAGTATATTGTATTACTATCACCCATTAAAATGAAATCAGCTTTGGATCTCTGGTAGTATTTGATCTCCTCTTCTCGCAGTAGACGGGCAACCATCTCATTAGATTGATTTTTCAATTCAATCTCTTGCTGAGATAATGTGCGCGTCTCTGCAATTTTGTCGAGGTCATCAATGATGGTACAGAGCCTTTGTTTTTCTTTTTTATAAATTCCGTTGGTGTGTTTTGCCCATCCAGAGAGGTGTCGCCTCATGGCTCTTATTTTAAAGATCCATCGTTGAATAGGTGTACGACCAACAGCGGGCCTCTCCCAAACATTCTTGATCATGTCTACAAATCCGGCCCTATTCAGCCATCCCAATTCAAATTTGAAAGGGCGTCGTCTGGCTGGGTTCGTAGAGTTAGAATCCAGAATGATGGGTGCATGATCCGATAAGGCCTCGATACGCTCTAGGGCTCGCACGGTTACCAGAGGAAATTTTAGCTCCCATTCGGTATCCATTAGTACCCTATCGAGCTTCTCGTATGTCGGCACAGATCGGTTGTTCGCCCAAGTGAACTGACACCCCGACATACTGGCCTCCCGAAGATTCAAACTATCTAACACAGCATTGAATAGGAAAGGCCAATGAGTGTCAAAGCGGTCATTATTTTTCTCTTCCTGGTACCTCAGAATGTTAAAGTTCCCTTCAATAAGCATTGGGTACGGGTTATTCTTAGCCAGGTTAACCAATTCTCGATGGAAAGCAGATTTATGCTCATCTTGGGCAGCCCCATAGACAGCGACAAGAGTCCATGTAAAATTGTCAGCTCTATTCCGCAAGTGAAATTTTATATGAAATTCACCGATCGAAAAAGCCAACGAGTCCATGGTTGTTGTCATTATCCCAAGAAGGATTCCTCCAGATCTTCCACGAGCTGGTAGACTATGCCATGTGTAGTCGAAACCACCTGATAGGTGATCGAGGACATGCGGGCGAAAGTCGCACTTGCCAGCCTCAGAAATTGCCACAAAATCCAAACCGTGTCCCCGAACACAATCACTGACATGTTTATGTTTAGCCAAGTCCGAGAGACCTCTGCTATTCCAAAACATGCCTCTCATGTGGAAACTCGGGTTTGTGTTGAACTCTTCGCCTTCTTGGGCGGCTTTTGTTTCTTTTTAGAGGAGTGTGATTTAGATTTCCGCGAAGATGCCATGAAGTCACAAAACATGGACCCAGGTCTTGCATCATCCAATCCAACCTCCGTAACCTCACCAACCAAGTGGGATATAAGCGGACCATCATATTTGGCATCCGCTTCATCATCCTCCTCGGTTTCGGGGTCAGGTATGGTGGTTTTACATTTCGGTGAAACCTTTAAGCGCTCAATCTCCATATGTTTAAGCACCCGTGCCGACAAATTAATTTCATTATCATTATTTCCCATAGATACGCCGACTTTATTTAAACTAGTAGAAATATGGTTGTCGGACAAAGAGAGAAATGACTGAGCGGACGAGGTGCCTGTCATGGGGTCCAAATTCCTCGAAGCCTGGAGGCGCATTGCCTTTGCAAGAGAGTGCTCATCAGTCGAGGAAGAACCATCAACATTGAGGGAGTGACGGTTACTACATCGCAAGGGTGTAGCCAACCCTCCGTGCGTAGTCCCCGTCAAAGTCTTCGGCGAAATAGTTGATGTAGTCCTCTGCAAAGCAGGCGCCGTCCTAAGCGTCCCAAGGGTTGGTGAAGAGGGACGCGTCGTGGCTCCCATCGGAACGCCCGCATCAGATGCCGAAGAAGATCCTCTAGCATGATCCGCCGCTGGGCCAAGTGGCACCACGGCAACGGCCGCACGATCTGGAGACTCCATCGTTGGCGACGTCCTAGATTCCCGCACGCCAACCGAAGCAGGAAGTATCGCATGCGCGGCTGGAGTCAAGGTTGGCTGTAGCGGCGTCGAAGCCGGGGTAGCACCATGCACAGTACTGTGTGCGGCTGGTGTCATGGCCAGATGCACGGCCGACTGGAGCAGCGCTGAAGCCGGTGCAGCGTGCCCAGCGAAACATACAGAAACCACCGCGGTTGGCTGCGCCGGTGGCCCGTGCACAACTGCTGCTGCCTTCACGTGAGCAGCCGAGTCGTTTGCAGCATCCGTTACATGCATAGTGGTGCACCTTGTGGACCTGCCCTTCTCCAACTCGTCTTGCATTAGTATGCATGCATCCATGGACTCCTGCACCACCGGTACGTGCATGTGTGTATCCATATCCTCTGGCAGACTCACAACAGATGACTCAAGAGTAGTAGTATGCACTATTTGTTGCGTAGACTGCATGGGGACAGCAGCACTTACTTGAGACCCCGACGCCGAATTTTGATCAACAGCTTGGACGCTTTTTGACCTCTTGTTAGCATCCCTATCAGGCATATCCTCATCTCGGTTAGCGCCGTCATCATGTCCATCATCATGGTTTTCCCAAATCCGTGGAATAAAATCAACGTCGGGAACAAAATCTTCCTCCTCCAGTACAAACCGAAATGCATACCCATTAAGCTTTATATAGACATCCGAGGAGACCGAGGCTTCATCAGAACCATCTTTTTTGGAGAAAATATCCAAAGAGTGGACCGCCACCTGGATGCGCACAATATCATGACGGCGCAAACAAACCAAGTCAATGTCTTGCGTGGCGCCAATGACTGATCCTACCGCCCATAAACCAAGAAAATGGCGGAGAGGTGGTGGGACACCTGTGACATGTACCCAAACAGATTGCAAAGGGAGAATCGATGAAACCTCTTCAACTTTCCATTCACTAAAAGCAATCTTCACGTCTTGTGATTTGACATTATACTCAAAAACTGACACGCGCTTCAATACCTCCACGGTCAGGAAACAAACTAAAAAAGCATTGTCTCCATGGGGTACGGCTCCCCATTTCCAAGATGTCTGAACCGATGCGATCTTGGCGACCTCTACCTCAACCACAACAGCGGACAAAGACCCACCGGAGATCATAACCAAAGTAGTCGGCAGGGTTGGAGGTGCAAGGTGCTCCTTGAATAGCAAGTCCGGCAATTGCAGGAACATAGCATTAACTAAACCACATCCACCAAGCGACGCGGTAGGCCTCGGTTGCTTAAGCACATGGCACCGATGCAAAGGGTGCTTGTAATTGTCGCAAATATGACAGAAATGAATTGCCGTGCAGTCCTTGGAAAGATGATCATCTGAACGACATTTGAAACACCAAAGACCAGTTCGTTTTCCTTTCGGCCCACGTCCAGTGGCTTCAGCGGAGGGCACAACTCAGCCTGGACGTAGCGAGCGGGCTTTTGGGCCCGCTCGTGGACCGACCAGGACCGGACCGATCGGTCCCGGCCCGCTAGGAAAACTGGCCGGTCCGAGCTGGCAATTTCGGCCCGAAAATCGACCGGTCCGGTCCGGTCTTAGCTCGGTCCGGCTCGGAGGACCGACGGCCCAGCCCAATTAGAGCTAATCAGGAAGCCCATCACACATCACACATATAGATCGTGCGTGTGTGCCTGACCTAAACTCATCCCGCATCCCGTTCGTGCGTGTGTGCGCCGCCGCTTCCACCAGGACGCACTGCGCCGCCGCTGCTGCTCCTTCCACCAGCGGGCTGGACTAGCACCAGGCCGCGCCGCCGGCCGCCGTGCCTCTGCCTCGCGCCGCCGCTCCCTTGCGCTGCTGTTCCTCCCCCTCTCCCCCTCGCGGCCGTGCCTCTTCGTCTCTGTCCCTCGCGCCGCCGTGCCGCCGCGCATCACGTTCGTCTTCTCCGTCTCCGGCCACCGTGCTGCTGCGCCGAGTACCGCTTCGACAGCCTGGGCCTACATGGCAGTGACGGTATGCGTCAGGACCGTGAGGACCGACGGTCCGCACCGAGCTTTGCATCTGCCGGTCCGGTCCCTGAAATTGGGACCGCCGCACTGCTCGGTCCGGTCCGGACCGGACCGCCGGCGGCCGGTCCAAACGACGGCTCGGACCGGGACCGGACCGGCCCGGACCGTGTCCACCCTGAGGCACAACCATCGGAGCAGTGTCTCGAGCCTCAGGAACATGCTTGGTGGGGGCGGGCACCGTAGCAGGCGGCGGGAATATTGGCGGAGGTCGCGCAGCCGGGAGGACGGCACCGGCAGCAGTGGCATCACGGCGCCCCCCCTTGCGCTTGGGCTTGTTGCGGCGAGCAGTAGCATCCGGCGCAGTCGTGTTGCCGGCCCCAAAGACAACCGGTGCCGGCGCTGTCGGAGCAGCCCGCTGGCCGGAACGATGGGCAGACGATGATGAAGCACCGAAACGAAAGGGTCCGGCAGCAGCACCAAAGCCGGCGGGTGGCCCGGGGTTCGGCGTCGCAACTCCGGCCAGAGGAGGCCCCTTAGGCGCGTTGCTGTTCCGGCCAGCCATGAGCTGCGGTGATGGCCGGCGCAGGGCAGCAGCGTACGTTGGCGGCGCAGTCCGAGAGTACGCGCAGACGGAGGCAGTATTAGGGCGTAGATGCGTTTGGCGAAGAAATACGTCGGCCCTTCTGATAGTACGTCCCAAACGAGCAGCCTGGCCCTTGCTGGGCCCTTCAGCATGCAAAAGGCCCATGGAACGAAGCGTTGTTTGACCGGATCCATGATCTTTGCATGCATGCGTTGCCGCGAGCGTTACGGTCCCTTGACTTTGCTCCGCCGAAGATGACGGATCGGCCAGCGCATCCGGCATGAATGCGGCCAGCGCCACCGGCGGCGTGATCCGCGGACGGGGGAGTGGCCCTCTCCAAGGCTTGATGCATACCCCTCGGCGCTGCCTTGGTGTCGCCGGCGACGGCTTTGACGATTTCGGCGCTCCATCTGGCCGAGCGGACGGCTCATGAGACGAACCCAGGCACTCCTGGCCGGCCGATGTCTCCGGGGACGCGGAACCCCGACGTTCCCAGACTCGCGACGCCGGCGTCGGAAAACCGACGTCGTTCCAAAATTCCTGCACTAGCTCCTCTTTTGATTTCTCCGGGCGAGACACGGAGGTCCAAGGACCGCCTTCTGCATCAAGATCTGCTTGGGAAAGGACCATATTTGCCGCCTGGACCGCCACCCCCTCCGCTGCAGGCAGATCGGCGACTTCGTCCATGGCCAGGGGCTCAAAACGTGATCCCGCAGCAGGCGACTTTGCCGCCGAACCACAGCTTGGATCAATGGCCCCCGGCGCCAAGGTAAGCCTGCGCCGCGCCGGGAACACCCGGTGGCCAACGCGAATGAGGCAGTCCAAAAGCACCATCTCAATTCCAGGCGAGATCCATTCCTTCTCTCGCAGCAGTCTTCCCTCTACGATCTTCCCTCCGTCATCCCATAGGAAGAAAAGGTTGTGTGGCTGGTCGAGGAAGAGGGTTCCGGGGCGCCAGTCCGTCCTGCTGTCGAGAGGAGCCGACGAGAACGTCGCCGACCACCGCAGGGGCGGGGGTGGCTCCGGGGGTCTCGTCATGCAGGACAGTTTTTTTTACTTGCCCGCTCGATCTAACGAGCTAGCTCAGGAGAGAGTTTTGCCATATATTAGTCTTTACTTTCCCGTAAGCTTTGTTTAACAAGTCATTTGGTTTCATTAATCTCCTTTTCAAAAACAATGTACCATAAACCTGTGCAATGAGTCTGATCCACCGTTGCGTTGCCAGTTTGAAGCTGGAACAACCAACGAACACCTACAAGGGATTCAAGACATCGATGAGCTACACGTCGACGATCAGCTAGGCGTCGCGGATTACATAGAGGATATCTACAACTTCTACGAAGTTGCCGAGGTAACCGCATAATTAACTCTTACGTAGCGTGTGCAAAAACCTTGTGATATCTTTGATTGTCTCTGAACCTGAAGTCGATGTTTCCTGCCCGTTGCAGAATGAGTGCCGCCCCTGCGACTACATGGACTCCCAGGTGGACATCGACTCCAGGAAGCGGGGCGCCCTCGTCGACTGGATAATAAAAGTGCATGAAAAGCTTGAGCTCATGCCGGAGACCCTCTACCTCACGGTGTACATCATCGACCGGTACCTCTCGATGCATAAGCCCGTGCTTCGAAGTGAGCTGCAGATGGTATGCGCCTCGGCCCTGCTGATCGCCTGCAAGTATGAGGAGGAGGACGCCTGGGATCCAGAGGTAGTAGACTGAACGAAAGCCTCTCCCCTTCTCTTTGCTGCGTATGAGTTCGCGTTCTGATTGTTCATTGTACACCAGGGAGCAGATACTGGGGACGGAGATGGCCATTCTGAACACGCTTGAATGGAACCTGTCAGTTCCTACACATTACGTGTTCCTTTCACGCTTTGCCAGGGCCTCGTCCTCCTCACATCCGAAGAACGATGAGGAGGTAAAGAATACATACACACCATATGTAAATTCACTTGTGTTTTGCGCGGTAAAACAGCTTGTTTGTGTGCTGAAGTTTCTCTCCATGTATGGATCGACGCAGATGGAGAACATGGTGTTCTTTTTTGCTGAACTGGCGCTGCTGCAGTATGCGCTGGTGCTGTCCAAGCCCTCCATGGTTGCTGCTGCTGCTGTCTATGCAGCCAGGCTCACACTCAAGAGGACGCCTCTATGGACTGAGACTCTCAAGCACCATACTGGCTTTACCGAGTCACAGCTAATGTAAGCATGCACTTGTAGCTTGAATAATCCTCGTGGGCTTCTGTCATGATTTTAGGGGTGCTGACATTTTCTCTAATGGTTTCAGGGATAGTGTAAAGATCCTGGTGACCGCGCACTCGGCTGCCCCTGCGAGCAAGTTGAAGGTGGTGTACGAGAAGTATTCCAGCGAAAAGTTAGGAGGAGTGGCCCTGCGCCCACCTGCACTCGACTTCTGCAAATAATTGGCGATTTCGTTGACAGTCCTTGCCATTTGTGTGATAAAATGCACCTTGATATGCCACAGGGAAATTCAAGGAGGAAGCGATCGATAGCGGACTTCGTCACCAAAGCGAAGTAGCTGCTGCATCCAGTACCTAGGCTAGACTACCACAATATATATTATCCACGGTAGTTGTCAAGGCTTACGGTCCTGATAATTATTTTTCAAGGCTGTAACTAAGCTTTGTGATACGCACGCATGGACATGCAACTTCAGAGGCTGGGTTATTGTGTTTGTATCCCTTTGATGGTTCAATTTGAGTTAATAAATTTCGCCGTTTGTCGAAAAAAAGCAAATTCGCCTACGCCTAACATATCTCATGTCCGAATTCTGCACATTTCTTCTCAGAAAGGGTTTGTGAGGCTACTCCCATTTTCTGAGTTAATTCCATAGCATGTTATCAGTATTTTGGTTGAGCTTCTACTGCGACTCCATATCATCTACTCTCTTTGTTCCAAAATAATTGATGTTCTAGATTTGTCCTAAGTCAAATTTGTACAAGTTTGACCATCTTTATAGAAAATGGGTTAAGATCTACAACACAAAATACACATAGTACGTCATCAGCACCTTGTCTATTTCGTCAGCCAGGTGCTCTCCGAGATCAAGGCCCAATATGCACAAATTTAGAATATAATCTATGGTGTGCTCATGACATCTCGCAAGCTGGTATACTACTTTACCGAAAAAGGCTCTCGCCCCACTTTATAAATAAAGCAAACCGCTAGAGAGCGCACATACACGAACTAGTCCACACACACACTTAAGTCTCACAAATAAGTACAAAGGTTCTGCTGGGGGCACAGCTCAACAAGCCCAGGCAAATAAAAAAAACAGCCGGAAAGCGGAACAAGCGTCTAGTCAGGTTCCGGCGGAGAGCTGGTACACTACTTTCACCTGCACCCGATCTAAGTGGTCGCCTCCTTCCCGCTGGCCGAAGTTATCACAAATCGAGACGTCACGGGACAGATCCTGAAATGGGCAATTTAGCTCATGGCTTTCGGGCTGGTCTAAACCCTCCGCACCACCATGAAATCGCAGCAGGACAAACAGCGCAGCTGCCCTTCGTTATCAATCGAGCGCGATTCGAAAACGTTGACACCATGCTCCCTCTGGACATCACGCCAAACGCCACATTTTTTTTAAAGGAAGATAAACTCCTGCCTATGCATCGAGCGATGCATACACCAAACGTCACATGGGCAACACTAACCCTAGACCTACTATGTACATGAGCTTCCCAAGGACCTCTCCCATCTTGACTCCGACGACACTATCAAAGCGGATCAGGTGTTGGGCCGGGCGTTGGCGCTCCTCTCTCTCTCTCTCTCCCTCTCTCTCTCTCTCCCACAAATGTTATTTGTTTTTTTACTTTGGCTACTTTATTTAAATAAAAATCATATCCTTTACAATAGAGAGAATCGGAAAATAAGGAGGTTTATCACGCCACACCACCTTTTCCTGCTCCTCAAAACTGAAACATGCGAGTTCATGAGCACAGCCATTAGCTCGCACACAATGATGTATAGTCACCTTGCCGGCTGAACTCATCAACTTCCGGCAATCATCAGTAATCACAGCTCACGACGCCCGATAGTCGGACGAATTCTGAATGGCTTGGACAATCTCCATAGAACCACTTTCAATTGCAATTAATAAGGAAAGATAATACTCACTCCATCCAAAAATAAGTGTCTCAACTTTAGTCTATGGTGAACCGAAAGCACACGAACGTCATAACATGTGGACCTTATTAAGAAGAATCGAAGACACGAGCAACCTCCCATGGCTGATGGTGGGGGACTTTAATGAAACTATGTGGCAGGAGGAACACTTCTCGGGTTCAAAAAGATCCGAAAGTAATATGGAAAACTTTCGGAAGACTCTATCGGACTGTAACCTCTTTGATCTTGGCTATAGAGGACCGGGATGGACCTACAATAACAAACAGGATGGAAGGAATAATGTGCGTGCGCGCTTGGACAGATTTGTGGCATCGCCAGAGTGGTCGGACCATTTCAAGAATGCATTGGTTAAACACATCTGTTCATCGAGATCTGATCATCTCCCTATCCTCCTGCGGCTTGGTAGTAGGAGGGAGTGGAGACCGGTGGATGGTAAAAGAAAGAACATATTCAGATACGAACAGATGTGGGAAAGAGTGGGCACTTTAAAGAGCACTATTGTGAACACATGGCAGAAGAATGGGCCGGCGGAAAACCTTCAAGGGGTACAAGGAAAAATTCTGCACTTGCAAGGGGTGCTAAAAGGCTGGGCTGAGAGGGATTTTGGATCGGTTGCCAGGAAGACAGTAGACATTCGGAAGAAACTGAGCAGGTTATGGAATCTACCACCCTCAGATCATGTCAGAGATGGAGATAGAAATACCAAATGGTTCCAGCAAAGAGCTACATGGAGGAGAAAGAAAAATGCTATCCTCAAACTGAGAGACGATAGTGGCACATGGTTTGAGGATGCCAACAGGGTACAGGAAATGACCTCAACGTTTTTCAAGAACTTGTATGAGGCAGAGAAGGAGGTCGATCCAACGGAAATTTTGGACCTAATTGCAGAGCGAGTTGATAACAACATGAATGTCCAGTGAACAAAGCCTTTCACAAGCGCAAAAATTGGGGACGCCTTATTCCAGATTGGCCCACTTAAAGCTCCGGGGCCAGATGGTCTTCCAGGCCGGTTCTTCCAACGAAACTGGGAGGTGTTAAAGGAGGATGTGGTGAGGGGTGTGCTCGATTTCTTTGATAAGGGAGTGCTCCTGAAAGGAATAAATGATACGATGATAGTCCTCATACCCAAAGGTAATAACCCACAGACACTTAAGAACTATAGACCGATTAGCCTATGCAATGTTATATACAAAGTGATTTCCAAGTGCCTCGTGAAGAGGCTGAGACCGTTGCTGGATGGAATCATCTCGGAGACACAGAGTGCCTTCATCCCGGGAAGGATGATAACCGACAATGCCATCATCGCTTTTGAGTGTTTCCATAAAATTCAACACTGCAAAAACCCAAGAGAAAATTACTATGCTTATAAGCTCGATCTTGCCAAAGCCTACGACAGAGTGGACTGGGGTTTTCTGAAAGGGGTGCTGAGAAAATTTGGCTTCTGTAATAAGTGGGTGGAGTGGGTGATGCAATGTGTTAGCTCAGTGAGATATTCGGTAAAGTGCAATGGTGAGTTGCTTGAGCCGTTCTCTCCAACCCGTGGACTGGGGCAAGGGGATCCCCTCAGCCCGTATCTCTTTCTATTCGTTGCTGACGGGCTTGTTCACCTCTTGAAGAAAGAATTGGCAGAGAACACACTCTCCCCCATCAAGATCGCTAGAAACAGTCCGGGTATCTCTAACCTTCTGTTTGCAGACGACAATCTGATCTTTTTCCGAGTTGATCCGAGGCAAGCAGAGACCATTAAGAGGGTCCTGGCCAAATTTCAGAAGTGCACGGGGCAGTTACTAAGTGCTAGCAAGTGTTCCATCCTCTTCAGTGAGGTGTGCCCTACGACAACGAGAGAGCAAATCAAGGCCATTCTGGAAGTGACATTGGATACTTTTGAGAGCAAGTATCTTGGCCTACCGACACCGGAGGGGAGAATGAAAGATGATCAATTCCAGCCAATCATGGATAGATTTCGTAAAAGGTGCAGCGACTGGTCGGAAAAGTTTATGTCTTATGCAGCAAAGGAGGTCCATGTTAAGTCTGTTGTGCAGGCACTTCCCACCTTCGTCATGAGTGTCTTCATGTTATCCAAGGGCTTCTGCGAGAAGTATGAGCGTACGATTAGGGATTTCTGGTGGGGCGACGAGGAAGGTCACCGTAAGGTACACTGGATGTCATGGGAGCGGATGACAAAACCGAAGAGGGCAGGAGGCATCGGATTCAGAGATATGTGCCTATTTAACCAAGCACTTTTGGCTAAGCAGGGGTGGAGATTAATTCAAAACCCGGATAGCCTGTGTGCGAGGGTGCTAAAATCCAAATATTACCCTAATAGTAACCTCTTGGATACAGTATTTGCCTCCGATGTGTCTCCCGTTTGGAGGGCCATCGAGTTCGGCCTGGACCTTCTAAAGAAGGGCATCATTTGGAGGATTGGCAACGGGAGGGACATCCAGATACAAAGAGACCAGTGGATACCAAGACGGGAGGGTTTGAAAACAGCCTCTTTCACTCGCAGCTCGAGGATCCGTTGGGTAAGCCAACTCATGGTACCGGACCAGAAAGCGTGGAATGAGAAGCTAATTAGACAACTCTTTCACCCTTTTGATGCTGACGAGATATGCAAACTGAACATCCCGTCTTCGGAGGTGCAAGACCAAATAGCTTGGCACTATGAGAAAAACAGAGTCTTTTCGGTAAGGAGTGCTTATAAGCTAGCTGCTGCAGGTCTTCCCCAAATGGCCCAGAACCCGTCGAGCTCTTCCAGCGAGCCAAATGACAGAAGCATCTGGGATCTTATATGGAAGTCAAAAGTGCCTGAAAAAGTTTGGATTTTCAGCTGGAGAGTGGCGACTAATACCCTAGCCACGAAGGAAAACAAGTGGAGGAGAACACTTGAACTGGACAATACTTGTTGTATTTGTGGAAATGGAAGTGAGAACGAGCATCATGCGGTGATCATGTGCACAAAATGTAGAGCCCTCATGTCTGCTATGAAGGAAGTGTGGAAATTGCCCTCTGAAGAAAAATTCAGGTACACCGGGGAAAACTGGCTGCAAACCTTGCTGGACACAGTAAACGATGAAGACAGAGCAAAATTTTTGCTGTTGTTCTGGAGAAGCTGGCACTTACGAGAAGACTGTATTCGTAATGACGGCAAGGAATCAATTGGGAGCTCAAAGCAGTTCCTGCTAAAACTTGAGGAGGAACTGAGGATAGCTGCTGACCTTGTTGAGGGGACAGGCAGCAAGGAAATTTTGGCAACTGGAAGCTTCGATGAGGCCCCTGGAGTTGGGCCTGCAGACAAATGGCTGCCTCCAGATATGGGCATCGCAAAGATAAACACTGACGCTGCCTTCCTCGCGGAATCCGGAGAGAGTGCTGCCGGAGCGGTAGGTAGAGATCACCGAGGCCGCGTCCTCGTATCTATCTGCAGCAAGTTGCCGCGATGTCAGAGTGCGGAAGAGGCCGAAGCCCGTGCGGCCCTCGTGGGATTGCAAGCGATGTCTGAACATTTCAATGGTCAGATTATATTGGAGATGGACAGCCAAATGGTTGTAAACGAGCTAAAGGCACAAACCCTGTCACGCTCCCCCTATATGGCCTGATCATGGATATCAAGCAGGCCATGACAAATTTTGTTGCGTGCGAAGTTCAGTACGTAAGGCAGGGAGGCAATGCTTTGGCTCACGGGCTGGCTGCCTTCTGTAGGATTGCCGGTGAGCAGATACTGGTAGCAAATGTTCCAAGTAGCCTTCACTCCTTGATGATATCTGAATGTACCGACCCATCTGAGTAGAGACTCTACTTTCAGATCTCAAAAAAAAACTGTAGTACAAAGTTGAGACACTTATTTTGGGACGGAGGGGTACATGATAGCGAAAGTTATACACTCTCGTGCACAAGCATGCACATATGATACATACATATAGCCATTGGTGTTTCCCCGTAACATTGCACAGTAAGGAAAGTATACATATAAAAGAATAATTCGGCATGAGGGTGGTAAATTAATGACGTCAATCGTGTGCAACTACATCTAGATATTTTTCTTTTTTTATAAACGGTACTATATCCAGATCTTGATACATTGTGAACTGAAAAGATAATTCATTGAAAATATTTCCTTATTACCATAACAAAGTTGGTAAATTTTGCTATAGGTGGAATATTCAAAGGGTCGATTTTACCCTTTATCAATGGATGGACGGTCAAGTTGAAAATATCTCCTTACCTATATACCATAACAAAAGCCGGTAAAATTTGCTAGTCGGAACGTGGGTTTGCTGCGGAATCCCCGCTACAACTAACCCCCGGCAAGGAGGGCTCATGCCAAGCCACTCTGCCCCCTCTCCCTGAGCACGTCATTGTGATCAGCCCTGACTCCGGCGTGAGCGCGAGGCAGCTGTCCTAGGGCAGCGTCAGTTCCGTCCCAAGTACTCGAGGAAGAAGGTGATCAACACCCTCACTCACCCCTCATACCTCTTGGCCTGCGATGCTTTGGTGTTAGCATGCCTCATACTACCTCTTTGTGAACTGTTGCCCCCTTCGTTTCTCATAATTCTGTCTCTCTCTCTTTCTGTGTTTGTTGAGGCACCCTGGGTGCTTATGACCTAAATTACACCGGGGAGAGTCCTTTTACTAGTCTTTATTACTTTTATGTAAGCTCTGTTAAACAAGACATCGGTTTATACTATCAACAAAATAAGATAGTACTCCCTCTGTTCCTTAATATAAGTCTTTCTAGAGATTTCACTATGGACTACATACGGATGTATATAGACGTAGTTTAGAGTGTAGATTCACTCATTTTGCTCCGTATGTAGTCCATATTGAAATCTTTAGAAAGACTTATATTTAGAAACGGAGGGAGTATCATTTACAGTACCTGTGCAATGAGCCTGATCCACCATTATATTGAGTGATTCAAGACATCGATAAGGTTGACGGCGACAATCAGCTAGCCTTCATGGATTACGTTAATGATCTGTACAAGTTCTATAAAGTTGCTGAGGTAACTGCAGAGGGAGTACTTCTTAGGTGGTGTGCGCAAAAACCTTGTGATCTGTTGCTTGTCTCTGAAGGTGATCTTTCCTATCCCGTCACAGAATGAGCGTCGCCCCCGCTACTACATTCACTCCCAGGTGCATCTCAGCTCCAAGATGCGGGCCATCCTCGTCGACTGGATAATAGAAGTGCATGACATGTTTGATCTGATGCCAGAGACCATCTACCTTACGGTGTACATCATCGACCGGTATCTCACGAAGTAGCTCGTGCCTCGGAGGGAGCTGCAGCTGGTAGGCGTCTCAGCCCTGCTGATTGCTTGCAAGTATGAGGAGATGATGTTTCCACAGGTACACTGGAAGTTTCTCCCACCCCCTTTGCTTTTCCACTTTGCAGTATATCCAGTCCATGTTCTGATTGGTTGTACACCTGCAGGTGAGGGATTTGGTCTCGATAACAGACAATGCCTACTCCAGGAAGCAGATACTGAGGATGGAGAAAGCCATTCTCAATCGGCTTGGATGGAACCTGACAGTTCCTACACCTTATGTGTTCCTTGCGCGCTTTGCCATGGCTGCGTCTTACTTCAATTTGAAGAACTATGGGGAGGTAAAGAATACAATGTACCATATGTAAATTCAGATGTATTTGCACTGTAAAGGAAAGAGTTTGCGTACCGAAGTTTCTCTCTCTCTCTCGATGGATGCAGATGATGAACATGGTGTCCTTTTTTGCTGAACTGGCACTGATGCAATATGCGCTGGTGCCGTCCAAGCCCTCCATGGTTGCTGTTGCTGCTGTCTATGCAGCCAGACTCACACTCAAGAAGACCGATTCATGGACTCGCACTCTCAAACACTATACTGGCTTTACTGAATCACAGCTAATGTAAGAAGGCACAACAATGACTTTACACACTCTTGTAGCTTGAATAACTCTCTGTGTTTCTGTGATGATTTCAGATATAGTGCAAAGATCCTGGTCACCGCACACTCGACTGCCCCTCAGAGCAAGTTGCAGGTGGTGTATAAGAAGTATTCTAGCAAGAAGTTGGGAAGAGTGGCCCTGCGCCCACCCGCAATCGACTTCTTCAAATAAATGAGATTTGTAGGATTTTTTTTCTTCAAAAAAATGGAAGGTGTGTCTGACATTCATTCGCTGGTTATTTCCTGCATTTAGACCAAGAAGGGTTTGAAAACTTGAGGGAGTATTACGCTGTTTGGCCACAAGTCAGGGATATTATCTTTGAACTAAAACCATGTCACTTATTTATGAATGGAGGGAGTATTTGTGAACAATGGGAGTAGTTGTCAAAGCTTACCGTCCTGAGTAACTATGTTTGAAGGTTGTAACTAAGGGCATGTACAGTGGTTGATAAGATAATCTTATCTTAAGTCTTGCATGTGATTTAGAGGTGACAAAAAAATTGTCTACAATGGGTCATCTCTTAGCCTTATCTTCAATAACTAGCAACTCCTAAAAATATGGTGAGACATATTGTGCTAAGAGATCGCCTCTTGTCTTCTCTTAAATAAGATAAGACAAGCCTTTTCTTATAAGTTCTCTCTCTTCCACCTCATCATCTATCCTACAGGAAACTCCTAAGATAGCACCATTGTACATGCCCTAAGCTTTGGGATACACATGCATGGACATGCCACTTCAGCTTACCCCTAATATATCTCATGTCGGAAGTGTGCATATTTCTTTTGGGGAAGTGTTTTGTTTCATTTTCTGCTGCAACTCTTCATATCATCTCAGAAATATTTTGGTCATGGATGGTTAGCTCATCGGTCCCTGAGGAACTCCTTGTTACATGAGTTCATCGGTTGCCTCCTCACTCCTCTGTGTCAGCGAATTTTGAAAACTTAAAGACATATGTAAACATGATGTAGCCTTCCAAACATTGTCATGATCATCCATAAGTGTATTGCTCAAGAAAACAAGAAACGTAGTACAAGAAAGGAACACCATAGACATACGTCCAAAACAAGATATATAAAACGGAACAGAGCAAGGCTAGAATTTAAACAGACAGGCAGCAACCATAATTATAAGAAAAATGAGTGTCTGAGCAGTACTTATGACTCACAAGCCAAGTTTTATAATTATTTAACAGCCACAGCTGAAATAGGCTCACAACAAGCACACACACGCGTGAAATAACATTACACAGTTTAAACAAGTTAAGCGAAAACTAGTTTGGATACGAAAACACAACTCGCTTGCAGTCTTATAATAAGCCATAGCCGGAATCAGTCAGTAGGAAATACCATCACATTTCACAAGCAAAAGCACATGATGATTAGAACAGTAGTAGCAGTAGCAAACACAGGCGGTAACTGCACCTTAGCAGAGGTGGAACAAGCAGCAAATGATGTGTAGTATGTGAAAAAGTAGAGAAACCCGGACATTATACCTCCGGGTGCATTACACATTTCCCAACCAGCGTGGCAGGTCAATCTCGGAGAGTATACCGCCACTATGTCCCTAGAATTGCAGAACATTGATCCAGCAACCAAAAGAAATCACTAGTGATTTCAAAGAAGCCTAGAGACTGGAGGGGCATGAGGAACTCAATGCCAGCTGGGACCACCATCATGCTGCTGAGGTTGACAAAGTATAATCTTTCCAGGCTCGCCATGGCACCTTGCTGTATCTCTAGCCGATTCAGATTAGGCAGGTCTATCAGATAGAGAATCTTTAGCTTGGGAAACCATCCCGTGAGAAATGATAGCTGCTCTCTGTTGTATGCTCTGGTGAATTCCAGATGCGTCAAATTCGACAGCCGTGAAAGGGATGGCAGGGGGTCTTCTCTCAGTTGTGACCAATATAGATTCAAAACATGCAAGTTCTGCCCCCCAGCAGCTTGGAAGAGAGGAGACGCGTCCAACGCCCCTTCCGCCAGTCGTCCACCCAAACGTAGCCTTTGCAGGTTTGGCAGGGGGGCATTCAACGAGAGAACCTCATTCTCATCGCTTGCATTCACATCAAGATGGGACAAACACTGCATCTGAACAAGAGACTCGCTGATCGGTCCAGAATAGCTTTCCTTCACATCCAATAACCTCAAGCTTCTCAGTTGCCTCAGCTGCCGTAAATGTCTAATAGACTCATCATGTGCTACCAATGCTTGTAACGTTTGCAGGTTTGTTAGATTTCCAAGACCATTGGGGACATGCACACCACTGAAACATTTAAGCCCTCTCAAATTTGTATTAATTCTTTTCTCAACAAATAAGTGCCTAAGCTTCTTCAGTTTCACAATCCCACTAGGCAGCTCATGTACATCAGATCTAAGAAGGTCCAGTGTCAACAAATTTGAAAGCTTCTCAACATAACTCGGGAGCATCTTCACTTTTGAATCACGCAAACCCAAATGGCGGAGATTAAAAAGCTCTCCAATAGCATCTGGAATATTCTCAATGGGTAGACCACTTAATTCTAGCACTGTCATATATCTTGACTCCTTACATAGCATAGGTAGTAGAGTAAATGTTACCATACTATCGTCCAGCATAACGAATGTTCGAAGTCGGCGTACGCTAGAAAATGACTGCTGAATATCCTTCTTCTGTTTGTGCTCTTTGACATGTCGTTCTTTCTCTTGTTGTTGGTCTCTCTCTCTCTCTCTCTCTCTCTCTCTCTGTGTGTGTGTGTGCGCGCGCGCGCTCCATGCCCCACCAATGTGTTTCATATCTTCGGCATGTGCATATCTTAATTTTGGTTTGGAAAGGACACCCTTGAATCTCTTTGCCAATAGAAAGTAAGTGCATTACTGCGGCGTAGCTACACACTGA
This sequence comes from Triticum aestivum, assembly GCF_018294505.1. Lineage (NCBI taxonomy): Eukaryota > Viridiplantae > Streptophyta > Magnoliopsida > Poales > Poaceae > Triticum > Triticum aestivum. Next base: position 736,097,498 of record NC_057798.1, on the reverse strand, counting down.
AGCCTTTTCTACTGGAGGTTGGAGCTTGCAATGTATTTTGGTTCAACCTCTATTGCAACTCTCCATATTTTAGAACATATTTTTGACACACATGGTTACTTCAGCTCATTGAACCAGGAAAACTGCTCGTTACATGAGCACATCGATTGCCTCCTCCGCATTTGACAATTAAAAAAAACTAAGGACATTTGTAGACTTCTAAAACATTGTCATATCATCCAGAAGTATATATCATTATTGCATCAATGTATTGTGCAAGAAAACATTGAACATAATCCAAGAAAGAAAAACAACATTGACATATGCCAAAAATAAGAGATTTATGCAAGGCTAGCAATAAAACAGACATGCAACAACCATAGTGACAAAAAAATGAACATCTGAGTATTAATTACAAATATCAAACCCAGTCGTTTACACAGGTGAAATAGGTTCAAAACATGCGCGGGGGCGCGGGGGCGTGCGCGCACACACACACACACACCCACACCCACCTACCCACACACACACACATACAATAGCAATAGGCAGTTCAAAAAAGATTTGGAAAAAATTGTCTGAATACAAAGCGCAACTCTTTCACTCTTATAGTTAGACACACACCAAATAGCAGTACACAGTTTAAACACGGTTTGAGAAAAACTGATTGAATACGTAAGCGCAACTCTTTCAGTCTTACAGTTAGCCATAACCGGATCAATCGAGAGGACGTATTATCACACTTGACAAGAGAAAGCATATGGTGACACAGACAATTGTAGTTGTAGCAAACTTTCCGCGACGCAGCTCCAGGAGATAGCGCGTGGGATCGAGAACTCCAGCCACCGCTTCCTGTGGGTCGTGCGGAGCCCGCCTGAGAACATCTCCAACAGGCGCTCTAGATATGGTGCGCGCGGGAAAAATTGCGGTTTTTACGCGCGCGAGCCCAGTTCTGCGCTTCAGCCGGCGCGGGAAAGTTCGGCGCCCTAAAGAAAACTGTGTGCGTGAAAAAGCGGCAACGCGCGCGGCGTCCAGCGCACTCTATTTAACCCCCGCGCGGGCGCCCACCAACCATCGTCTCGCTCGCCTCTCTCTTCCTTCTTCCCCGCCTCCATCGGTGCCCTGCCGCTGCCACGCCCTTCTTCCCGCCCCCCCCCCCCCCCCCCCCCCCCCGCCGCTAGGCCGCCGCGCCCCCAGAGCAGCTCCGGCTACCGCGGCGTCCGCGCCCGCCCTTCCGGCGTGTATTACGCGAAGATCCGCTCCGGTGATACACGCCTCAGGTTCGGAACGTTCGGGACCACCCACAAGGCCGCCTGCGCGTACGACGCGGCGGCATGGCGCCTCGGGAGGCCACCGGCGCAGATGAGCTTCTCGGACGTGTGGACGCGCGATAAGGCGCAGGACCTCGCGCCTCCCCGCGGAGGACCACCGCATCCAGCGGAGGCAGGAGCGCCGCCTCTTCATTGTCGAGGCGGATGAGCACGCCATGGCGGTGTGGCATGAGCGCTTCCTAGAGTATGTCACCGCCGAGAACATGTTCTGGGCACAAAGGAGGGTGGAGCGAGCCGCGGATCGGGCGGACAGGCGTGAGCGGAAGGCACTGAGGGAAGCCCAGTGCGAACTTGGACCTATATCGGCCTAGGACGACAATGATCCTCAATAGGAGGACGCGTTTCTGTCATCGGACTACACCATCGAGGAGGACGACAACGAGGAGTAATTATCTAGTTTATCATCGACGCGCTTTATCTACTATATTTGCATCGTAGTATTGTTTTTATCTAGATTTATTTGTATCGTATGGACTAGCTTGTGGTGTCGGGCTCGAACTATGCTATGAATCTAAAAATCTATGTGTTGTTTCGTATTTTTCTTATGTGTTGTATCATAGTACGGGTTGCTCGCGCGCGCTGGATTTTGCAGCGCCTGCCAGAGCTATAGCGGCGCACCATATTTTGCAGTGTCGGTTGGAGCAAGCGCCCTTCTGAGTGCTAAAAACGCTATTTCAGCACCGAATAAATATTTAAGCGCGTCGTGCAACCGCGCTCCTGTTGGGGATGCTCTGAGGGCCCGGCCAAATTCTTCATGCGGCGTCCAGATCTGGACGTGCTCCTCCCCGAGGGGTTCCTGAAGAGGATGCTAATGAGGGGGGTGGTTGTGAAGATGTGGGCGCTGCAGGTGGAGGTGATGCGGGCCTGCTGCACACCGCGACCGGCGCGTTTGCGATGCACTGCAGGTGGAACGCGGTTCCGGAGGCGTCGTCAGCCGGGGTGCCGATGTTGGCATAATGCCGAGCAGAGGGCGAACAAGGTGTTCGTGGTGGACGAAATGAAGCTCGGGGTTGTGATGGAAGGGTATGACGAGGAGCTTGTCAAGGCCGAGGAGGTGGAGAAGAAGGTGAGGCGGGTGATGGAGTCGGACGAAGGGGAAATGCTGAGGGCAAGGCTGGCATTGGCGAAGGAGAAGGCGGCGGAGGCACTGCTGGACGGCGGGCCATCGCCGATGGCGTTCGCGGAGTTCTTGTAGGATCTGAAGCTCCAGAAGTGATCAAACAAAGATTGTAGCTAGAGTTCTTATTGGAAATTTGCAACTGGTGACTCTGAAGGTTTGCATCAGTAATTCCCTCTCGGAACTACCCCTTATTATGATGCTGCTATATGTTGTGCAAATTTTATTACTGCTTCAGCAATTATACTTCTTGAAATAATGTGCCATGGCTTAATTGTGCTCCCAAATTCCAAAATGAAGTTGCCAAAACTGCAAGCGTTCCTGGGCTATGATCTATCTACCACAAAAACAGAGGAATACAGTGCGTTGCCTTAATTCAGAGCTGACTGTCACTAAATTTTGTTGCTCACTGGCACAACATGCTCGACACGTATTGTGACCGAGACGTAGCAATAGGATAAATGTACAATTTATTTTACTTCTTATTTTTTTAATTTTGATTTTTTTTCTGCTTTTGTTTGTTGGCTGTAACAAGTCTTAACGTCATTTGGATGTTCTCTTCTACTCCCTCCGTTCCTAAATATAAGTCTCTTTAGAGATTCTAATACGGACTACATATGAAGCAAAATGAATTAATCTACTTTAAAACTATTATATATACATCTTACGTAGTTTGTACTGAAATCTCTAAAAAAGACTTATATTTAGGAAGAGAAGGAGTATAATGTAGAAAAGTGCACACCCGTGTGCGTATTCTGAGATTTTTTTATTAAACTTTCCGGAGTATAAATTCAGGATTCTTATAAAAAAATGGAAACATTTTTATTTGAAGGTTCAGTGTAACTGACTCTTAGTCCAAATGAAATATATAACTTGGTGAATAACACGATTTAGCAACTCAAAGAGGCGTATGTTTAACCTAGTGAATTGGTTTAAAGATATGATCATGTATCTCGCGTGTGTGTGAAGGGTTAGCCTACCAGATCAAGAAGGACAAGGTGAAAACATGGTGTCAACGTGCTTTTCTGTTTTTATTAAATCAACAAAATGTGAAACACAAGATGAAGAGTAGCTTAGGGTGCTGGGTATATTTATTTTTCGTTAGCTGAATATAAGAAATCACACAAGGCAATGCTTCGCACATCATTGAATCAAATCATATGGTGTGATCTTATGGAAGCCTACTAGATCAAGAAGGGCTACACCTGATTGCAAAAATATGGCAATACAATAGGTTGCAACTGATTCATGAACCACGGACTAAAAGAGGCGCTCTCGAACCCACGGCTAATAAGAATGGCACTACCTCTACTACTCCTACAAGAGGCCGAGCAGATTTTTTTTTATGGAATCACAACTCTTCTTCAGCCTCGAAGCTCGCGATCTGGTTATATGATCATCGCTGTGGGTTGTCTAGAAATTCCTGACACCTCCCATTCCTACGTGTAATTAGGCCCAAACATGTATGTGAGCATTGTCTTCAGGTGGGAAGGAGAGTCGCTTGACGATGGATCACTAGTAAATGGAAGAAGTAGGGTATATATGGGTGGCAATGTTACATCTTCCATCATAGGAGTACGATGCAAAGGTACGGGCATGCGGCTCACTAGCCGAAATATGGTAACCAAGCTATCCAATACGATTTTTTGGTACTGACAGAAAATTACACCCAGTCACGTAATTGTCTATCGGGGCCACAACCATACATCTAAGCATCGTACAAATCGCACAGAAAAGATCATATGTGAAGTAGTTTCGTTTACAATTTGATTTGACGCCTATACATGAAACAATTTCGTTTAGATTGTTATTTTTGCACACGATTGGCATACTAGTTGAGTCTAGTGTGTCCCTGAGAAATGTCATTTTTGTAGCCCATGTAACAATAATTAGTTTATTTGGGAAAGAATCTGGACAGATGATCATTTAACCTAAACAAAAAAATTAGTGCTCTAGACTAGAATTGATTTTTGGGGTAATGGATTTTTTTTCCAAGATGCAAAATTTTCAAGGTAAGTGTATAAGCGATACACATGTCTCGAACATTTGCACATTTGCTTCTTTTTAGTAGTAGGCCCAGTGTATAGTGTTTGCATCAATAATTCCCTCTCGGAACTACCCCTTATTATGATGTTACAGGCTCATTTGGAGCAGTGTTAGTGGTTATGCTATGCAGATTTTATTATTGCTTCAGCAATTATATACTCTTGAAATAATGTGGCATATGGCTTAGCTTTGCTTCCAAATTCCAAAATGAAGTTATCAAAACTGCAAGTGTTCCTCGGTTATGATCTACCACAGAGGAAATAGTCAAATAGTACGTTACTTCCATTTAGAACTAACACCCGCAAAAAAACACTCACTAATTTTGGTTGCTCACTGGCGCAACATGCTCGACACATATTGTAACCGAGTCGTAGCAATGTACAATTTGTGCAGTTCCCATCTTTCGTTTTTTTTTGGTATTCTATTCTGATTTTGTTTGTTGTGTCGTAACAAGTCTATCTTCATTTGGATGTTCTTGCAGAATGATGCACACCTGGGTGTGTATTCTGAGTTTTATTATATTATAACTTTCCAGAGTAGAAATTTAGGATTCTTATAAGAAATGGATACATTTATTTGAATACTCGGTGTAATGGACTCTTAGTCCAAATGAAATATATGGCTTGGGGAAAACATGATTTATCAACTCAAAGAGGCATATGTTTAACCTTGTGAATTAACTTAAAGATATGATCATGTATCTCACGTGTGTGTGTGTTAAGGGTTAGCCTACTAGATCAAGAAGGACAAGGTGAAAACAAGGTGTTGGTGTGCTTTTGTGTTTTAAATCAACAAAATATGTAAACAATGTCAAGAGTAGCTTAATATAAGGTGTGAATTATATTTTTTTCGTCAGTTATATATAATAAATTGCACAAGGCGATGTTTCGCGCATCATCGACTCAAATCATATAGTGTGGTCTTATGGAAACCTACTAGATCAAGAAGCACAACAGCTGAAGATAGAAACAATGTACAAGCAGTTGTTGCTACTGATTCATTAACCGCGGATAAAAGAGGCACTCTCTTACTCGCGGTTGATAATAATGGCTCTTGTGAAGATCCATCCGTCGAGCAAGAGGCCGAGCAAACATTTTTAATGAATTCAAACCTCTTCTTTAACCTGGAAGCTCACAATCTGGTTGTAAGATCATCGATATGCATTGTATAGAAAATCCTGACACCTTCCATTCCTACGTGTAATTAGAACCCAAACATGTGTGTGAGCATTGTATTCAAGGAGGAAGGAGAGTCCCTTGATGATGAATCACTGGTAGAAGGAAGAAGTATGGTATATATGGATGGAAATGTTATGTTGCGTCTTCCATTATAGGTGTATGTGAAGGTAGGTGAGCGGGAATGCTGCTCTCTAGTCGAAATAAAGTAACCAAGCTACCCAATATAATTTTTTGGTACAACACAAAATTATACCCATTCACACAGTCATATATCAGGGCACACAACCACATCTAAGCATCGTACAAAGACCGGACTGAAAAAATCGTGCGTGAAGTAGGTTCGTTTAGAAAGTTGCCGCCTAAAGTACATGAAACAATTTGAGCAGGAAAACTAGATGTTCGTTTAGACTATTATTTTTACACACGATTGGCCATACTAGTTGACTCTAGTGTGTTTATGAGAAATGGTCATTTTAGTAGCCCGTGTAAAACTTAATAAGTTTACTTGGGAAAGAATTTGGACAGATGATCGTTTAGCCTAAAGAAATAAGTTTAGTGCTCTATACTAGAATTTCATGTTGGGGTAATATATTTTCTTTCAAGATGGAAAATTTTCAAGGGAAGTGTATAAGAGGCACCCATCTCTCGAACACATTTTCTTCTTTTTAATAATATAATCATATTTTTTAGTATTTTTTATTTTGATTTCTTTGTGGGGGTCATCTTTTCTTAATTTATTGTCATCCTCAATTAAGAAAGGAAAAGACCACATGCATGCATAGTCTTTTCCTTTCTTAATTTATTGTCTATATTAAGTACTCGATTGAGCCAAAACAATATTATAATGATTTTTCACTTACGTATTGCCCCTGACTACAAGATTATCCAAATCAAAAGGACGGTCCCAATAGAGTAATCCAAATTTGCTTTCTTGTTTTTTTACATATGTATCCATCTTGTTGTTGGTATCCTCTCTCTCTCTCTCTCTCTCTCTCTCTCTCTCTCTCTCTCTCTCTCTCTCTCTCTCTCTCTCTCTCTCTCTCGTTTGCTCCATGCTCCACCAATGTCTTTCATATCTTCGCATGTGCAGACCTTAATTTTGGTTTGGAAAGGATACCCTTGAATCTCTTGGCCAACCCAAAGTAAGTGCATTATTGCGGCTCAACTGTTACACACCGAAGCATATTTCATTGGAGGTTTGAGCTTGCAATGTAGTTTGCTTCAGCTTCATATCATGTAGAACATTGTTTTTTCATTGCGACTCTTCATATCATGTAGAACTTTTTTTTTTCACAGATGGTTACTTGAGCTCATCGAACCTAGAAATATGCTTGTTACATGAGCACATCGGTTGCCTCCTACATGTGTTGAAATTTTTTGGAAAAAAATTAAGGACATTTGTCAACATGCTTTAGCATTCTAAAACATTGTCATGATCATCCATAAGTGTATACCATCATTGCATCAATGTATTGCTCAAGAAAATATGGAACGTAATCCAGGAAAGAAACAACATTCACATATGTCAAAAATAGGAGATTCAATAACATACCAAGGCTAGCAATAAAACATACATGCAACAATCATAGTGGAAAAAAAAAGAATACGTGAGCAATTATTATAAATAACAAACCCAGTCTTTTACACACACACACACACACACACACAGAGAGAGAGAGAGAGAGGGAGAGAGAGAGAGAGAGTATGTGGCATGGCTAGCTGTGCTTTCAAATTCGAAAGTGAACTTGTCAAAACTACAAGTGTCCTCGGCTATGTCAAAAACCTATGTAACAATACGTTGCCTTCATTCAGAATTGACACTCACTAAATTTGAATGTTCAGGCGCAAGGTGCTCAACATATGATGTAACCGAGTCATAGCAGTAGGATAGATGTACTATTTGTTTTACTTCTTTGTCTTTGTTTGGATGTTTTCTTATCATTGCAGTAGGATAAATGTACTATTATGAGAGCTTTTATTAAACTTTCCAGAGGAAAAATTTAGGATTCTTATTAAATAAATTAGAAAGATTTTTATTTCAATAGGTTGAGGGTAACGGTAGAGTTTGTGAACAACACGATTTATCAACTTAAAGAGGCATATGTTTAACCATGTGAGTTTATTTATTTTTGTGAATTGTTTAAACAATTAATTAAATGTTATGATCTTGCACCTCGATGTGTGAAGGGTTAGCCTACTAGATCGAGGACAAGGTGAAAACAAGGTGTTAGTATGCTTGTGTTTTTAAATCAACAAAATATGAAAAACAAGATGAAGGGTGCCTTAAATAGGGTATGCAGTATATATTTTTTTGTTGGTTGAATATAAATAATCACACAAGACCATGTTTCGCATATCACTGAATCGAATCTTATGGTGTGATCTTACGGATGCCTAATAGATTAAGGATAACAACAGTTGATTGTAAAGATGTGGCAATACAATAAGTTGCTATGGATTCATGAACTGCTGATAAAAGAGGCAATCTAGAACTCACGGCTGATAAGAATGGCACTTGTGAAGCTCACAAGAGGCCGACTAGACTTTTTTCTATGGGATCACAACACTTCTTCAACCTGGAAGCTCACAATCTGGTTGTATGATCATTGCTATGCGTTGTCTACAAAATCCTGATACCTTCCATTCCTACGTGTAATTAGAACCCAAACGAGTATGTGAGCACTGTGTTCAGGTGGGAAGTAGAGTCCCTTGATGTTGGATCACCAGTAGAAGGAAGAAGTAGGTATTTATAGGTGGCAATGTACTGTACATCTTTCAACATAGAAGTACGGTATATAGTGTGAAAAGGTAGGTGGGCAGGAATGCGGCTCTCTAGCCGAAATAAAGTAAACCAAGCTACCCAATACTATTTTTTGGTGCTACAGAGAATCATCACCCATTCACGTAAGGACAACGCTAGGCGCCGGCTCGCCTCTCTCTTCCTTCTTCCCCGCCTCCATCGGTGCCCTGCCGCTGCCACGCCCTTCTTCCCCCCCCCCCCCCCCCCCCCCCCGCCGCCAGGCCGCCGCGCCCCCAGAGCAGCTCCGGCTACCGCAGCGTCCGCGCCCGCCCTTCCGGCGTGTATTACGCGAAGATCCGCTCCGGTGATACACGCCTCAGGTTCGGAACGTTCGGAACCACCCACAAGGCCGCCTGCGCGTACGACGCGGCGGCATGGCGCCTGGGAGGCCACCGGCGCAGATGAGCTTCTCGGACGTGTGGACGCGCGAGAAGGCGCAGGACCTCGCGCCTCCCCGCCGAGGACTACCGCATCCAGCGGAGGCAGGAGCGCCGCCTCTTCATTGCCGAGGCGGATGAGCACGCCATGGCAGTGTGGCATGAGCGCTTCCTAGAGTATGTCACCGCCGAGAACATGTTCTGGGCACAAAGGAGGGTGGAGCAAGCCGCGGATCGGGCGGACATGCGTGAGCGGAAGGCACTGAGGGAAGCCCAGTGCGAACTTGGACCTATATCGGCCTAGGACGACAATGATCCTCAATAGGAGGACGTGTTTCTGTCATCGGACTACACCATCGAGGAGGACGACAACGAGGAGTAATTATCTAGTTTATCATCGACGCACTTTATCTACTATATTTGCATCGTAGTATTGTTTTTATCTAGATTTATTTGTATCGTATGGACTAGCTTGTGGTGTCGGGCTTGAACTATGCTATGAATCTAAAAATCTATGTGTTGTTTCATATTTTTCTTATGTGTTGTATCATAGTACGGGTTGCTCGCGCGCGCTTGATTTTGCAGCGCCTGCCAGAGCTATAGCGGCGCACCATATTTTGCAGTGTCGGTTGGAGCAAGCGCCCTCCAGAGTGCTAAAAACGCTATTTTAGCACCGAATAAATATTTAAGCGCGTCGCGCAACCGCGCTCCTGTTGGGGATGCTCTGAGGGCCCGGCCAAATTCTTCATGCGGCCTCCAGATCTGGACGTGCTCCTCCCCGAGGGGTTCCTGAAGAGGATGCTAATGAGGGGGGTGGTTGTGAAGATGTGGGCGCTGCAGGTGGAGGTGATGCGGGCCTGCTGCACACCGCGACCGGCGCGTTTGCGATGCACTGCAGGTGGAACGCGGTTCCGGAGGCGGCGTCAGCCGGGGTGCCAATGTTGGCATTATGCCGAGCAGAGGGCGAACAAGGTGTTCGTGGTGGACGAAATGAAGCTCGGGGTTGTGATGGAAGGGTATGACGAGGAGCTTGTCAAGGCCGAGGAGGTGGAGAAGAAGGTGAGGCGGGTGATGGAGTCGGACGAAGGGGAAATGCTGAGGGCAAGGCTGGCATTGGCGAAGGAGAAGGCGGCAGAGGCGCTGGTGGACGGCGGGCCATCGCCGATGGCGTTCGCGGAGTTCTTGTAGGATCTGAAGCTCCAGAAGTGATCAAACAAAGATTGTAGCTAGAGTTCTTATTGGAAATTTGCAACTGGTGACTCTGAAGGTTTGCATCAGTAATTCCCTCTCGGAACTACCCCTTATTATGATGCTGCTATATGTTGTGCAAATTTTATTACTGCTTCAGCAATTATACTTCTTGAAATAATGTGCCATGGCTTAATTGTGCTCCCAAATTCCAAAATGAAGTTGCCAAAACTGCAAGCGTTCCTGGGCTATGATCTATCTACCACAAAAACAGAGGAATACAGTGCGTTGCTTTCATTCAGAGCTGACTGTCACTAAATTTTGTTGCTCACTGGCGCAACATGCTCGACACGTATTGTGACCGAGACGTAGCAATAGGATAAATGTACAATTTATTTTACTTCTTATTTTTTTAATTTTGGTTTTTTTTTCTGCTTTTGTTTGTTGGCTGTAACAAGGCTTAACGTCATTTGGATGTTCTCTTCTACTCCCTCCGTTCCTAAATATAAGTCTCTTTAGAGATTCTAATACGGACTACATATGAAGCAAAATAAATTAATCTACTTTAAAACTATTATATATACATCTTACGTAGTTTGTACTGAAATCTCTAAAAAAGACTTATATTTAGGAAGAGAAGGAGTATAATGTAGAAAAGTGCACACCCGTGTGCGTATTCTGAGATTTTTTTATTAAACTTTCCGGAGTATAAATTCAGGATTCTTATAAAAAAAATGGAAACATTTTTATTTGAAGGTTCAGTGTAACTGACTCTTAGTCCAAATGAAATATATAACTTGGTGAATAACACGATTTAGCAACTCAAAGAGGCATATGTTTAATCTTGTGAATTGATTTAAAGATATGATCATGTATCTCGCGTGTGTGTGAAGGGTTAGCCTACCAGATCAAGAAGGACAAGGTGAAAACATGGTGTCAACGTGCTTTTCTGTTTTTATTAAATCAACAAAATGTGAAACACAAGATGAAGAGTAGCTTAGGGTGCTGGGTATATTTATTTTTCGTTAGCTGAATATAAGAAATCACACAAGGCAATGCTTCGCACATCATTGAATCAAATCATATGGTGTGATCTTATGGAAGCCTACTAGATCAAGAAGGGCTACACCTGATTGCAAAAATATGGCAATACAATAGGTTGCAACTGATTCATGAACCACGGACTAAAAGAGGCGCTCTCGAACCCACGGCTAATAAGAATGGCACTACCTCTACTACTCCTACAAGAGGCCGAGCAGATTTTTTTTTATGGAATCACAACTCTTCTTCAGCCTCGAAGCTCGCGATCTGGTTATATGATCATCGCTGTGGGTTGTCTAGAAATTCCTGACACCTCCCATTCCTACGTGTAATTAGGCCCAAACATGTATGTGAGCATTGTCTTCAGGTGGGAAGGAGAGTCGCTTGACGATGGATCACTAGTAAATGGAAGAAGTAGGGTATATATGGGTGGCAATGTTACATCTTCCATCATAGGAGTACGATGCAAAGGTACGGGCATGCGGCTCACTAGCCGAAATATGGTAACCAAGCTATCCAATACGATTTTTTGGTACTGACAGAAAATTACACCCAGTCACGTAATTGTCTATCGGGGCCACAACCATACATCTAAGCATCGTACAAATCGCACAGAAAAGATCATATGTGAAGTAGTTTCGTTTACAATTTGATTTGACGCCTATACATGAAACAATTTCGTTTAGATTGTTATTTTTGCACACGATTGGCATACTAGTTGAGTCTAGTGTGTCCCTGAGAAATGTCATTTTTGTAGCCCATGTAACAATAATTAGTTTATTTGGGAAAGAATCTGGACAGATGATCATTTAACCTAAACAAAAAAATTAGTGCTCTAGACTAGAATTGATTTTTGGGGTAATGGATTTTTTTTCCAAGATGCAAAATTTTCAAGGTAAGTGTATAAGCGATACACATGTCTCGAACATTTGCACATTTGCTTCTTTTTAGTAGTAGGCCCAGTGTATAGTGTTTGCATCAATAATTCCCTCTCGGAACTACCCCTTATTATGATGTTACAGGCTCATTTGGAGCAGTGTTAGTGGTTATGCTATGCAGATTTTATTATTGTTTCAGCAATTATATACTCTTGAAATAATGTGGCATATGGCTTAGCTTTGCTTCCAAATTCCAAAATGAAGTTATCAAAACTGCAAGTGTTCCTCGGTGATGATCTACCACAGAGGAAATAGTCAAATAGTACGTTACTTCCATTTAGAACTAACACCCGCAAAAAAACACTCACTAATTTTGGTTGCTCACTGGCGCAACATGCTCGACACATATTGTAACCGAGTCGTAGCAATGTACAATTTGTGCAGTTCCCATCTTTCGTTTTTTCTTTGGTATTCTATTCTGATTTTGTTTGTTGTGTCGTAACAAGTCTATCTTCATTTGGATGTTCTTGCAGAATGATGCACACCTGGGTGTGTATTCTGAGTTTTATTATATTATAACTTTCCAGAGTAGAAATTTAGGATTCTTATAAGAAATGGATACATTTATTTGAATACTCGGTGTAATGGACTCTTAGTCCAAATGAAATATATGGCTTGGGGAAAAACATGATTTATCAACTCAAAGAGGCATATGTTTAACCTTGTGAATTAACTTAAAGATATGATCATGTATCTCACGTGTGTGTGTGTTAAGGGTTAGCCTACTAGATCAAGAAGGACAAGGTGAAAACAAGGTGTTGGTGTGCTTTTGTGTTTTAAATCAACAAAATATGTAAACAATGTCAAGAGTAGCTTAATATAAGGTGTGAATTATATTTTTTTCGTCAGTTAAATATAATAAATTGCACAAGGCGATGTTTCGCGCATCATCGACTCAAATCATATAGTGTGGTCTTATGGAAACGTACTAGATCAAGAAGCACAACAGCTGAAGATAGAAACAATGTACAAGCAGTTGTTGCTACTGATTCATTAACCGCGGATAAAAGAGGCACTCTCTTACTCGCGGTTGATAATAATGGCACTTGTGAAGATCCATCCGTCGAGCAAGAGGCCGAGCAAACATTTTTAATGAATTCAAACCTCTTCTTTAACCTGGAAGCTCACAATCTGGTTGTAAGATCATCGATATGCATTGTATAGAAAATCCTGACACCTTCCATTCCTACGTGTAATTAGAACCCAAACATGTGTGTGAGCATTGTATTCAAGGAGGAAGGAGAGTCCCTTGATGATGAATCACTGGTAGAAGGAAGAAGTATGGTATATATGGATGGAAATGTTATGTTGCGTCTTCCATTATAGGAGTATGTGAAGGTAGGTGAGCGGGAATGCTGCTCTCTAGTCGAAATAAAGTAACCAAGCTACCCAATATGATTTTTTGGTACAACACAAAATTATACCCATTCACACAGTCATATATCAGGGCACACAGCCACATCTAAGCATCGTACAAAGACCGGACTGAAAAAATCGTGCGTGAAGTAGGTTCGTTTAGAAAGTTGCCGCCTAAAGTACATGAAACAATTTGAGCAGGAAAACTAGATGTTCGTTTAGACTATTATTTTTACACACGATTGGCCATACTAGTTGACTATAGTGTGTTTATGAGAAATGGTCATTTTAGTAGCCCGTGTAAAACTTAATAAGTTTACTTGGGAAAGAATTTGGACAGATGATCGTTTAGCCTAAAGAAATAAGTTTAGTGCTCTATACTAGAATTTCATGTTGGGGTAATATATTTTTTTTCAAGATGGAAAATTTTCAAGGGAAGTGTATAAGAGGCACCCATCTCTCGAACACATTTTCTTCTTTTTAATAATCTAATCATATTTTTTAGTATTTTTTATTTTGATTTCTTTGTGGGGGTCATCCTTTCTTAATTTATTGTCATCCTCAATTAAGAAAGGAAAAGACCACATGCATGCATAGTCTTTTCCTTTCTTAATTTATTGTCTATATTAAGTACTCGATTGAGCCAAAACAATATTATAATAATTTTTCACTTACGTATTGCCCCTGACTACAAGATTATCCAAATCAAAAGGATGGTCCCAATAGAGTAATCCAAATTTGCTTTCTTGTTTTTTTACATATGTATCCATCTTGTTGTTGGTATCCTCTCTCTCTCTCTCTATCTCTCTCTCTCTCTCTCTCTCTCTCTCTCTCTCTCTCTCTCTCTCTCTCTCTCATTTGCTCCATGCTCCACCAATGTCTTTCATATCTTCGCATGTGCAGACCTTAATTTTGGTTTGGAAAGGATACCCTTGAATCTCTTGGCCAACCCAAAGTAAGTGCATTATTGCGGCTCAACTGTTACACACCGAAGCCTATTTCATTGGAGGTTTGAGCTTGCAATGTAGTTTGCTTCAGCTTCATATCATGTAGAACATTGTTTTTTCATTGCGACTCTTCATATCATGTAGAACTTTTTTTTTCACAGATGGTTACTTGAGCTCATCGAACCTAGAAATCTGCTTGTTACATGAGCACATCGGTTGCCTCCTACATGTGTTGAAAATTTTTGGAAAAAACTTAAGGACATTTGTCAACATGCTTTAGCATTCTAAAACATTGCCATGATCATCCATAAGTGTATACCATCATTGCATCAATGTATTGCTCAAGAAAATATGGAACGTAATCCAGGAAAGAAACAACATTCACATATGTCAAAAATAGGAGATTCAATAACATACCAAGGCTAGCAATAAAACATACATGCAACAATCATAGTGGAAAAAAAAGAATATGTGAGCAATTATTATAAATAACAAACCCAGTCTTTTACACACACACACACACACACACACACACACACAGAGAGAGAGAGAGAGAGAGAGAGAGAGAGTATGTGGCATGGCTAGCTGTGCTTTCAAATTCGAAAGTGAACTTGTCAAAACTACAAGTGTCCTCGGCTATGTCAAAAACCTAGGTAACAATACGTTGCCTTCATTCAGAATTGACACTCACTAAATTTGAATGTTCAGGCGCAAGGTGCTCAACATATGATGTAACCGAGTCATAGCAGTAGGATAGATGTACTATTTGTTTTACTTCTTTGTCTTTGTTTGGATGTTTTCTTATCATTGCAGTAGGATAAATGTACTATTATGAGAGCGTTTATTAAACTTTCCAGAGGAAAAATTTAGGATTCTTATTAAATAAATTAGAAAGATTTTTATTTCAATAGGTTGAGGGTAACGGTAGAGTTTGTGAACAACACGATTTATCAACTTAAAGAGGCATATGTTTAACCATGTGAATTTATTTATTTTTGTGAATGGTTTAAACAATTAATTAAATGTTATGATCTTGCACCTCGATGTGTGAAGGGTTAGCCTACTAGATCGAGGACAAGGTGAAAACAAGGTGTTAGTATGCTTGTGTTTTTAAATCAACAAAATATGAAAAACAAGATGAAGGGTGCCTTAAATAGGGTATGCAATATATATTTTTTTGTTGGTTGAATATAAATAATCACACAAGACCATGTTTCGCATATCACTGAATCGAATCTTATGGTGTGATCTTACGGATGCCTAATAGATTAAGGATAACAACAGTTGATTGTAAAGATGTGGCAATACAATAAGTTGCTATGGATTCATGAACTGCTGATAAAAGAGGCAATCTAGAACTCACGGCTGATAAGAATGGCACTTGTGAAGCTCACAAGAGGCCGACTAGACTTTTTTCTATGGGATCACAACACTTCTTCAACCTGGAAGCTCACAATCTGGTTGTATGATCATTGCTATGCGTTGTCTACAAAATCCTGATACCTTCCATTCCTACGTGTAATTAGAACCCAAACGAGTATGTGAGCATTGTGTTCAGGTGGGAAGTAGAGTCCCTTGATGTTGGATCACCAGTAGAAGGAAGAAGTAGGTATTTATAGGTGGCAATGTACTGTACATCTTTCATCATAGAAGTACGGTATATAGTGTGAAAAGGTAGGTGGGCAGGAATGCGGCTCTCTAGCCGAAATAAAGTAAACCAAGCTACCCAATACTATTTTTTGGTGCTACAGAGAATCATCACCCATTCACGTAAGGACAACGCTAGGCGCCGGCCAGCCGGTCCAATTTTTGGCCGGCTGCGTGCTACCTGTCCGATTTGCCCAATTATAGCTGTGCGATTTCTTCTTCCTCATGACATACATCTCTTTCGCGCGAGTCCACAGAATAAACGGAGAATAGGAGCCCCTCCCGCTTGAGAGCGTCACCGCCGCCCACCCCTGCTTGGACCACCGACGGCGCCGACACTGCTCATCCCGCCTCGCCGTCGTTGGTTGCAGCGTGGTGCATCCTCCGGTCGCAGATCCTCGAGCTCATGGTCGCAGCACCAGCACACTCCATCCCCACCATGTGTTGTTGCAGCTCCCACCGGCGACGGTCGCAACTCCGGTGGAGTCGTGGTGCCGCAATCCAGCTTGTAGCAACGTTGGGCGCCGTTTCCAGCATTATCGCGTCGAGGTTGAAGCATTCTGTCGCTTAGTTCCAGCAAACAATTGTGGGCGTTCCAACATTTCGGCTGGTTGGTTCAGCACTGCCGCGCTGGGGTTGCAACACTCCTGTATGCTAGTTCCAGCAAATGTTAGCCACCATTCCAACAAATGTTGTTGTTGCCATTCCAGCAAATGTTGTCGTTGTCATTCCAACATTGTCATTGGTAGGTCATAGCAACTGTAAGCCATGGCCCCGACATTCACCGACGCCGGTTCCAGCACATGGTGAACACAGGCGCAACATCATGTAGAAGCCCCCGTTCCCGCATGTGCTGACCATTGTCCTGGTATTTGTCGACAATGGTTCCAGCACGTGGTGACCATAGTCCTAGCATTTGCCAATGGCAGTTCCAGCACGTGGTGAGCACGGTCCCATCATTTGCCAATGTTGGTTCTAGCACAAGCTGGCTGCGGTTGCGACATCTATCGATGTTTGTCCTAGCAGGTTGCCGGTGGTTCGATTGCAGTAGCACCGAGCTTGATTTGCGTCCGTGGGGTTGCGGTGGTTGTTGGCAATGGAGTCAGGGTAGCTTGCTTGGAAAGAAGTGATGACAATGACGACTTGTAGGCAACCTTGATGGCGATCCTTTTTCAGCGGTGTACATGCATGGGTCCTATGGGGGACACAAGAGCTCCTGCATGCTCCACTCCCTATTTGAATATTGAATTCAAAAAATAACAGGTTTTTTTATTAAAAAAACTAGAATTTTTGGATATCAACCCTGCCCATGTTTAGTTTCGTTAAGAGATGGCATATGTTGTATCCGTGGCAAAGAAAATATAGTCCGACCTACCATCCATCCAGACAGTTTTCTCTATACATAGATTTTTTGACTTTTTTACTAAGAATGCAACAGGCGTCATTTCTTCATGAAATTTCACAGGACTGATATCCAAAAATTTCAGGTATCTTTGAATTTTCCTAATTTTTTATTTAATATTTATATAGGGGGTGAAGCACCCGAGAGCGCCAAATCTTCAACCAGCCTATGTGTTGCTAGTTCGGCCAGAATGCATTTTCTTGCGGGAGCATTATAACGATTTTTAATGTCACCCACAAGAAAAAAGTTTTTAGAGCATTGTGCCCTAAGTCTCCCGACTTGTTAAAGTAATAATGGAAGTCAACCGTGCAACTATATCTTTTTTTCTTTTTTTAACATCAGTACAGACGCAAGCGCTCATACATACATGCATACACTCACCCCTATGAACGCACACACGCACATCCTACCCATATGAGCACCTCCGAGAGACTAAGCCGGCATGCCATCTTGAAATTTACAAAATCACGTAGGCGCCTCGTCATCGACGGGAACGTCTCCTCCCACTGAAAGCGCATCGCCGAAAATCCTAAAATAAATACAGAAATAATGCGAGCACCAGGACTTAACCTTGGTGAGCCGGGGACACCACTGTCCTTCTAACCATCCAACCACAGATGAGTTTGCATCATGCAACTATATCTAGATCGTGATATATTACGAATATGAAATCCATCTAAAAAAAGAATATGAAATCAAATTCAGTGGGGAAAAAAATCGTTTCCACGGCAAAGCCGGTGAAAATTGCTATATGTGGAACATTCATACGAAGAATTTACCCTTTATCAACTGACGGTCAAAGTTGGAGCATTAACATGGCCTCGTGCTAATCGGAACGTCGCTTTCCTGAGGAATCCGGCTCCGACAGACCTACGGCGAGGAGAGCTCATGTAAGACTCCGTCTGTCCGTCATCGAGATCAGCCCCGCCTCCTACGTGAGCGCGAGCCAAGGAGTCGGAGGACAGCGTACTTGAAGTCTTAACCTGGCCTCGTGCTAATCGGAACGACGTCGCTTTGCTGCGGCGGAACCCGGCCGCGAGAGACCTGCGGCGAGGAGAGCTTGTGCGAAGGCTGTCTGCCCCTCCTCCCCCTAAGCACGTCATCCACTCCGGCGCGAGCGCGAGGCAGCAGTCGGAGGGCAGCGTCAGCTCCGGCGCCCGGAAGTATACGCGAGGAAGAAGAAGGCGATCAACACCCCCGCCCGCCTATATGCCCTCATCACGCTCTAAGGTTCGTTATCTGTCACAAAACACTTCGTTTCGACGGCTTCTTACATCCCAGTACCATAAACCTTCATCTAATTCTGCTTCTGCTGGGCACAAATTAAGCTTTGCTTGGGATATGCTTTGAACTGTTGTTTCCTTCGTTTCTGATAGCTGTGTCTCCTCTCCGCTAACTCCTCTCTTTCTGGGTTTGTTTAGGAACCATGGGTGGTTTGACCTAAACAGCTCTAGGAGAGAGTTTTCCCTTATGTATTAAAATTTCTATAGTATTTATTTTCTGTAAGCTTTGTTATAAACAAGTCATTAGGTTTCATTAATCTCCTTTTCAAAAACAATGTATCATAAACCTGTGCAATGAGTCTGATCCACCGTTGCGTTGCCAGTTTGCGGCTGGAACAACCAACGAACGCCTACAAGGGATTCAAGACATCGATGAGCTACACGTCGACGATCAGCTACGCGTCGTGGATTACATAGAGGATATCTACAAGTTCTACAAAGTTGCCGAGGTAACGCATAATTAACTCTTACATAGCGTGTGCAAAAACCTTGTGATATCTTTGATTGTCTCTGAACCTGAAGTCGATGTTTCCTGCCCGTTGCAGAATGAGTGCCGCCCCTGCGACTACATGGACTCCCAGGTGGACATCGACTCCAGGAAGCGGGGCGCCCTCGTCGACTGGATAATAAAAGTGCATGAAAAGCTTGAGCTCATGCCGGAGACCCTCTACCTCACGGTGTACATCATCGACCGGTACCTCTCGATGCATAAGCCCGTGCTTCGAAGTGAGCTGCAGATGGTATGCGCCTCGGCCCTGCTGATCGCCTGCAAGTATGAGGAGGAGGACGCCTGGGATCCAGAGGTAGTAGACTGAACGAAAGCCTCTCCCCTTCTCTTTGCTGCGTATGAGTTCGCGTTCTGATTGTTCATTGTACACCAGGGAGCAGATACTGGGGACGGAGATGGCCATTCTGAACACGCTTGAATGGAACCTGTCAGTTCCTACACATTACGTGTTCCTCTCGCGCTTTGCCAGGGCCGCCGCGTCCTCCTCACAGCTGAAGAACAACGAGGAGGTAAAGAATACATATACGCCACCATATGTAAATTCAGATGCATTTTGCGCCATAAAGCGGCGAGTTTGTGTGCTGAAGTTTCTCTCTATGTATGGATGCAGATGGAGAATATGGTGTTCTTTTTTGCTGAACTGGCGCTGCTGCAATACGCGCTGGTGCCGTCCAAGCCCTCCATGGTTGCTGCTGCTGCTGTCTATGCAGCCAGGCTCACACTCAAGAAGACGCCTCTATGGACTGAGACTCTCAAGCACCATACTGGCTTTACCGAGTCACAGCTAATGTAAGCATGCACTTGTAGCTTGAATAATCCTCGTGGGTTTCAGGGGTGCTGACATTTTTCTCTGATGGTTTCAGTGATAGTGTAATGATCCTGGTGAGCGCACACTCGGCTGCTCCCCAGAGCAAGTTGAAGGTGGTGTACGAGAAGTATTCCAGCGAAAAGTTGGGAGGAGTGGCCCTGCGCCCACCTGCAATCGACTTCTACAAATAATTGGCGATTTCGTTGACAGTCCTTGCCATTTGTGTGATAAAATGCACCTTGATAAGCCACAGGGAGGAAGCGATCGATAGCGGACTTCGTCACCAAAGCGAAGTAGCTGCTGCATCCACTACCTAGGCTAGACTACCACAAATATATATTATCCATGGTAGTTGTCAAGGCTTACGATCCTGATAATTATTTTTCAAGGTTGTAACTAAGCTTTGTGATACGCATGCATGGACATGCAACTTCAGAGGCTGGGTGTGTACTTATTGTGTTCGTATCCCTTGATGGTTCATTTCGAGTTAATAAATTTCACTGTTTGTTGAAAAAAAGCAAATTCAGCCTACGCCTAACATATCTCATGTTGGAATTCTGCACATTTCTTCTCGGAAAGGGTTTGTGAGGCTACTCCCATTTTCTGAGTTAATTCCATAGCATGTTATCTAGAAAGTATTTTGGTTCAGCTTCAAGTGCGACTCAATATCATCTACTCTCTTTGTTCCAAATAATTGATGTTCTAGATTTGTCCTAAGTTAAATTTGCTTAAGTTTGACCATCTTTATAGAAAATGCGTTAAGATCTACAACACAAAATACACATAGTACGTCGTCAGCGAAGTGCTCTCCGAGATCAAGGCTCGATACCCACAAATTTAGAACATAATCTATGGTGTGCTCATGACATCTCGCAAGCTGGTACACTACTTTCACCAGCACCCGATCCAAGTGGTCATGTCCTTCTCGCTGGCCAAAGTTATCACCAATCGAGACGCCACGGGAAAGATCACGAAATGGGCAATTTAGCTCATGGCTTTCGGGCTGGTCTAAACCCTCCGCACCACCATAAAATCGCAGCAGGACCAACGGCGCAGCTGTCCTCGCTAGCCACCGAACGCAATTCAAAAACGTTGACGCCATGCTCCCTCTCAACATCACACCAAACGCCACATTTTTTTAAAAGGAAGATAAACCCCGGCCTATGCATCAAGCGATGCATACACCAAACGTCACATGGGCAACACTAACCCTAGACCAACTATGTACATGAGCTTCCCAAGCACCTCTCCCATCTCGACTTCGGCGACACTGTCAAAGCGGATAAGGTGTTGGGCCGGGCACGATACCTATGAGGCAACTCTCAGCGTTGGATCTCTCTCTCTCTCTCTCTCTCTCTCGCCCCCTCTCTTCCTCTCTCTCTCTCTCTCTCTCTCTGGATCAGGTGTTGGGCCGGGCACGATACCTATGAGGCAACTCTCAGCGTTGGCTCTCTCTCTCTCTCTTCCGCCCCCCCCCCCTCTCTCCCTCTCTCCCTCTCTCTCTCTCCCTCCCCCTCCCCCTCTCTCCCCCTCCCTCTCCCTCCCCCTCTCTCGTTCGTATAGCTATTGGTGCTCTCTCTCTCTCTCTCTCTCTCTCTCTCTCTCTCTCGTTCGTATAGCTATTGGTGTTTCCCCATAACATTGCACAGTAAGGAAAGTATATACATATAAAAGAATAATTCGGCATGAGGGTGGTAAATTAATGACGTCAATCGTGTGCAACTATATCTAGATCTTTTTCTTTTTTATATAAACGGGACTATATCCAGATCTTGATACATTGTGAACTAAAAAGAGAATCCACTAAAATATTTCCTTATTACCGTAACAAAGTCGGTAAAATTTGCTATAGGTGGAACATTCATAGGGACGATTTTACCCTTTATCAATGGACGGTCAAGTGAAAATATCTCCTTACCTATACCATAACAGAAGCCGGTAAAATTTGCTAATCGGAACGTGGCTTTGCTGCGGAATCCCCGCTGCAACTAACCCCCGGCGAGGAGGGCTCATGCTAAGCCACTCTACCCCTCCTCTCCCCGAACACGCCATTGAGATCAGCCCCGACTCCGGCGTGAGCGCGAGGCAGCTGTCCTAGGGCAGCGTCAGTTTCGTCCCAAGTACTCGAGAAAGAAGGTGATCAACACCCTCGCTCACCCCTCATACCTCTTTGCCTGCGATGCTTTGGCGTTAGGATGCCCCATACCTCTTTGTGAACTGTTGCCCCCATTCTGTCTCTCTCTCTCTCTTTCTGCGTTTGTTGAGGCACCCTGGGTGCTTATGACCTAAATTACACCGGGGAGAGTCCTTTTACTAGTCTTTATTACTTTTCTGTAAGCTCTGTTAAACAAGACATCGGTTTATATTATCAACAAAATAAGATAGTACTCCCTCCGTTCCTAAATATAAGTCTTTCTAGAGATTTCACTATGGACTACATACGGATGTATATAGACGTAGTTTAGAGTGTAGATTCACTTATTTTGCTCCGTATGTAGTCCATATTGATATCTTTAGAAAGACTTATATTTAGGATCGGAGGGAGTATCATTTAGAGTACCTGTGCAATGAGCCTGATCCACCATTACATTGCCAGTTTCCGACTGCGATAACAAGTGATTCAAGACATCGATAAGGTTGGCGGCGACAATCAGCTAACCTTCATGGATTACGTTAATGATCTGTACAAGTTCTATAAAGTTGCCGAGGTAACTGCAGAGGGAGTACTTCTTAGGTGGTGTGTGCAAAAACCTTGTGATCTGTTGCTTGTCTCTGAAGGTGATCTTTCCTGTCCCGTCGCAGAATGAGCGTCGCCCCCGCGACTACATTCACTCCCAGGTGCATCTCAGCTCCAAGATGCAGGCCATCCTCGTCGACTGGATAATAGAAGTGCATGACGAGTTTGATCTCATGCCGGAGACCCTCTACCTTACGGCGTACATCATCGACCGGTATCTCACGAAGCAGCTCGTGCTTCGGAGGGAGCTTCAGCTGGTAGGCGTGTCAGCCCTGCTGATTGCTTGCAAGTACGAGGAGATGATGTTTCCACAGGTACACTGGAAGTTTCTCCCACCCCTTTGCTTTTCCACTTTGCAGTATATCCAGTCCATGTTCTGATTGGTTGTACACCTGCAGGTGAGGGATTTGGTCTCGATAACAGACAATGCCTACTCCAGGAAGCAGATACTGAGGATGGAGAAAGCCATTCTCAATCGGCTTGGATGGAACCTGACAGTTCCTACACCTTATGTGTTCCTTGCGCGCTTTGCCATGGCTGCGTCTTACTTCAATTTGAAGAACTATGGGGAGGTAAAGAATACAATGTACCATATGTAAATTCAGATGTATTTGCACTGTAAAGGAAAGAGTTTGCGTACCGAAGTTTCTCTCTCTCTCGATGGATGCAGATGATGAACATGGTGTCCTTTTTTGCTGAACTGGCACTGATGCAATATGCGCTGGTGCCGTCCAAGCCCTCCATGGTTGCTGTTGCTGCTGTCTATGCAGCCAGACTCACACTCAAGAAGACCGATTCATGGACTCGCACTCTCAAACACTATACTGGCTTTACTGAATCACAGCTAATGTAAGAAGGCACAACAATGACTTTACACAAGTGTCCTCGGCTATGTCAAAAACCTAGGTAACAATACGTTGCCTTCATTCAGAATTGACACTCACTAAATTTGAATGTTCAGGCGCAAGGTGCTCAACATATGATGTAACCGAGTCATAGCAGTAGGATAGATGTACTATTTGTTTTACTTCTTTGTCTTTGTTTGGATGTTTTCTTATCATTGCAGTAGGATAAATGTACTATTATGAGAGCGTTTATTAAACTTTCCAGAGGAAAAATTTAGGATTCTTATTAAATAAATTAGAAAGATTTTTATTTCAATAGGTTGAGGGTAACGGTAGAGTTTGTGAACAACACGATTTATCAACTTAAAGAGGCATATGTTTAACCATGTGAATTTATTTATTTTTGTGAATGGTTTAAACAATTAATTAAATGTTATGATCTTGCACCTCGATGTGTGAAGGGTTAGCCTACTAGATCGAGGACAAGGTGAAAACAAGGTGTTAGTATGCTTGTGTTTTTAAATCAACAAAATATGAAAAACAAGATGAAGGGTGCCTTAAATAGGGTATGCAATATATATTTTTTTGTTGGTTGAATATAAATAATCACACAAGACCATGTTTCGCATATCACTGAATCGAATCTTATGGTGTGATCTTACGGATGCCTAATAGATTAAGGATAACAACAGTTGATTGTAAAGATGTGGCAATACAATAAGTTGCTATGGATTCATGAACTGCTGATAAAAGAGGCAATCTAGAACTCACGGCTGATAAGAATGGCACTTGTGAAGCTCACAAGAGGCCGACTAGACTTTTTTCTATGGGATCACAACACTTCTTCAACCTGGAAGCTCACAATCTGGTTGTATGATCATTGCTATGCGTTGTCTACAAAATCCTGATACCTTCCATTCCTACGTGTAATTAGAACCCAAACGAGTATGTGAGCATTGTGTTCAGGTGGGAAGTAGAGTCCCTTGATGTTGGATCACCAGTAGAAGGAAGAAGTAGGTATTTATAGGTGGCAATGTACTGTACATCTTTCATCATAGAAGTACGGTATATAGTGTGAAAAGGTAGGTGGGCAGGAATGCGGCTCTCTAGCCGAAATAAAGTAAACCAAGCTACCCAATACTATTTTTTGGTGCTACAGAGAATCATCACCCATTCACGTAAGGACAACGCTAGGCGCCGGCCAGCCGGTCCAATTTTTGGCCGGCTGCGTGCTACCTGTCCGATTTGCCCAATTATAGCTGTGCGATTTCTTCTTCCTCATGACATACATCTCTTTCGCGCGAGTCCACAGAATAAACGGAGAATAGGAGCCCCTCCCGCTTGAGAGCGTCACCGCCGCCCACCCCTGCTTGGACCACCGACGGCGCCGACACTGCTCATCCCGCCTCGCCGTCGTTGGTTGCAGCGTGGTGCATCCTCCGGTCGCAGATCCTCGAGCTCATGGTCGCAGCACCAGCACACTCCATCCCCACCATGTGTTGTTGCAGCTCCCACCGGCGACGGTCGCAACTCCGGTGGAGTCGTGGTGCCGCAATCCAGCTTGTAGCAACGTTGGGCGCCGTTTCCAGCATTATCGCGTCGAGGTTGAAGCATTCTGTCGCTTAGTTCCAGCAAACAATTGTGGGCGTTCCAACATTTCGGCCGGTTGGTTCAGCACTGCCGCGCTGGGGTTGCAACACTCCTGTATGCTAGTTCCAGCAAATGTTAGCCACCATTCCAACAAATGTTGTTGTTGCCATTCCAGCAAATGTTGTCGTTGTCATTCCAACATTGTCATTGGTAGGTCATAGCAACTGTAAGCCATGGCCCCGACATTCACCGACGCCGGTTCCAGCACATGGTGAACACAGGCGCAACATCATGTAGAAGCCCCCGTTCCCGCATGTGCTGACCATTGTCCTGGTATTTGTCGACAATGGTTCCAGCACGTGGTGACCATAGTCCTAGCATTTGCCAATGGCAGTTCCAGCACGTGGTGAGCACGGTCCCATCATTTGCCAATGTTGGTTCTAGCACAAGCTGGCTGCGGTTGCGACATCTATCGATGTTTGTCCTAGCAGGTTGCCGGTGGTTCGATTGCAGTAGCACCGAGCTTGATTTGCGTCCGTGGGGTTGCGGTGGTTGTTGGCAATGGAGTCAGGGTAGCTTGCTTGGAAAGAAGTGATGACAATGACGACTTGTAGGCAACCTTGATGGCGATCCTTTTGCAGCGGTGTACATGCATGGGTCCTATGGGGGACACAAGAGCTCCTGCATGCTCCACTCCCTATTTGAATATTGAATTCAAAAAATAACAGGTTTTTTTATTAAAAAAACTAGAATTTTTGGATATCAACCCTGCCCATGTTTAGTTTCGTTAAGAGATGGCATATGTTGTATCCGTGGCAAAGAAAATATAGTCCGACCTACCATCCATCCAGACAGTTTTCTCTATACATAGATTTTTTGACTTTTTTACTAAGAATGCAACAGGCGTCATTTCTTCACGAAATTTCACAGGACTGATATCCAAAAATTTCAGGTATCTTTGAATTTTCCTAATTTTTTATTTAATATTTATATAGGGGGTGAAGCACCCGAGAGCGCCAAATCTTCAACCAGCCTATGTGTTGCTAGTTCGGCCAGAATGCATTTTCTTGCGGGAGCATTATAACGATTTTTAATGTCACCCACAAGAAAAAAGTTTTTAGAGCATTGTGCCCTAAGTCTCCCGACTTGTTAAAGTAATAATGGAAGTCAACCGTGCAACTATATCTTTTTTTCTTTTTTTTAACATCAGTACAGACGCAAGCGCTCATACATACATGCATACACTCACCCCTATGAACGCACACACGCACATCCTACCCATATGAGCACCTCCGAGAGACTAAGCCGGCATGCCATCTTGAAATTTACAAAATCACGTAGGCGCCTCGTCATCGACGGGAACGTCTCCTCCCACTGAAAGCGCATCGCCGAAAATCCTAAAATAAATACAGAAATAATGCGAGCACCAGGACTTAACCTTGGTGAGCCGGGGACACCACTGTCCTTCTAACCATCCAACCACAGATGAGTTTGCATCATGCAACTATATCTAGATCGTGATATATTACGAATATGAAATCCATCTAAAAAAAGAATATGAAATCAAATTCAGTGGGGAAAAAAATCGTTTCCACGGCAAAGCCGGTGAAAATTGCTATATGTGGAACATTCATACGAAGAATTTACCCTTTATCAACTGACGGTCAAAGTTGGAGCATTAACATGGCCTCGTGCTAATCGGAACGTCGCTTTCCTGAGGAATCCGGCTCCGACAGACCTACGGCGAGGAGAGCTCATGTAAGACTCCGTCTGTCCGTCATCGAGATCAGCCCCGCCTCCTACGTGAGCGCGAGCCAAGGAGTCGGAGGACAGCGTACTTGAAGTCTTAACCTGGCCTCGTGCTAATCGGAACGACGTCGCTTTGCTGCGGCGGAACCCGGCCGCGAGAGACCTGCGGCGAGGAGAGCTTGTGCGAAGGCTGTCTGCCCCTCCTCCCCCTAAGCACGTCATCCACTCCGGCGCGAGCGCGAGGCAGCAGTCGGAGGGCAGCGTCAGCTCCGGCGCCCGGAAGTATACGCGAGGAAGAAGAAGGCGATCAACACCCCCGCCCGCCTATATGCCCTCATCACGCTCTAAGGTTCGTTATCTGTCACAAAACACTTCGTTTCGACGGCTTCTTACATCCCAGTACCATAAACCTTCATCTAATTCTGCTTCTGCTGGGCACAAATTAAGCTTTGCTTGGGATATGCTTTGAACTGTTGTTTCCTTCGTTTCTGATAGCTGTGTCTCCTCTCCGCTAACTCCTCTCTTTCTGGGTTTGTTTAGGAACCATGGGTGGTTTGACCTAAACAGCTCTAGGAGAGAGTTTTCCCTTATGTATTAAAATTTCTATAGTATTTATTTTCTGTAAGCTTTGTTATAAACAAGTCATTAGGTTTCATTAATCTCCTTTTCAAAAACAATGTATCATAAACCTGTGCAATGAGTCTGATCCACCGTTGCGTTGCCAGTTTGCGGCTGGAACAACCAACGAACGCCTACAAGGGATTCAAGACATCGATGAGCTACACGTCGACGATCAGCTACGCGTCGTGGATTACATAGAGGATATCTACAAGTTCTACAAAGTTGCCGAGGTAACGCATAATTAACTCTTACATAGCGTGTGCAAAAACCTTGTGATATCTTTGATTGTCTCTGAACCTGAAGTCGATGTTTCCTGCCCGTTGCAGAATGAGTGCCGCCCCTGCGACTACATGGACTCCCAGGTGGACATCGACTCCAGGAAGCGGGGCGCCCTCGTCGACTGGATAATAAAAGTGCATGAAAAGCTTGAGCTCATGCCGGAGACCCTCTACCTCACGGTGTACATCATCGACCGGTACCTCTCGATGCATAAGCCCGTGCTTCGAAGTGAGCTGCAGATGGTATGCGCCTCGGCCCTGCTGATCGCCTGCAAGTATGAGGAGGAGGACGCCTGGGATCCAGAGGTAGTAGACTGAACGAAAGCCTCTCCCCTTCTCTTTGCTGCGTATGAGTTCGCGTTCTGATTGTTCATTGTACACCAGGGAGCAGATACTGGGGACGGAGATGGCCATTCTGAACACGCTTGAATGGAACCTGTCAGTTCCTACACATTACGTGTTCCTCTCGCGCTTTGCCAGGGCCGCCGCGTCCTCCTCACAGCTGAAGAACAACGAGGAGGTAAAGAATACATATACGCCACCATATGTAAATTCAGATGCATTTTGCGCCATAAAGCGGCGAGTTTGTGTGCTGAAGTTTCTCTCTATGTATGGATGCAGATGGAGAATATGGTGTTCTTTTTTGCTGAACTGGCGCTGCTGCAATACGCGCTGGTGCCGTCCAAGCCCTCCATGGTTGCTGCTGCTGCTGTCTATGCAGCCAGGCTCACACTCAAGAAGACGCCTCTATGGACTGAGACTCTCAAGCACCATACTGGCTTTACCGAGTCACAGCTAATGTAAGCATGCACTTGTAGCTTGAATAATCCTCGTGGGTTTCAGGGGTGCTGACATTTTTCTCTGATGGTTTCAGTGATAGTGTAATGATCCTGGTGAGCGCACACTCGGCTGCTCCCCAGAGCAAGTTGAAGGTGGTGTACGAGAAGTATTCCAGCGAAAAGTTGGGAGGAGTGGCCCTGCGCCCACCTGCAATCGACTTCTACAAATAATTGGCGATTTCGTTGACAGTCCTTGCCATTTGTGTGATAAAATGCACCTTGATAAGCCACAGGGAGGAAGCGATCGATAGCGGACTTCGTCACCAAAGCGAAGTAGCTGCTGCATCCACTACCTAGGCTAGACTACCACAAATATATATTATCCATGGTAGTTGTCAAGGCTTACGATCCTGATAATTATTTTTCAAGGTTGTAACTAAGCTTTGTGATACGCATGCATGGACATGCAACTTCAGAGGCTGGGTGTGTACTTATTGTGTTCGTATCCCTTGATGGTTCATTTCGAGTTAATAAATTTCACTGTTTGTTGAAAAAAGCAAATTCAGCCTACGCCTAACATATCTCATGTTGGAATTCTGCACATTTCTTCTCGGAAAGGGTTTGTGAGGCTACTCCCATTTTCTGAGTTAATTCCATAGCATGTTATCTAGAAAGTATTTTGGTTCAGCTTCAAGTGCGACTCAATATCATCTACTCTCTTTGTTCCAAATAATTGATGTTCTAGATTTGTCCTAAGTTAAATTTGCTTAAGTTTGACCATCTTTATAGAAAATGCGTTAAGATCTACAACACAAAATACACATAGTACGTCGTCAGCGAAGTGCTCTCCGAGATCAAGGCTCGATACCCACAAATTTAGAACATAATCTATGGTGTGCTCATGACATCTCGCAAGCTGGTACACTACTTTCACCAGCACCCGATCCAAGTGGTCATGTCCTTCTCGCTGGCCAAAGTTATCACCAATCGAGACGCCACGGGAAAGATCACGAAATGGGCAATTTAGCTCATGGCTTTCGGGCTGGTCTAAACCCTCCGCACCACCATAAAATCGCAGCAGGACCAACGGCGCAGCTGTCCTCGCTAGCCACCGAACGCAATTCAAAAACGTTGACGCCATGCTCCCTCTCAACATCACACCAAACGCCACATTTTTTTAAAAGGAAGATAAACCCCGGCCTATGCATCAAGCGATGCATACACCAAACGTCACATGGGCAACACTAACCCTAGACCAACTATGTACATGAGCTTCCCAAGCACCTCTCCCATCTCGACTTCGGCGACACTGTCAAAGCGGATAAGGTGTTGGGCCGGGCACGATACCTATGAGGCAACTCTCAGCGTTGGATCTCTCTCTCTCTCTCTCTCTCTCTCGCCCCCTCTCTTCCTCTCTCTCTCTCTCTCTCTCTCTGGATCAGGTGTTGGGCCGGGCACGATACCTATGAGGCAACTCTCAGCGTTGGCTCTCTCTCTCTCTCTTCCGCCCCCCCCCTCTCTCCCTCTCTCCCTCTCTCTCTCTCCCTCCCCCTCCCCCTCTCTCCCCCTCCCTCTCCCTCCCCCTCTCTCGTTCGTATAGCTATTGGTGCTCTCTCTCTCTCTCTCTCTCTCTCTCTCTCTCTCTCGTTCGTATAGCTATTGGTGTTTCCCCATAACATTGCACAGTAAGGAAAGTATATACATATAAAAGAATAATTCGGCATGAGGGTGGTAAATTAATGACGTCAATCGTGTGCAACTATATCTAGATCTTTTTCTTTTTTATATAAACGGGACTATATCCAGATCTTGATACATTGTGAACTAAAAAGAGAATCCACTAAAATATTTCCTTATTACCGTAACAAAGTCGGTAAAATTTGCTATAGGTGGAACATTCATAGGGACGATTTTACCCTTTATCAATGGACGGTCAAGTGAAAATATCTCCTTACCTATACCATAACAGAAGCCGGTAAAATTTGCTAATCGGAACGTGGCTTTGCTGCGGAATCCCCGCTGCAACTAACCCCCGGCGAGGAGGGCTCATGCTAAGCCACTCTACCCCTCCTCTCCCCGAACACGCCATTGAGATCAGCCCCGACTCCGGCGTGAGCGCGAGGCAGCTGTCCTAGGGCAGCGTCAGTTTCGTCCCAAGTACTCGAGAAAGAAGGTGATCAACACCCTCGCTCACCCCTCATACCTCTTTGCCTGCGATGCTTTGGCGTTAGGATGCCCCATACCTCTTTGTGAACTGTTGCCCCCATTCTGTCTCTCTCTCTCTCTTTCTGCGTTTGTTGAGGCACCCTGGGTGCTTATGACCTAAATTACACCGGGGAGAGTCCTTTTACTAGTCTTTATTACTTTTCTGTAAGCTCTGTTAAACAAGACATCGGTTTATATTATCAACAAAATAAGATAGTACTCCCTCCGTTCCTAAATATAAGTCTTTCTAGAGATTTCACTATGGACTACATACGGATGTATATAGACGTAGTTTAGAGTGTAGATTCACTTATTTTGCTCCGTATGTAGTCCATATTGATATCTTTAGAAAGACTTATATTTAGGATCGGAGGGAGTATCATTTAGAGTACCTGTGCAATGAGCCTGATCCACCATTACATTGCCAGTTTCCGACTGCGATAACAAGTGATTCAAGACATCGATAAGGTTGGCGGCGACAATCAGCTAACCTTCATGGATTACGTTAATGATCTGTACAAGTTCTATAAAGTTGCCGAGGTAACTGCAGAGGGAGTACTTCTTAGGTGGTGTGTGCAAAAACCTTGTGATCTGTTGCTTGTCTCTGAAGGTGATCTTTCCTGTCCCGTCGCAGAATGAGCGTCGCCCCCGCGACTACATTCACTCCCAGGTGCATCTCAGCTCCAAGATGCAGGCCATCCTCGTCGACTGGATAATAGAAGTGCATGACGAGTTTGATCTCATGCCGGAGACCCTCTACCTTACGGCGTACATCATCGACCGGTATCTCACGAAGCAGCTCGTGCTTCGGAGGGAGCTTCAGCTGGTAGGCGTGTCAGCCCTGCTGATTGCTTGCAAGTACGAGGAGATGATGTTTCCACAGGTACACTGGAAGTTTCTCCCACCCCTTTGCTTTTCCACTTTGCAGTATATCCAGTCCATGTTCTGATTGGTTGTACACCTGCAGGTGAGGGATTTGGTCTCGATAACAGACAATGCCTACTCCAGGAAGCAGATACTGAGGATGGAGAAAGCCATTCTCAATCGGCTTGGATGGAACCTGACAGTTCCTACACCTTATGTGTTCCTTGCGCGCTTTGCCATGGCTGCGTCTTACTTCAATTTGAAGAACTATGGGGAGGTAAAGAATACAATGTACCATATGTAAATTCAGATGTATTTGCACTGTAAAGGAAAGAGTTTGCGTACCGAAGTTTCTCTCTCTCTCGATGGATGCAGATGATGAACATGGTGTCCTTTTTTGCTGAACTGGCACTGATGCAATATGCGCTGGTGCCGTCCA
This sequence comes from Triticum aestivum, assembly GCF_018294505.1. Lineage (NCBI taxonomy): Eukaryota > Viridiplantae > Streptophyta > Magnoliopsida > Poales > Poaceae > Triticum > Triticum aestivum. The sequence goes on along the minus strand of NC_057798.1, from coordinate 736,065,445 downwards.
AGCCCTCCATGGTTGCTGTTGCTGCTGTCTATGCAGCCAGACTCACACTCAAGAAGACCGATTCATGGACTCGCACTCTCAAACACTATACTGGCTTTACTGAATCACAGCTAATGTAAGAAGGCACAACAATGACTTTACACAAGTGTCCTCGGCTATGTCAAAAACCTAGGTAACAATACGTTGCCTTCATTCAGAATTGACACTCACTAAATTTGAATGTTCAGGCGCAAGGTGCTCAACATATGATGTAACCGAGTCATAGCAGTAGGATAGATGTACTATTTGTTTTACTTCTTTGTCTTTGTTTGGATGTTTTCTTATCATTGCAGTAGGATAAATGTACTATTATGAGAGCGTTTATTAAACTTTCCAGAGGAAAAATTTAGGATTCTTATTAAATAAATTAGAAAGATTTTTATTTCAATAGGTTGAGGGTAACGGTAGAGTTTGTGAACAACACGATTTATCAACTTAAAGAGGCATATGTTTAACCATGTGAATTTATTTATTTTTGTGAATGGTTTAAACAATTAATTAAATGTTATGATCTTGCACCTCGATGTGTGAAGGGTTAGCCTACTAGATCGAGGACAAGGTGAAAACAAGGTGTTAGTATGCTTGTGTTTTTAAATCAACAAAATATGAAAAACAAGATGAAGGGTGCCTTAAATAGGGTATGCAATATATATTTTTTTGTTGGTTGAATATAAATAATCACACAAGACCATGTTTCGCATATCACTGAATCGAATCTTATGGTGTGATCTTACGGATGCCTAATAGATTAAGGATAACAACAGTTGATTGTAAAGATGTGGCAATACAATAAGTTGCTATGGATTCATGAACTGCTGATAAAAGAGGCAATCTAGAACTCACGGCTGATAAGAATGGCACTTGTGAAGCTCACAAGAGGCCGACTAGACTTTTTTCTATGGGATCACAACACTTCTTCAACCTGGAAGCTCACAATCTGGTTGTATGATCATTGCTATGCGTTGTCTACAAAATCCTGATACCTTCCATTCCTACGTGTAATTAGAACCCAAACGAGTATGTGAGCATTGTGTTCAGGTGGGAAGTAGAGTCCCTTGATGTTGGATCACCAGTAGAAGGAAGAAGTAGGTATTTATAGGTGGCAATGTACTGTACATCTTTCATCATAGAAGTACGGTATATAGTGTGAAAAGGTAGGTGGGCAGGAATGCGGCTCTCTAGCCGAAATAAAGTAAACCAAGCTACCCAATACTATTTTTTGGTGCTACAGAGAATCATCACCCATTCACGTAAGGACAACGCTAGGCGCCGGCCAGCCGGTCCAATTTTTGGCCGGCTGCGTGCTACCTGTCCGATTTGCCCAATTATAGCTGTGCGATTTCTTCTTCCTCATGACATACATCTCTTTCGCGCGAGTCCACAGAATAAACGGAGAATAGGAGCCCCTCCCGCTTGAGAGCGTCACCGCCGCCCACCCCTGCTTGGACCACCGACGGCGCCGACACTGCTCATCCCGCCTCGCCGTCGTTGGTTGCAGCGTGGTGCATCCTCCGGTCGCAGATCCTCGAGCTCATGGTCGCAGCACCAGCACACTCCATCCCCACCATGTGTTGTTGCAGCTCCCACCGGCGACGGTCGCAACTCCGGTGGAGTCGTGGTGCCGCAATCCAGCTTGTAGCAACGTTGGGCGCCGTTTCCAGCATTATCGCGTCGAGGTTGAAGCATTCTGTCGCTTAGTTCCAGCAAACAATTGTGGGCGTTCCAACATTTCGGCCGGTTGGTTCAGCACTGCCGCGCTGGGGTTGCAACACTCCTGTATGCTAGTTCCAGCAAATGTTAGCCACCATTCCAACAAATGTTGTTGTTGCCATTCCAGCAAATGTTGTCGTTGTCATTCCAACATTGTCATTGGTAGGTCATAGCAACTGTAAGCCATGGCCCCGACATTCACCGACGCCGGTTCCAGCACATGGTGAACACAGGCGCAACATCATGTAGAAGCCCCCGTTCCCGCATGTGCTGACCATTGTCCTGGTATTTGTCGACAATGGTTCCAGCACGTGGTGACCATAGTCCTAGCATTTGCCAATGGCAGTTCCAGCACGTGGTGAGCACGGTCCCATCATTTGCCAATGTTGGTTCTAGCACAAGCTGGCTGCGGTTGCGACATCTATCGATGTTTGTCCTAGCAGGTTGCCGGTGGTTCGATTGCAGTAGCACCGAGCTTGATTTGCGTCCGTGGGGTTGCGGTGGTTGTTGGCAATGGAGTCAGGGTAGCTTGCTTGGAAAGAAGTGATGACAATGACGACTTGTAGGCAACCTTGATGGCGATCCTTTTGCAGCGGTGTACATGCATGGGTCCTATGGGGGACACAAGAGCTCCTGCATGCTCCACTCCCTATTTGAATATTGAATTCAAAAAATAACAGGTTTTTTTATTAAAAAAACTAGAATTTTTGGATATCAACCCTGCCCATGTTTAGTTTCGTTAAGAGATGGCATATGTTGTATCCGTGGCAAAGAAAATATAGTCCGACCTACCATCCATCCAGACAGTTTTCTCTATACATAGATTTTTTGACTTTTTTACTAAGAATGCAACAGGCGTCATTTCTTCACGAAATTTCACAGGACTGATATCCAAAAATTTCAGGTATCTTTGAATTTTCCTAATTTTTTATTTAATATTTATATAGGGGGTGAAGCACCCGAGAGCGCCAAATCTTCAACCAGCCTATGTGTTGCTAGTTCGGCCAGAATGCATTTTCTTGCGGGAGCATTATAACGATTTTTAATGTCACCCACAAGAAAAAAGTTTTTAGAGCATTGTGCCCTAAGTCTCCCGACTTGTTAAAGTAATAATGGAAGTCAACCGTGCAACTATATCTTTTTTTCTTTTTTTTAACATCAGTACAGACGCAAGCGCTCATACATACATGCATACACTCACCCCTATGAACGCACACACGCACATCCTACCCATATGAGCACCTCCGAGAGACTAAGCCGGCATGCCATCTTGAAATTTACAAAATCACGTAGGCGCCTCGTCATCGACGGGAACGTCTCCTCCCACTGAAAGCGCATCGCCGAAAATCCTAAAATAAATACAGAAATAATGCGAGCACCAGGACTTAACCTTGGTGAGCCGGGGACACCACTGTCCTTCTAACCATCCAACCACAGATGAGTTTGCATCATGCAACTATATCTAGATCGTGATATATTACGAATATGAAATCCATCTAAAAAAAGAATATGAAATCAAATTCAGTGGGGAAAAAAATCGTTTCCACGGCAAAGCCGGTGAAAATTGCTATATGTGGAACATTCATACGAAGAATTTACCCTTTATCAACTGACGGTCAAAGTTGGAGCATTAACATGGCCTCGTGCTAATCGGAACGTCGCTTTCCTGAGGAATCCGGCTCCGACAGACCTACGGCGAGGAGAGCTCATGTAAGACTCCGTCTGTCCGTCATCGAGATCAGCCCCGCCTCCTACGTGAGCGCGAGCCAAGGAGTCGGAGGACAGCGTACTTGAAGTCTTAACCTGGCCTCGTGCTAATCGGAACGACGTCGCTTTGCTGCGGCGGAACCCGGCCGCGAGAGACCTGCGGCGAGGAGAGCTTGTGCGAAGGCTGTCTGCCCCTCCTCCCCCTAAGCACGTCATCCACTCCGGCGCGAGCGCGAGGCAGCAGTCGGAGGGCAGCGTCAGCTCCGGCGCCCGGAAGTATACGCGAGGAAGAAGAAGGCGATCAACACCCCCGCCCGCCTATATGCCCTCATCACGCTCTAAGGTTCGTTATCTGTCACAAAACACTTCGTTTCGACGGCTTCTTACATCCCAGTACCATAAACCTTCATCTAATTCTGCTTCTGCTGGGCACAAATTAAGCTTTGCTTGGGATATGCTTTGAACTGTTGTTTCCTTCGTTTCTGATAGCTGTGTCTCCTCTCCGCTAACTCCTCTCTTTCTGGGTTTGTTTAGGAACCATGGGTGGTTTGACCTAAACAGCTCTAGGAGAGAGTTTTCCCTTATGTATTAAAATTTCTATAGTATTTATTTTCTGTAAGCTTTGTTATAAACAAGTCATTAGGTTTCATTAATCTCCTTTTCAAAAACAATGTATCATAAACCTGTGCAATGAGTCTGATCCACCGTTGCGTTGCCAGTTTGCGGCTGGAACAACCAACGAACGCCTACAAGGGATTCAAGACATCGATGAGCTACACGTCGACGATCAGCTACGCGTCGTGGATTACATAGAGGATATCTACAAGTTCTACAAAGTTGCCGAGGTAACGCATAATTAACTCTTACATAGCGTGTGCAAAAACCTTGTGATATCTTTGATTGTCTCTGAACCTGAAGTCGATGTTTCCTGCCCGTTGCAGAATGAGTGCCGCCCCTGCGACTACATGGACTCCCAGGTGGACATCGACTCCAGGAAGCGGGGCGCCCTCGTCGACTGGATAATAAAAGTGCATGAAAAGCTTGAGCTCATGCCGGAGACCCTCTACCTCACGGTGTACATCATCGACCGGTACCTCTCGATGCATAAGCCCGTGCTTCGAAGTGAGCTGCAGATGGTATGCGCCTCGGCCCTGCTGATCGCCTGCAAGTATGAGGAGGAGGACGCCTGGGATCCAGAGGTAGTAGACTGAACGAAAGCCTCTCCCCTTCTCTTTGCTGCGTATGAGTTCGCGTTCTGATTGTTCATTGTACACCAGGGAGCAGATACTGGGGACGGAGATGGCCATTCTGAACACGCTTGAATGGAACCTGTCAGTTCCTACACATTACGTGTTCCTCTCGCGCTTTGCCAGGGCCGCCGCGTCCTCCTCACAGCTGAAGAACAACGAGGAGGTAAAGAATACATATACGCCACCATATGTAAATTCAGATGCATTTTGCGCCATAAAGCGGCGAGTTTGTGTGCTGAAGTTTCTCTCTATGTATGGATGCAGATGGAGAATATGGTGTTCTTTTTTGCTGAACTGGCGCTGCTGCAATACGCGCTGGTGCCGTCCAAGCCCTCCATGGTTGCTGCTGCTGCTGTCTATGCAGCCAGGCTCACACTCAAGAAGACGCCTCTATGGACTGAGACTCTCAAGCACCATACTGGCTTTACCGAGTCACAGCTAATGTAAGCATGCACTTGTAGCTTGAATAATCCTCGTGGGTTTCAGGGGTGCTGACATTTTTCTCTGATGGTTTCAGTGATAGTGTAATGATCCTGGTGAGCGCACACTCGGCTGCTCCCCAGAGCAAGTTGAAGGTGGTGTACGAGAAGTATTCCAGCGAAAAGTTGGGAGGAGTGGCCCTGCGCCCACCTGCAATCGACTTCTACAAATAATTGGCGATTTCGTTGACAGTCCTTGCCATTTGTGTGATAAAATGCACCTTGATAAGCCACAGGGAGGAAGCGATCGATAGCGGACTTCGTCACCAAAGCGAAGTAGCTGCTGCATCCACTACCTAGGCTAGACTACCACAAATATATATTATCCATGGTAGTTGTCAAGGCTTACGATCCTGATAATTATTTTTCAAGGTTGTAACTAAGCTTTGTGATACGCATGCATGGACATGCAACTTCAGAGGCTGGGTGTGTACTTATTGTGTTTGTATCCCTTGATGGTTCATTTCGAGTTAATAAATTTCACTGTTTGTTGAAAAAAAGCAAATTCAGCCTACGCCTAACATATCTCATGTCGGAATTCTGCACATTTCTTCTCGGAAAGGGTTTGTGAGGCTACTCCCATTTTCTGAGTTAATTCCATAGCATGTTATCTAGAAAGTATTTTGGTTCAGCTTCAAGTGCGACTCAATATCATCTACTCTCTTTGTTCCAAATAATTGATGTTCTAGATTTGTCCTAAGTTAAATTTGCTTAAGTTTGACCATCTTTATAGAAAATGCGTTAAGATCTACAACACAAAATACACATAGTACGTCGTCAGCGAAGTGCTCTCCGAGATCAAGGCTCGATACCCACAAATTTAGAACATAATCTATGGTGTGCTCATGACATCTCGCAAGCTGGTACACTACTTTCACCAGCACCCGATCCAAGTGGTCATGTCCTTCTCGCTGGCCAAAGTTATCACCAATCAAGACGCCACGGGAAAGATCACGAAATGGGCAATTTAGCTCATGGCTTTCGGGCTGGTCTAAACCCTCCGCACCACCATAAAATCGCAGCAGGACCAACGGCGCAGCTGTCCTCGCTAGCCACCGAACGCAATTCAAAAACGTTGACGCCATGCTCCCTCTCAACATCACACCAAACGCCACATTTTTTTAAAAGGAAGATAAACCCCGGCCTATGCATCAAGCGATGCATACACCAAACGTCACATGGGCAACACTAACCCTAGACCAACTATGTACATGAGCTTCCCAAGCACCTCTCCCATCTCGACTTCGGCGACACTGTCAAAGCGGATAAGGTGTTGGGCCGGGCACGATACCTATGAGGCAACTCTCAGCGTTGGATCTCTCTCTCTCTCTCTCTCTCTCTCTCTCTCTCTCTCGCCCCCTCTCTTCCTCTCTCTCTCTCTCTCTCTCTCTCTCTCTCTCTCTCTCTCTGGATCAGGTGTTGGGCCGGGCACGATACCTATGAGGCAACTCTCAGCGTTGGCTCTCTCTCTCTCTCTTCCGCCCCCCCCCTCTCTCCCTCTCTCCCTCTCTCTCTCTCCCTCCCCCTCCCCCTCTCTCCCCCTCCCTCTCCCTCCCCCTCTCTCGTTCGTATAGCTATTGGTGCTCTCTCTCTCTCTCTCTCTCTCTCTCTCTCTCTCTCTCTCTCTCTCTCTCCCTCTCTCTCGTTCGTATAGCTATTGGTGTTTCCCCATAACATTGCACAGTAAGGAAAGTATATACATATAAAAGAATAATTCGGCATGAGGGTGGTAAATTAATGACGTCAATCGTGTGCAACTATATCTAGATCTTTTTCTTTTTTATATAAACGGGACTATATCCAGATCTTGATACATTGTGAACTAAAAAGAGAATCCACTAAAATATTTCCTTATTACCGTAACAAAGTCGGTAAAATTTGCTATAGGTGGAACATTCATAGGGACGATTTTACCCTTTATCAATGGACGGTCAAGTGAAAATATCTCCTTACCTATACCATAACAGAAGCCGGTAAAATTTGCTAATCGGAACATGGCTTTGCTGCGGAATCCCCGCTGCAACTAACCCCCGGCGAGGAGGGCTCATGCTAAGCCACTCTACCCCTCCTCTCCCCGAACACGCCATTGAGATCAGCCCCGACTCCGGCGTGAGCGCGAGGCAGCTGTCCTAGGGCAGCGTCAGTTCCGTCCCAAGTACTCGAGAAAGAAGGTGATCAACACCCTCGCTCACCCCTCATACCTCTTTGCCTGCGATGCTTTGGCGTTAGGATGCCCCATACCTCTTTGTGAACTGTTGCCCCCATTCTGTCTCTCTCTCTCTCTTTCTGCGTTTGTTGAGGCACCCTGGGTGCTTATGACCTAAATTACACCGGGGAGAGTCCTTTTACTAGTCTTTATTACTTTTCTGTAAGCTCTGTTAAACAAGACATCGGTTTATATTATCAACAAAATAAGATAGTACTCCCTCCGTTCCTAAATATAAGTCTTTCTAAAGATTTCACTATGGACTACATACGGATGTATATAGACGTAGTTTAGAGTGTAGATTCACTCATTTTGCTCCGTATGTAGTCCATATTGATATCTTTAGAAAGACTTATATTTAGGATCGGAGGGAGTATCATTTAGAGTACCTGTGCAATGAGCCTGATCCACCATTACATTGCCAGTTCCCGACTGCGATAACAAGTGATTCAAGACATCGATAAGGTTGGCGGCGACAATCAGCTAACCTTCATGGATTACGTTAATGATCTGTACAAGTTCTATAAAGTTGCCGAGGTAACTGCAGAGGGAGTACTTCTTAGGTGGTGTGTGCAAAAACCTTGTGATCTGTTGCTTGTCTCTGAAGGTGATCTTTCCTGTCCCGTCGCAGAATGAGCGTCGCCCCCGCGACTACATTCACTCCCAGGTGCATCTCAGCTCCAAGATGCAGGCCATCCTCGTCGACTGGATAATAGAAGTGCATGACGAGTTTGATCTCATGCCGGAGACCCTCTACCTTACGGCGTACATCATCGACCGGTATCTCACGAAGCAGCTCGTGCTTCGGAGGGAGCTTCAGCTGGTAGGCGTGTCAGCCCTGCTGATTGCTTGCAAGTACGAGGAGGTGATGTTTCCACAGGTAGACTGGAAATTTCTCCCACCCCCTTTGCTTTTCCACTTTGCAGTATCTCGAGTCCATGTTCTGATTGGTTGTATATACACACCTGCAGGTGAGGGATTTGGTCTGTATAACAGACAATGCCTACTCCAGGAAGCAGATACTGAGGATGGAGAAAGCCATTCTCAATCGGCTTGGATGGAACCTGACAGTTCCTACACCTTATGTGTTCCTTGCGCGCTTTGCCATGGCTGCGTCTTACTTCAATTTGAAGAACTATGGGGAGGTAAAGAATACAATGTACCATATGTAAATTCAGATGTATTTGCACTGTAAAGGAAAGAGTTTGCGTACCGAAGTTTCTCTCTCTCTCGATGGATGCAGATGATGAACATGGTGTCCTTTTTTGCTGAACTGGCACTGATGCAATATGCGCTGGTGCCGTCCAAGCCCTCCATGGTTGCTGTTGCTGCTGTCTATGCAGCCAGACTCACACTCAAGAAGACCGATTCATGGACTCGCACTCTCAAACACTATACTGGCTTTACTGAATCACAGCTAATGTAAGAAGGCACAACAATGACTTTACACAAGTGTCCTCGGCTATGTCAAAAACCTAGGTAACAATACGTTGCCTTCATTCAGAATTGACACTCACTAAATTTGAATGTTCAGGCGCAAGGTGCTCAACATATGATGTAACCGAGTCATAGCAGTAGGATAGATGTACTATTTGTTTTACTTCTTTGTCTTTGTTTGGATGTTTTCTTATCATTGCAGTAGGATAAATGTACTATTATGAGAGCGTTTATTAAACTTTCCAGAGGAAAAATTTAGGATTCTTATTAAATAAATTAGAAAGATTTTTATTTCAATAGGTTGAGGGTAACGGTAGAGTTTGTGAACAACACGATTTATCAACTTAAAGAGGCATATGTTTAACCATGTGAATTTATTTATTTTTGTGAATGGTTTAAACAATTAATTAAATGTTATGATCTTGCACCTCGATGTGTGAAGGGTTAGCCTACTAGATCGAGGACAAGGTGAAAACAAGGTGTTAGTATGCTTGTGTTTTTAAATCAACAAAATATGAAAAACAAGATGAAGGGTGCCTTAAATAGGGTATGCAATATATATTTTTTTGTTGGTTGAATATAAATAATCACACAAGACCATGTTTCGCATATCACTGAATCGAATCTTATGGTGTGATCTTACGGATGCCTAATAGATTAAGGATAACAACAGTTGATTGTAAAGATGTGGCAATACAATAAGTTGCTATGGATTCATGAACTGCTGATAAAAGAGGCAATCTAGAACTCACGGCTGATAAGAATGGCACTTGTGAAGCTCACAAGAGGCCGACTAGACTTTTTTCTATGGGATCACAACACTTCTTCAACCTGGAAGCTCACAATCTGGTTGTATGATCATTGCTATGCGTTGTCTACAAAATCCTGATACCTTCCATTCCTACGTGTAATTAGAACCCAAACGAGTATGTGAGCATTGTGTTCAGGTGGGAAGTAGAGTCCCTTGATGTTGGATCACCAGTAGAAGGAAGAAGTAGGTATTTATAGGTGGCAATGTACTGTACATCTTTCATCATAGAAGTACGGTATATAGTGTGAAAAGGTAGGTGGGCAGGAATGCGGCTCTCTAGCCGAAATAAAGTAAACCAAGCTACCCAATACTATTTTTTGGTGCTACAGAGAATCATCACCCATTCACGTAAGGACAACGCTAGGCGCCGGCCAGCCGGTCCAATTTTTGGCCGGCTGCGTGCTACCTGTCCGATTTGCCCAATTATAGCTGTGCGATTTCTTCTTCCTCATGACATACATCTCTTTCGCGCGAGTCCACAGAATAAACGGAGAATAGGAGCCCCTCCCGCTTGAGAGCGTCACCGCCGCCCACCCCTGCTTGGACCACCGACGGCGCCGACACTGCTCATCCCGCCTCGCCGTCGTTGGTTGCAGCGTGGTGCATCCTCCGGTCGCAGATCCTCGAGCTCATGGTCGCAGCACCAGCACACTCCATCCCCACCATGTGTTGTTGCAGCTCCCACCGGCGACGGTCGCAACTCCGGTGGAGTCGTGGTGCCGCAATCCAGCTTGTAGCAACGTTGGGCGCCGTTTCCAGCATTATCGCGTCGAGGTTGAAGCATTCTGTCGCTTAGTTCCAGCAAACAATTGTGGGCGTTCCAACATTTCGGCCGGTTGGTTCAGCACTGCCGCGCTGGGGTTGCAACACTCCTGTATGCTAGTTCCAGCAAATGTTAGCCACCATTCCAACAAATGTTGTTGTTGCCATTCTAGCAAATGTTGTCGTTGTCATTCCAACATTGTCATTGGTAGGTCATAGCAACTGTAAGCCATGGCCCCGACATTCACCGACGCCGGTTCCAGCACATGGTGAACACAGGCGCAACATCATGTAGAAGCCCCCGTTCCCGCATGTGCTGACCATTGTCCTGGTATTTGTCGACAATGGTTCCAGCACGTGGTGACCATAGTCCTAGCATTTGCCAATGGCAGTTCCAGCACGTGGTGAGCACGGTCCCATCATTTGCCAATGTTGGTTCTAGCACAAGCTGGCTGCGGTTGCGACATCTATCGATGTTTGTCCTAGCAGGTTGCCGGTGGTTCGATTGCAGTAGCACCGAGCTTGATTTGCGTCCGTGGGGTTGCGGTGGTTGTTGGCAATGGAGTCAGGGTAGCTTGCTTGGAAAGAAGTGATGACAATGACGACTTGTAGGCAACCTTGATGGCGATCCTTTTTCAGCGGTGTACATGCATGGGTCCTATGGGGGACACAAGAGCTCCTGCATGCTCCACTCCCTATTTGAATATTGAATTCAAAAAATAACAGGTTTTTTTATTAAAAAAAACTAGAATTTTTGGATATCAACCCTGCCCATGTTTAGTTTCGTTAAGAGATGGCATATGTTGTATCCGTGGCAAAGAAAATATAGTCCGACCTACCATCCATCCAGACAGTTTTCTCTATACATAGATTTTTGACTTTTTTACTAAGAATGCAACAGGCGTCATTTCTTCACGAAATTTCACAGGACTGATATCCAAAAATTTCAGGTATCTTTGAATTTTCCTAATTTTTTATTTAATATTTATATAGGGGGTGAAGCACCCGAGAGCGCCAAATCTTCAACCAGCCTATGTGTTGCTAGTTCGGCCAGAATGCATTTTCTTGCGGGAGCATTATAACGATTTTTAATGTCACCCACAAGAAAAAAGTTTTTAGAGCATTGTGCCCTAAGTCTCCCGACTTGTTAAAGTAATAATGGAAGTCAACCGTGCAACTATATCTTTTTTTCTTTTTTTTAACATCAGTACAGACGCAAGCGCTCATACATACATGCATACACTCACCCCTATGAACGCACACACGCACATCCTACCCATATGAGCACCTCCGAGAGACTAAGCCGGCATGCCATCTTGAAATTTACAAAATCACGTAGGCGCCTCGTCATCGACGGGAACGTCTCCTCCCACTGAAAGCGCATCGCCGAAAATCCTAAAATAAATACAGAAATAATGCGAGCACCAGGACTTAACCTTGGTGAGCCGGGGACACCACTGTCCTTCTAACCATCCAACCACAGATGAGTTTGCATCATGCAACTATATCTAGATCGTGATGTATTACGAATATGAAATCCATCTAAAAAAAGAATATGAAATCAAATTCAGTGGGGAAAAAAATCGTTTCCACGGCAAAGCCGGTGAAAATTGCTATATGTGGAACATTCATACGAAGAATTTACCCTTTATCAACTGACGGTCAAAGTTGGAGCATTAACATGGCCTCGTGCTAATCGGAACGTCGCTTTCCTGAGGAATCCGGCTCCGACAGACCTACGGCGAGGAGAGCTCATGTAAGACTCCGTCTGTCCGTCATCGAGATCAGCCCCGCCTCCTACGTGAGCGCGAGCCAAGGAGTCGGAGGACAGCGTACTTGAAGTCTTAACCTGGCCTCGTGCTAATCGGAACGACGTCGCTTTGCTGCGGCGGAACCCGGCCGCGAGAGACCTGCGGCGAGGAGAGCTTGTGCGAAGGCTGTCTGCCCCTCCTCCCCCTAAGCACGTCATCCACTCCGGCGCGAGCGCGAGGCAGCAGTCGGAGGGCAGCGTCAGCTCCGGCGCCCGGAAGTATACGCGAGGAAGAAGAAGGCGATCAACACCCCCGCCCGCCTATATGCCCTCATCACGCTCTAAGGTTCGTTATCTGTCACAAAACACTTCGTTTCGACGGCTTCTTACATCCCAGTACCATAAACCTTCATCTAATTCTGCTTCTGCTGGGCACAAATTAAGCTTTGCTTGGGATATGCTTTGAACTGTTGTTTCCTTCGTTTCTGATAGCTGTGTCTCCTCTCCGCTAACTCCTCTCTTTCTGGGTTTGTTTAGGAACCATGGGTGGTTTGACCTAAACAGCTCTAGGAGAGAGTTTTCCCTTATGTATTAAAATTTCTATAGTATTTATTTTCTGTAAGCTTTGTTATAAACAAGTCATTAGGTTTCATTAATCTCCTTTTCAAAAACAATGTATCATAAACCTGTGCAATGAGTCTGATCCACCGTTGCGTTGCCAGTTTGCGGCTGGAACAACCAACGAACGCCTACAAGGGATTCAAGACATCGATGAGCTACACGTCGACGATCAGCTACGCGTCGTGGATTACATAGAGGATATCTACAAGTTCTACAAAGTTGCCGAGGTAACGCATAATTAACTCTTACATAGCGTGTGCAAAAACCTTGTGATATCTTTGATTGTCTCTGAACCTGAAGTCGATGTTTCCTGCCCGTTGCAGAATGAGTGCCGCCCCTGCGACTACATGGACTCCCAGGTGGACATCGACTCCAGGAAGCGGGGCGCCCTCGTCGACTGGATAATAAAAGTGCATGAAAAGCTTGAGCTCATGCCGGAGACCCTCTACCTCACGGTGTACATCATCGACCGGTACCTCTCGATGCATAAGCCCGTGCTTCGAAGTGAGCTGCAGATGGTATGCGCCTCGGCCCTGCTGATCGCCTGCAAGTATGAGGAGGAGGACGCCTGGGATCCAGAGGTAGTAGACTGAACGAAAGCCTCTCCCCTTCTCTTTGCTGCGTATGAGTTCGCGTTCTGATTGTTCATTGTACACCAGGGAGCAGATACTGGGGACGGAGATGGCCATTCTGAACACGCTTGAATGGAACCTGTCAGTTCCTACACATTACGTGTTCCTCTCGCGCTTTGCCAGGGCCGCCGCGTCCTCCTCACAGCTGAAGAACAACGAGGAGGTAAAGAATACATATACGCCACCATATGTAAATTCAGATGCATTTTGCGCCATAAAGCGGCGAGTTTGTGTGCTGAAGTTTCTCTCTATGTATGGATGCAGATGGAGAATATGGTGTTCTTTTTTGCTGAACTGGCGCTGCTGCAATACGCGCTGGTGCCGTCCAAGCCCTCCATGGTTGCTGCTGCTGCTGTCTATGCAGCCAGGCTCACACTCAAGAAGACGCCTCTATGGACTGAGACTCTCAAGCACCATACTGGCTTTACCGAGTCACAGCTAATGTAAGCATGCACTTGTAGCTTGAATAATCCTCGTGGGTTTCAGGGGTGCTGACATTTTTCTCTGATGGTTTCAGTGATAGTGTAATGATCCTGGTGAGCGCACACTCGGCTGCTCCCCAGAGCAAGTTGAAGGTGGTGTACGAGAAGTATTCCAGCGAAAAGTTGGGAGGAGTGGCCCTGCGCCCACCTGCAATCGACTTCTACAAATAATTGGCGATTTCGTTGACAGTCCTTGCCATTTGTGTGATAAAATGCACCTTGATAAGCCACAGGGAGGAAGCGATCGATAGCGGACTTCGTCACCAAAGCGAAGTAGCTGCTGCATCCACTACCTAGGCTAGACTACCACAAATATATATTATCCATGGTAGTTGTCAAGGCTTACGATCCTGATAATTATTTTTCAAGGTTGTAACTAAGCTTTGTGATACGCATGCATGGACATGCAACTTCAGAGGCTGGGTGTGTACTTATTGTGTTCGTATCCCTTGATGGTTCATTTCGAGTTAATAAATTTCACTGTTTGTTGAAAAAAAGCAAATTCAGCCTACGCCTAACATATCTCATGTTGGAATTCTGCACATTTCTTCTCGGAAAGGGTTTGTGAGGCTACTCCCATTTTCTGAGTTAATTCCATAGCATGTTATCTAGAAAGTATTTTGGTTCAGCTTCAAGTGCGACTCAATATCATCTACTCTCTTTGTTCCAAATAATTGATGTTCTAGATTTGTCCTAAGTTAAATTTGCTTAAGTTTGACCATCTTTATAGAAAATGCGTTAAGATCTACAACACAAAATACACATAGTACGTCGTCAGCGAAGTGCTCTCCGAGATCAAGGCTCGATACCCACAAATTTAGAACATAATCTATGGTGTGCTCATGACATCTCGCAAGCTGGTACACTACTTTCACCAGCACCCGATCCAAGTGGTCATGTCCTTCTCGCTGGCCAAAGTTATCACCAATCGAGACGCCACGGGAAAGATCACGAAATGGGCAATTTAGCTCATGGCTTTCGGGCTGGTCTAAACCCTCCGCACCACCATAAAATCGCAGCAGGACCAACGGCGCAGCTGTCCTCGCTAGCCACCGAACGCAATTCAAAAACGTTGACGCCATGCTCCCTCTCAACATCACACCAAACGCCACATTTTTTTAAAAGGAAGATAAACCCCGGCCTATGCATCAAGCGATGCATACACCAAACGTCACATGGGCAACACTAACCCTAGACCAACTATGTACATGAGCTTCCCAAGCACCTCTCCCATCTCGACTTCGGCGACACTGTCAAAGCGGATAAGGTGTTGGGCCGGGCACGATACCTATGAGGCAACTCTCAGCGTTGGATCTCTCTCTCTCTCTCTCTCTCTCTCTCTCGCCCCCTCTCTTCCTCTCTCTCTCTCTCTCTCTCTCTCTGGATCAGGTGTTGGGCCGGGCACGATACCTATGAGGCAACTCTCAGCGTTGGCTCTCTCTCTCTCTCTTCCGCCCCCCCCCCCCCCTCTCTCCCTCTCTCCCTCTCTCTCTCTCCCTCCCCCTCCCCCTCTCTCCCCCTCCCTCTCCCTCCCCCTCTCTCGTTCGTATAGCTATTGGTGCTCTCTCTCTCTCTCTCTCTCTCTCTCTCTCTCTCGTTCGTATAGCTATTGGTGTTTCCCCATAACATTGCACAGTAAGGAAAGTATATACATATAAAAGAATAATTCGGCATGAGGGTGGTAAATTAATGACGTCAATCGTGTGCAACTATATCTAGATCTTTTTCTTTTTTATATAAACGGGACTATATCCAGATCTTGATACATTGTGAACTAAAAAGAGAATCCACTAAAATATTTCCTTATTACCGTAACAAAGTCGGTAAAATTTGCTATAGGTGGAACATTCATAGGGACGATTTTACCCTTTATCAATGGACGGTCAAGTGAAAATATCTCCTTACCTATACCATAACAGAGGCCGGTAAAATTTGCTAATCGGAACGTGGCTTTGCTGCGGAATCCCCGCTGCAACTAACCCCCGGCGAGGAGGGCTCATGCTAAGCCACTCTACCCCTCCTCTCCCCGAACACGCCATTGAGATCAGCCCCGACTCCGGCGTGAGCGCGAGGCAGCTGTCCTAGGGCAGCGTCAGTTCCGTCCCAAGTACTCGAGAAAGAAGGTGATCAACACCCTCGCTCACCCCTCATACCTCTTTGCCTGCGATGCTTTGGCGTTAGGATGCCCCATACCTCTTTGTGAACTGTTGCCCCCATTCTGTCTCTCTCTCTCTCTTTCTGCGTTTGTTGAGGCACCCTGGGTGCTTATGACCTAAATTACACCGGGGAGAGTCCTTTTACTAGTCTTTATTACTTTTCTGTAAGCTCTGTTAAACAAGACATCGGTTTATATTATCAACAAAATAAGATAGTACTCCCTCCGTTCCTAAATATAAGTCTTTCTAAAGATTTCACTATGGACTACATACGGATGTATATAGACGTAGTTTAGAGTGTAGATTCACTCATTTTGCTCCGTATGTAGTCCATATTGATATCTTTAGAAAGACTTATATTTAGGATCGGAGGGAATATCATTTAGAGTACCTGTGCAATGAGCCTGATCCACCATTACATTGCCAGTTCCCGACTGCGATAACAAGTGATTCAAGACATCGATAAGGTTGGCGGCGACAATCAGCTAACCTTCATGGATTACGTTAATGATCTGTACAAGTTCTATAAAGTTGCCGAGGTAACTGCAGAGGGAGTACTTCTTAGGTGGTGTGTGCAAAAACCTTGTGATCTGTTGCTTGTCTCTGAAGGTGATCTTTCCTGTCCCGTCGCAGAATGAGCGTCGCCCCCGCGACTACATTCACTCCCAGGTGCATCTCAGCTCCAAGATGCAGGCCATCCTCGTCGACTGGATAATAGAAGTGCATGACGAGTTTGATCTCATGCCGGAGACCCTCTACCTTACGGCGTACATCATCGACCGGTATCTCACGAAGCAGCTCGTGCTTCGGAGGGAGCTTCAGCTGGTAGGCGTGTCAGCCCTGCTGATTGCTTGCAAGTACGAGGAGGTGATGTTTCCACAGGTAGACTGGAAATTTCTCCCACCCCCTTTGCTTTTCCACTTTGCAGTATCTCGAGTCCATGTTCTGATTGGTTGTATATACACACCTGCAGGTGAGGGATTTGGTCTGTATAACAGACAATGCCTACTCCAGGAAGCAGATACTGAGGATGGAGAAAGCCATTCTCAATCGGCTTGGATGGAACCTGACAGTTCCTACACCTTATGTGTTCCTTGCGCGCTTTGCCATGGCTGCGTCTTACTTCAATTTGAAGAACTATTGGGAGGTAAAGAATACAATGTACCATATGTAAATTCAGATGTATTTGCACGGTAAAGGAACGAGTTTGCTTACCGAAGTTTCTCTCTCTCGATGGATGCAGATGATGAACATGGTGTCCTTTTTTGCTGAACTGGCACTGATGCAATATGCGCTGGTGCCGTCCAAGCCCTCCATGGTTGCTGCTGCTGCTGTCTATGCAGCCAGGCTCACACTCAAGAAGACCGATCCATGGACTCGCACTCTCAAACACTATACTGGCTTTACTGAATCACAGCTAATGTAAGAAGGCACAACAATGACTTTACACACTCTTGTAGCTTGAATAACTCTCTGTGTTTCTGTGATGATTTCAGATATAGTGCAAAGATCCTGGTCACCGCACACTCGACTGCCCCTCAGAGCAAGTTGCAGGTGGTGTATAAGAAGTATTCTAGCAAAAAATTGGGAGGAGTGGCCCTGCGCCCACCTGCAATCAACTTCAAATAAACGAGATTTCTAGGATTTTTTTTCTTCAAATAAATGGAAGGTGTGTCTGACATTAATTCAGTGAGTTGGTTATTTCCTGCATTTAGAGTGCAAGAAGGGTTTGAAAACTTGAGGCAGTTGTGACGCTGTTTGGTCACAAGTCAGGGATATTATCTTTGAACTAAAACCACATCACTTATTTATGAATGGAGGGAGTATTTTGTGAACAATGGGAGTAGTTGTCAAAGCTTACCGTCCTGAGTAACTATGTTTGAAGGCTGTAACTAAGCTTTGGGATACACATGCATGGGCATGCCACTTCAGCTTACCCCTAATATATCTCATGTCGGAAGTCTGCATATTTCTTTTGGGAAAGTGTCTTGTTTCATCTTCTGCTGCAACTCTTCATATCATCTTAGAAATATTTTGGTCATGGATGGTTAGCTCATCGGTTGCCTCCTCACTCCTCCGTGTCAGCGAATTTTGAAAACTTAAGGACATATGTAAACATGATGTAGCCTTCCAAACATTGTCATGATCATCCATCAGTGTATTGCTCAAGAAAACAAGAAACGTAGTCCAAGAAAGAAACACCATACACATACGTCCAAAATAAGATATACAAAAGGGAACAGAGCAAGGCTAGCAATTAAACAGACAGGCAGCAACCATAATTATAAGAAAAATGAGTGTCTGGGCATTACTTATGACTCACAAGCCAAGTTTTCTTATTATTTAACAGCCACAGCTGAAATAGGTTCACAACAAGCACACACACGCGCGTGAAATAACAGTACACAGTTTAAACAAGTTAAGCGAAAACTAGTTTGGATACGAAAACACAACTCGCTTGCAGTCTTATAATAAGCCACAGCCGGAATCAGTCAGTAGGAAATACCATCACATTTCACAAGCAAAAGCACATGATGACTAGAACAGTAGTAGCAGTAGCAAACACAGGCGGTAACTGCACCTTAGCAGAGGTGGAACAAGCAGCAAATGATGTGTAGTATGTGAAAAAGCAGAGAAACCCGGACATTATACCTCCGGGTGCATTACACATTTCCCAACCAGTGTGGCAGGTCAATCTCGGAGAGTATACCGCCACTGTGTCCCTAGAATTGCAGAACATTGATCCAGCAACCAAAAGAAATCACTAGTGATTTCAAAGAAGCCTAGAGACTGGAGGGGCATGAGGAACTCAATGCCAGCTGGGACCACCATCATGCTGCTGAGGTTGACAAAGTATAATCTTTCCAGGCTCGCCATGGCACCTTGCTGTATCTCTAGCCAATTCAGATTAGGCAGGTCTATCAGATAGAGAATCTTTAGCTTGGGAAACCATCCCGTGAGAAATGATAGCTGCTCTCCGCTGTATGCTCTGGTGAATTCCAGATGCGTCAAATTCGACAGCCGTGAAAGGGATGGCAGGGGGTCTTCTCTCAGTTGTGACCAATATAGATTCAAAACATGCAAGTTCTGCCCCCCAGCAGCTTGGAAGAGAGGAGACGCGTCCAACGCCCCTTCCGCCAGTCGTCCACCCAAACGTAGCCTTTGCAGGTTTGGCAGGGGGGCATTCAACGAGAGAACCTCATTCTCATCACTTGCATTCACATCAAGATGGGACAAACACTGCATCTGAACTAGAGACTCGCTGATACGTCCACAATAGCTTCCCTTCACATCCAATAACCTCAAGCTTCTCAGTTGCCTCAGCTGCCGTAAATGTCTAATAGACTCATGATGTGCTACCAATGCTTGTAGCGTTTGCAGGTTTGTTAGATTTCCAAGACCATTAGGGACATGCACACCACCGAAACATTTAATCCCTCTCAAATCTGTATTAATTCTTTTCTCAACAAATAAGTGCCTAAGCTTCTTCAGTTTCACAATCCCACTAGGCAGCTCATGTACATCAGATCTAAGAAGGTCCAGTGTCAACAAATTTGAAAGCTTCTCAACAGAACTCGGGAGCATCTTCACTTTTGAATCACGCAAACCCAAATGGCGGAGATTAAAAAGATCTCCAATAGCATCTGGAATATTCTCAATGGGTAGACCACTTAATTCTAGCACTGTCATATATCTTGACTCCTTACATAGCAGAGGCAGTAGAGTAAATGTTACCATACTATCGTCCAGCATAACGAATGTTCGAAGTCGGCGCACACTAGAAAATGACTGCTGAATATCCTTCTTTTGTTTGTGCAATACCAATCGACGTCCATTCCTCTCAAAAGACCTCCCATGCTTATCCTCATATGTAACACCAAAACAGTTCTTCTGGCACAAGTCAAGTGCCAGTTCACGTAAGATATCGTGCATTTTGAATTCTTTCATCCTACCAAATGAGTTTCTCTTGACAAGTCCTAGCATGTTTCTGTCAATTAACTCCTTCAGATAGCCTTCTGCCACTTCTTCTAATGTGCTTTCACCCCTCTCTTCAATGAACCCCTCTGCTGTCCATAACCGTATAAGTTGTTTCCTTTTGAAACAATAGTCTTCTGAAAATAAGCTGCAATGCAAGAAACAGCATTTTAAGTGTGTTGGAAGGTAGATGAAGCTCAGATGCAAAACATTCCTTATGTGATCGAGTCTTGAATTGTTGATTAGCTCCCAACTTAATTGGGCATGTATTCTTCTCCATTCTTCCACAGTTTTCTCACGCACACGCAAGAGGCTACCAACTAACACAATAACAAGAGGCAAGCCTTTGCACTTGCTAACTATTTGCTCGGACAAAGGATACAACTCCGCAGGACATTCATGATTTGTATCTCTTGGAAAGGCTTTTCTACAAAAGAGATCCCATGCCTTATCTTCTGGTAAAGGTTTCAGTGTTAAAGTATGTCCTTGAGAGGCAAGTGCAGCAACATCGCCTTCCCTTGTTGTGATCATCAGTCTGCTGCCCTTTTTATTATTAATAAGCACCCTAGACAAGTCATCAAATGCTTCTGGAGTCCAAACATCATCCAATATGATCAAATATTTCTGTTGCTCTAGAAATTTCCTCAGCGTTTCTTCAAGGCATGTGATGTCCATGGCCGCAGTGTTAGATAGCACACTGACTTTATCTCGGGAAAGTTCCTTGATTATATTCCTCAAGACATGTTCTGTAGAATAAGTTTGAGAGATGGAGACCCAAGCATGGCACTGGAATTTCTCTCTATGCTTCCTGTAGACATTTGCAGCTAAAGATGTTTTACCAAGCCCTCCCATTCCAAGCAGTGCTATCACAGAGCGTTCCAAATCGTCACTCAATAACCACTGCTCAAGTTTATCTCTGTTTTTGTCCACACCGACTAGATCCTCTTCATCAAGGGAGCGTGAAATGTTTGCTAGATCTTTGGACCTCTTGACAATGTAACTTGAGCTGCTAGTATCCCCATTGTTTATCATGTGAACCCAACGATTTTTTGTCTCAGACAGGTGTGTTAGGTCTTTCTCTATTTCCTTCACCTTGAAAGCAATCCGGTTCAAAGAAAGCAGATATCTTGGTTTCGTAAACCCTTTCTTCAGGTAAAAGCAACATCCCGTATCATGTTCGTGACCAACAAGATACAAGTACTCATCCACCATGTCCTCCATCACATGTGCTACTTTCCGTACCTCCTCCAACCAGCCCTCATATACTTGATTGTTGCGGTTTCGGATATCCATTTGACAGAGAACATCATGCATTACTCGAAGCTCCCTCGCAACACGACCCATGCTGCCCTGTAGCGCTAGTATTTGCTTCCCGTTCTTCGCAAACAACGTGCTGGCCTGGTCTGCCACTCCATTTGCCAAGGCGGTTCCAATCTTTTTAATGGCTAGAAGAATCACAATCTCCGCCATCACTTTCTGAACAGCTAATGTACCACTGTTGGTTGGGTGCCTAGTTGTATATTTGCCTCAGTATTATTACAATGACCACTGCAAAATGAAGTGAAGCATTAGTTAGTAGCAAGCACTTGCTGAAACACTTCAAAACTCTCCAACCACAATGAAATAAAACACTTGCTGTGGTGAAATAAGCAGAACCTTTTAAAGTAATCCTCCTAAACTCTGATTTCATACAGTTAACCTATCTAACGCTAACCCACATAATAATCAATCAAAAAACAGAACTTACGACGTGCAGGTCCATGAGGATTTTAAAACACTTGGGACTGTGCTATCGTCAATGGCAAACTAAATGTTATTAACTGACAAGAGCGAGTGACACTCAACCAACTAAGTGACCATGTACGCTCCGCTTCCCTGTAGGGGACATCTCAGGTTAAAAGGCCCCAAATATTGAAGATTTAAACAAGTGAGGTGAAGAGGGAGACTATCTGACATACCGGCCAGCTCCAAGCAACTTAGTTCCATTTTTCTCAACATATGTATCTTCTCCAGATTTATGGAGAAACAAATAGCTAGAGTTGTTGATTAGGCCACAAGAAAACGTATCACAATAAAGAAATAAATAAGGAAGCAAAGCTATAATGTCAGAGGACTAGAGGAGTCATTACTCATTAGGAGAAATCAATATACTATTACTGTAACTAAAACCACTTTAATTAAAAGGAGCTGTCATATGCACTTTAGGAGACACTCACACATCAAGAATGTTTATTTTAGGAGGCTAGAAATTTCCACATTAGCGTAACAAGAATTCAAGAGCATATGCTCATCGTGTGCTAGGTATATCACCAGTACAAAGCATTATCAACAACTGCGCTGCAGATCGATTCCAGATATATTGTTAATGCAAGGAAACAATCAGGGATGGAGCAGCTCACGGTGACCCCAGGCAGCTGCCTGGGCTCAACCAGAGAGTCTATTAAGCATTAGCGTCAATATATGGGTTAGCAATGATGTTTTACTGGGCAAACACCAGCCAGCGGTGACCCTGCCCATGCTCGGTCAGTGGGGTGGCTCCACCACTGGAAATAATGGATATCAACTAAAACCTGAACACTGCCAGCTCACCAGACCTTGAAGCTGTACAAATTAAGAAGCTCGACCAGAGTACAACCTAAGATAGCCAGAAAACTATGGAAGGACGACGCACCTGCCGGATGGCATAGAACCAATCGAATTTGGTAACCTCCTTGTGAATTTCTGAATCTGAAACCATCAGAATAGTCTCATGGATTTCTGAATCGAAGTTGTCACTGAAGCTTAATTGTGGAGACCGTGAACTCTCATGGAGTCGTGTGTATGACTGAGAGTATGCTAGGTTGCTGTTGCTGACAAGTAGTTGGATGTGATTTCAACTTCAGGTGTTCTCTTGTTACCTTTACCCACTAAAACCAGAGAACAACCGCCTACCTGGCATTTAATGGAAAGGAAAACTGGTTAATACTTCATCCACCTAGCTTAGGATATTGAGAGGAGAAATAGCAACAGAACCAAATTGAAGGACATAATATCATCAGAATGGCACCTGGCTTGTAATCGCTATAGATCTGGCCAGATTTGGACCTGTGGTGGCCTCCTTGCGCGCTTCAGAATCTGAAATCATCAAAATAGTGCCATGGGTTGGTGAGTCGGGGCATCATGCTAGTCTTGTAGTCGAAGCCATGAGCCATCAAGAAGCAACCAGAGAACCTGCAAGCCAAGTCAATGTTAGTTTTCTTGCGGTGGTTGTTGAAGCTCAATTATTTTCCAACAAAATGATGTATTATCTGAAAGCAATGTTCCTGTGTGCATATTCAATCAGTTCAATGTTCATGGAATGCACATCTGACCACTTCTATAGTCTTGAACAGCCCACTGCAATCAAGAACTCCTGCTACAGTATTCTGCCTGATAGCCACATGCTTTCCGAGGTTCCCTATGGCTTTGGGGCCTTGCCTTCATGATTACGTGCCTCTCCTTTTGTTTTTGACAAGGGGGAAGAATTAGGATTTCTGGAACTATGGAAATGGTATGGATGGCCATTTTGAGAATTAAGCATTTGCCCATATAGACCATGCAGTGTTGTATTCTGATCATGAGGGTCAGTCATGGAAGCTTACAAAGGTTTTCGAGACGCCCACTAGTAAGTATAATAGGGCTATATTCAGATAAGCCTGAGCAGTACAGTATCTATAGCAGCAAACTGAGCTATATACATACAGAAAACAACCGAGTATTTCAGAAAAGTGTGAGTACTAATAAACTCATATTTCTTGTCAAGTATCGCGGGTTCTTCGTGCTGGAATGAGAAGACATGGAGGAGAATATATGCTGGTATATAGCTGTTCCATTGGATTGATGGATGTTCTGTAACTGTAAGTTAACTCTTAGCTCTCTGTATGTATATAGCTCAGTTTGAGCCCACACCTGTTGACAACTGAAAACTCAAACGAAAAATGGCGAACATTCTCAGGCTGACAAAAGAATGGCCATAAATGAGTCAAAGGTAGCTAGCTAGCTAAGTCATACTGATAACGAGGGCACCAACCATATGCCATGAGTGTCTGGGCAACATCACAAGTTACCAACCCCAATAGCGTTCCTGCAAATGTCTTCTTACTTACTAGTAACAGACAAACACAAGCAGAATATATATTGAACGCCACACGTCGCACCTCGTCTCGTCAGTGGGAGCAACGTCAGATAAAATTGTTGCACCAGCTCGAGATGACAACGGTTTGCGGGACGCTTGATTAAGGTCGAGCTCGCGGATTCAGAGAACAAATCAAGCTCTGAACGCGGTTCAGATTCAGCACCCGCGTCCTGCGGACAACGCAAAAGGGGCATGGATACATGTAATGTAGGGGCTGTTGGCTGGCTTTACCTCGTCGTTGCCGCCGGCAGGGAGTCTACTTCGCGGCGGCCACGGGGGGAGAGGGGTGATTTGACCGGGGCAGAGAGGCCCTGGCGCCGCACCGGGGCGAGAGGGACGGGCCGATGGGGTGGGGTGGAGTGGGGGCGGGCTTGGCCGGAGACGAGACGAGGCAATCTCCCTGCTATCCTAACCCTCGCCGGCGGTGGAGTCGTCTGCCTCCGGCTTCGGCTCCGGCTCCGCGAGTCTCCAGTCCAGTGGGTGCCAGGGTTAGATCGTTGACCCGGGTGTCCTACTACAAAAGGAGCGTTGACCCGGGTCAACAAACTGAAGAAATACTAGTAGTAAGACAAAAAATTGAAAATACTTTTGAAATAGTATGAAGCAAGTCATATGGATTTTTAATTTTAGTTCTCATGGCTAGAAAGACAATTATTTGGGAACAGAGGTAGTAGTACTAAATTTTCATCAATCAAGGCTATCCTCTAGTACACGATGAAAGTTGAGTCAAACTCGTGCATTTTAGGGACAGAGAGAGAGATGGCGGAGAGGAAAAGTATGCGCTCTCTCCTCCGCCGTCCCTCAGACTGCACCACTCGCTACCATACCATTGGGCCAGCAGAGCGGAGCTCACACGTCGCCGTCCGTTCCTCGGCCAGGACCGGAAGCTCCCAGGGAAGCGCGGGCCGGGCGTCGCCATCGGAACCAGACGATTCGGATGAGAGATGCGACAAGCACAGGCACAACCACGCAGTAGCAGCAGCAGCAGCAAATACTCGCCTCCTTCCTCCTCCGCGAGTCGCACTCTCGCACCTGCTCCGCCTCGCCCGGTCAGAGACAGAGGCCTCTCTGATCCTTCTATATCAGACATTCAGACCGATGCGTTAGCTGTGCCGAGGTCAGTTCGTCGGCGGTAAAGCGCGAAGAAGATCAGGCAGAAAGTAGTGGTAAGAAAGAAGATACTGACGCAAGTAAGTTACTCTACTCTGCCTTCGTATCTTGCAGTTTTCCCGCCGCCGCAACTGCTTGTGTTCCTGTTCTGTGGTCATCTGAATTTGCAGCCGCTCAGTTTTCTGAACCTTAACCGTCCGCTTCAGTCGTTTTTTCTTCTTGAAAAAACTGCTATGATCTCTGAGTTTGAAACTGCGGATCAGGGTCACTGCTTCGCGTCTGAGAGTCCTTTAGAATCGAGCAATTGATGGAGTGGGTGGTGGTTTGATCAATTCAGGGTATTACGTGAAAGGGGATCGGATTTCTAGCTCGCCAATTTTGTTCTAGGCATAAAGATGAGTATCCAGAGTTTACGAGTCTGAGGCTGAGCTAAGCTAGTGTAGCCAAAATGTCAAACCGAGTGTACAAGCGGAGAGCAATGGTTGGTTGCAGCTAAAGAAATATAAGAGCGTCTAGATCACTAGCATTTAGATTACTGAAGTAGTGATGTAAACGCTCTTACACTCCATTTCTTTACGGAGGGAGTATCAATCAGGGCCCTGCGCGCCTTCTTTCTTAATCGTCTGACATATGCCATGACGCAGTGACCATTTACAGGTCCAAGCACACCCTACAGCAATCAATTACCTAAACTTACCTGTCAGTAGCCAGCATCATCGTTAACTCTCCACTGAGCTTGTGAATTAGTTCTCCCATTGCTTGTCTGACCAGTGTCATATATAATGCAGAAAGTAAGAAGGCCTTGAGAGCTTGGGCATCGCAGACATGTCGGCGGCTGTCATAGCAACCGGTAAGTAAGATACACCTGCACTTGGCAGAATAATTAAGCTGGTCTGTTTAGCTGATAATAAGCACATTAAATTGCTGGGTTTGTTCCTTGATTAGTTTTCCACCAGCTAATATAACTCCGTTCTTGTCTCGATTTATCCAGTATCGGCGGTCTGTGCGACCGTGGCAGTAGTGATAACCATCGTTGTGATCAGACGATGCCGCCGTTCGAGGAAGAAATTTTACAAGAAGATCATGGCCAAGATCTCCGAAGAGATCAACAGAAGGAACAGACAGCTGGAAGCATGCGATGCCATCAACGACGTGGTGATCGAGATCGGCCCCGTGGAGAAGTTCCTCCACGACATCCTCAACGAGAAGCCGATGCGGTTCAGCTCCGAGCAGCTGGCATCGTGCACCGAGAACTACTCCACCGAGCTCGGCTCCGGCGGCTTCGGGGTGGTCTACAAGGGGGAGCTCCCCAACGGGCTGCCCGTGGCGGTGAAGGTGCTCAAGGTGTCCATGAACAAGAAGGTGCAGGAAGGGTTCATGGCAGAGATCGGCACCATCGGCCGAACCTACCACGTGCACCTCGTCAGGCTCTACGGCTTCTGCTTCGACCCGGACACCAAGGCGCTCGTCTACGAGTACCTCGAGAACGGCTCGCTGGAGAAGTACCTCTACCGCGACGGGGAGGGCGCCGGCACCGGCGAGAGAAAGGAGAGGCTCGAGTGGCAGACGCTGCACGGCATCGCCATCGGCACGGCCAAGGGGATAAGGTACCTCCACGAGGAGTGTCAGCAGAGGATCGTGCACTACGACATCAAGCCGGCCAACATCCTCCTGACCGCTGACTTCACGCCCAAGGTGGCGGACTTCGGGCTGGCCAGGCTCGGGGAGCGCGAGAACACGCACATGTCGTCGCTGACGGGAGGCGGTCGCGGGACGCCGGGGTACGCAGCGCCGGAGCTGTGGATGGCGCTGCCGACGACGGAGAAGTGCGACGTGTACAGCTTCGGCATGGTGCTGTTCGAGATCCTGGGCCGGCGCCGGAACTACGACGCCCAGCTGGAGGACGAGAGCCGTGAGTGGTTCCCCAAGTGGGTGTGGGACAAGTATGAGCAGGGGGGCATGGAGTCCATCGTGTCCGCGGCGGCCTGCGTCGGGGAGGCGGACCGGGAGAAGGCGGAGACCATGTGCAAGGTGGCGCTGTGGTGCGTCCAGTTCCAGCCGTCGGCGCGGCCGACCATGAGCAGCGTGGTGCGGATGCTGGAGGGGGAGATGGCCATCGTGCCGCCGGTGAACCCGTTCCACTACGTGTCGGGCGGCGGCAGCTCCAGCAGCTGGGCGCTGTCGAGCGGCACCGGCACCGGCACGTTCACCAGCAGCAGCCGTGATACGGGATGGGACAGCAAGGTCTCGGCAGCAAGTACTCCTCGTAAGCCGACAGTTGCAATGGTGATAGGTGTCAAGTCCACTGATCCAGTGACGACACAGGGGTTTTGCCCATTTGTAGTCACGCGTGGAGCTCCATGCGGAGGCTTTGCTCTGTTTCCAGTTTACATGTAGGATTTTTTTTTATAAATAGCACCGTAGACTTTCGATTTGTGTCTAGCACACAACGATTTAGCTCATATGACAATTTCTTATATCTACTAGTAAAAGAGTGTTTGTTGGTTTTCATCACTCTCATTGATAACAAAGGTGACCCCGCTCGACGGTAAGGCCCATCGGATGGAAAACTCACTGTTGATGCAAGTCTCACACTGATCAGGACAAACTTTGCACCCCCCCCCCCCCCCCCACACACACACATCATCGCGTCACAAAGCACATCATAGTGGGTGTCTTCCGGAGCTATGTTGATTATCTCAATGAGATCTTAGGCACAAATGTAAGATTGTGAGAGTAAGACCTCATACACATGCATATTTTAATATTGGTGTTTACACCCAAAAAGGTTGTTAAAGGTCTCATTGAAAAATTGGAGTTTAATTTGTTAGCAATAAGTAGTCAGACCCTTTGGCGTAGTACACATCTTCTCATGGGTTCGATAACTAAGCGTCGCTCCATGGGAAAAGGCACGAGAACCTTCTGCCATCCCAATCGGATCTCAAAGGGCTTCATAGACCCAGAGATCAAAGTGGACCCTTGATTTTTAATTTGGAATTGATGAATAAAACCTTGTTAGCTAAGTGGTTTTAAAAATTGGAAATTGTATGTGGACTTTGGCAAGTATGTCCTGCTGAATAAATATGTTCCTGATGGGTGTATCTCTAGAGCAAAACCCAAATAGGAAGATTCACAATTTTGGGCTAGCATTCTCAAAGTCAAAGATATGTTTTATCAATTGCAAAAAAAGTTTGGGGGATGGTGGATCATAGTACAAGATTTTGGGAAGATGGTGGGTAGATGATAAACCAGTTTTGGTCATAATATCATGGTTGTTGAAGCCATACACAAAGGATGGGGTGGTTCCGATTCAATAGAACTCCTCATGGGGAGTCTCTAGATTTGGAATAGTTTAAAATATACTAGATGTGAAGATGTTGAAATGGTGTCAAATCTGAAGAGGTTGAAACTAGAATAGTTGAATGAGTAGTTTTAGTTTAACACATAGTAGATGTGAAGAGGTTGAAACCGGAAACTAGATTCTTAGCCTTCTATTTGGAATGTATAAATGTTGACATATTTGAGGAAAAACTTATCAATGATCCTCGTAAAGCTGATTTGCTATTTGATTATTGGATGGTCTATTTTGCAGATAAAGGAGAAAAAAATAGAATGGTGTCGATGTTCGGGGCAAACCTGTTCGAGCGGGTAGCAAATGAAGTCCATAGATCGTCACAAGGTTGTAGTAATGATGTTCCGAGAATAGGTGGCTAAGAATATGAAGTTTCCAAGACTGATGGTTTATCGCTTTGTTTCTCCACCGAAGAGAGGTTCCTGCACCGTCTGCCCTCTTTTAGTAGCCTTCTTGTTTTCGCTTGTCGTAGATCAGCTATTTGCTTTTTTTTAGGAAAGGCCATCATGGCTAGCTTTATTGATTGAAAATAGGGATTACATCGTCCACAAGGTTCAAAACGAGAAAGCCCGGAGGCTCATCCGTCCAACTAAGAGAAATCTTATTACAATAACTGTAGTTAGCTAGCACATGCGCTGCTTGGTTACAAGAACGTGGGCAGTACTGAAATTTGACCTTCCCGATCAACGAAGAGAGATCCACACACTCGGCAAAAATAGTTGCTGCTTCGTCCCACCATCTAGCTTTGCCATCACATGATTCTATCACCGTTGTGGAGTCCGATTCTGCTTCAATCCGGGGGAAACCAAGTGAATTTGCAAAAGCAAATCCATCTCTCATCGCAAGGGCCTCGGTGGTAACCACATTAGCTGCATGGGGTATAAATTTACACTGCGCCGCTAGGAATATTCCCTTCTCATCCCTAATCACAGCTGCTGTAGCACCTAAACCTTCATCAACAAAAAAGGCGGCATCAACATTTAGTTTGACAAACCTGGGTTCTGGTATCCTCCATTTTTCTACGGTAGTATTCATCATCTTCTCATTAGCCTGATGGTAATTATTTGCTATCGCCAATACGGACATCGGCCATTTAAAAGTAGGAGGAGGCGATCCATCATGAGTGAATTGCCGACGGATCCACCATAGATACCAGCATCCCACCACAATGACTTGCTTGACATCCAAATTAGGTTTCAAAGGAGCCGGGCTAGGTCCACTGAGGAGTAAATGTTCCAGTATGATAGAACCCGAACGATTCACCGACCGGGCTTCGGCAATTGTTTCTGAGATGCCTAATCTGCTCCAGAGTTCCCTTGCGTGAATACAATCAAATAGCAAATGCTTAATATCCTCCGCACCATGATGACAGATTGGACATGCACCATTTGTACCTACATGTCTGTTAGTAAGGATGGATTTAAGCGGCAATATCCCGTGCAGCGCTCTCCAGCAAAAAATTTGGATTTTACGTGGGATGCAAAGTTTCCAGAGTACACTCCACACTGCCGGTGTATTCGATCTGTTTGGATGTCTCGGTGCAGTTGCATGAGCCCCAAAAGTTCGAATCCACTGAATACGGTACGCTGTACGAACAGAAAAATTCCCTTTCCGATCAGGGTGCCATGCTATAAAGTCATCAAAAGAATTGTAGTTTAACGGGATTTGTAAGATCCTGTTAACATCTACCGGATTTAGGATCGACCGAAGCAAGTCTTCATCCCATGATCCGGTGTTGGGGTCGATGAGCTCTTGAACAGTGGAAAGAATAGAATGGCCTCTCAATGATATCACCTTCCTGTCCGGGCTAGCTGGGATCCACGGGTCCCTCCAAATGTTCACATGCTCTCCTGTCCCAATTCTCCATATGTATCCCAGCTTGAAGGTCTCTAATCCTTTCATGATACTTTGCCAAGTAAACGATGCTCCATTTTTTAAGCTAGCTTGGAGTAGACTCCCATTTGGGAAATATTTTGCTTTGAGCACTCTAGCACAGAAAGATTCAGGACATGTGATCAACCTCCAGCATTGTTTTGATAGCATTGCCAAGTTGAAGGAGTATAAATCTCTAAATCCCATGCCCCCTTCACTCTTGGGGTAGCATAGTTTCCACCACGAAAACCAATGCATTTTATTATGTTCCTCATCATCACCCCACCAACACTGGGAAATTAAGTCCGTGATATCCTTACAAACACCTTTGGGTATACTGAAACAGACATGGCAAAGACCGGGATAGCCTGCGCTACTACTTTTATGAGAATCTCTTTGCCACCAATAGATAATACCTTCTCCATCCATCCTTTCAGTCTTTCTTTAATTCTTTCAACAAAATGTTTGAAGCAGTCACTTCTGTCCGCCCCCACCATTGCTGGTAGCCCAAGATATTTATCAGACAATGCTTCAGTATCAATATGTAATTCCTGGCATATTTCAGCCCTTACCACCACAGAAGTGTTAGGACTGAAGAAAACACTTGACTTTGACAAACTCACCAACTGGCCCGAACTCTGGCAGTAGGTTTCCAGAACATGCTGTAAGGAAGCAGCATTTAAAATATCTGCTTTCATAAGAATTAGAGAATCGTCAGCAAATAAGAGGTGTGATACTGACGGTGCATTTCTGCACACTCTAACTCCTTCTATGCCACCAGCTTCTTCTTCATACTACAATAGACTGGATAGACCTTTCGCGCAGAGAAGGAATAGGTATGGGGAGAGAGGATCCCCTTGTCGTATACCCCTAGTAGGGGTAAACTTATCTGTCTCCTGGGAATTGAATCTTACTTTGTAGGAAACAGAGCTAACACAAGCCATCATGAGTTCAATCCACTGACTATGAAAACCCAGATTAACTATTTGCTTGGTTGTGCTAGTTTGTTAAGTTTGGTTATCGTGTGGCTCTTTCATGTTGAGCTGGTCGGGTCTGGTTTTATTGGAATGTTGGTCTAGTTACGGCGGAGTTGAAGCCTGCATTTAGATGCGGGGTTTGAACCTCCTTTTCGAAAAAGAAAAAAATGTGCGTAGCTCCTGTTTTGGATGTTGTTAATATGTTACTATGCAGTCAGCTTGGATCGCTCTGTTTTGATCCTTAGACTAGCCACAATGGGTAGTAACTTAGAGTAGTAACATGCCCATGTTACTACTCTATGTTACTACCTCTATAGTGGGGAGTAACATATGTGTGGTAACATGCAACACTTCATTTATTAAGCTATAGAATCATCTTGCCTTGATATGTGTGATGTTACTCATACTATTAGTAACTAGCTATGTTACCACATGTCTCTCTTTCTTCATTTATTGCTTGCCACATCATCTATTTTATCTAGATATGTGTGATGTTACTACCTGTGTTATTCCCACTGTGGGTAGTCTTAAGCTTAGTGCATGTTGCACTGATGGTAGTTTGTACTAGGGTTATGGTTTCTTTAATAG
This sequence comes from Triticum aestivum, assembly GCF_018294505.1. NCBI lineage: Eukaryota > Viridiplantae > Streptophyta > Magnoliopsida > Poales > Poaceae > Triticum > Triticum aestivum. The sequence goes on along the minus strand of NC_057798.1, from coordinate 736,033,376 downwards.
AAATAGAAGGGGTGGCCCCTCTTTTTAATAAAAAGGTGTGTACATGATTGAGATGGATAAACTTTATCCAAATGTAAAATAATTAGGGAAAGGAACTTTTTGAGTCTTGGAGTTAGTTGTGGAATCGCCTGGCTAAGGAATGAAGGATGATTGATCAAATACAGTTTATGCTGAAGAGAAATCTAGTACCTTTCTCAAATCTGAACATCGACGTGTCTGTGGGATTACCTCAGTTTGTTTGTTGCGGTGAAGTCGGAGCTGCGGCAGCAGGGCCCTATGGCAACGATGACAGGCAGCAGGTGGTCCGTTCAGTGGTCTTCCATGGCGCCAGCCTGGCTTAGTTCTTCTCTGGATCTCTTCTTCAGAGTCTGAGCTGCGCCGCCCTCGACGCAGGTGGCTGACTTCTGGCACGGATCTTCATGTGTTTCTGTACGATCTATGCGGTGAGAGTTGGGTCGGTGTTCGTCCACAGTGAAGTCGGAGTCGCTTGCTTAGTGATTAGGGATGGCGATGACGCCTACTAGGGGAGAAGTGACGACAATGACGCCTGTGTGTTCGCTCGGTGAGGCACTCTTTGTAAAGGTGTGTGTGAGACGTTTGTGTGTGCCGCTCAGCAGTTTGTGACGGTTTTCACCCGGTTCTCCGTTAATTAACCAGGCATTCTCTTCTGCTTAATTAATGGATGAGGCAAATCTTTTGCCTCCATTTCAAAAAAAATAAAATAAAGATAAAATCTGAACATAGACGATTCATTTGCTGAAGCGGACGGGACCAGAGCTGCAGGTATGATCCTGCGAAATCATCACGGCGCTGTGATCTTTGCCTCCTGCCAATTCCTGCCGAGGTGCTCGAGTGTGCTTGAAGCTGAGATCGCAGCATGTATGGAGGGTGTATCCAGAAAAACGAGACCGCTCGAAACCTGAGCTCTCTCAGTGATTTAGGCCTCTCGACCGTTGGATCAAGTTGCTTGATCGGATCTGGGCTGTCGGATCGACCCCTGTAACGACCTCGTCCGTCGGATAAAAAAAGTAATTGCTGGAATGAATAGTTACTCTCGTTTCGTGCCACCTCTCGTAAATAGTCTGCCCCGCCGGGGGCATTTTCGTCATTTCACTCGCACGGGGTATAAAAGGGCCAGCTCCCGTGGTGAGCCCTGACCGTCTCCTCTCCCGCTCGCGCCTCCTCCTCCTCCCCACCCGTGTTTCCCTCTCCTCCTTCCCCGCCGCCGCCCGGCCTCCTCCCCACCCGCGCCTCCCTCTCCTCCTTCCCCGCCGCCGCCCGGCCTCCTCCCCACCCGCGCCTCCCTCTCCTCCTTCCCCACCGCCCCCCGGCCTCCTCCCTTCACGGCCTCCTCCTTCCACCCCTCCGATCTGGCGCCGCCCAAACCCTAATGCTCCACCCCGGCCTATGCTCCAATGGGAGGGAAGGAGGAATGGCGAGGCAAGGAAAAGGCGGCGGCATGGCCCAGGGGGTCGGCCTCCTCCTTCCCTACGACTCTCTCCTCTGCCCCCCAGCGCATAGTCGCGCCGCATGTCTCTTCCTCTCCCGCGTCCATCCCAGCGGCGGTGGCGACTTGCAAGCAATGGGCGAGTCCCTGTAGCCGTGGCCCGTGGCTAGGGTTTCGGGCACCAGCGCGGCTCTGGTGCACTCTGGCGGCTCCTCTTTGTCTCCTCCCTCGCCCCACGCGTTGCTCTGCCTCCCACTGGCCATGAGGTACAGCCTTGCAGGGGCGCATCGGACTGGGCCTCCTCCTTTTCCGGTGAGTACACCAAACTAAAGACCACAATGTGAAGGTTCTATGCTTGTAGGTTTTTTGTCTTCTTTGTTTGGAGATTTTGTTGGATTAGGACTACTATATTCCAAAGACTGGGGCCTTTTGTGCTCTTTGGTTTGGCTAGATTCCAAGTAACAGGAGTTTTTTTGGCTGGATGGTCTGGCTAGGTTCCAAAGATGGCACTTTTTTGGGGCCTTTTGTGCTACCTTGCTTGGAATCGATGGGAGATAGAAGGATTTAGCTAGGTTCCAAATATTGGAATCTTTTGAATCGGTGGTTTGACTAGGTTCCAAAAAAATGGACATATGTTGTTGCCTTGTTAGCTTTAGCTGGTTTGCATAAAGTGTGCCTTTGTTGTTTACAAGGGACTTGGTTCTGCTTAGATTCTTGAAGTCATTTAGTAATTAGGAGGCACTCTTATGATGTGGATTGGGATTAGTGTTTGGGATTATGGATGTGCTGCCAGGAAGGTGCGTAGAGTGAATTATATGGGCTTTAGTTTGGTCTGGTCCAATTTCTTCCTTGGGTTAGGGTTAGGTTTGGATGCAATAAACTATGTGCCCTGTGGTTTAATTTGGTGCATTACAGTTTACATTGGGGATCAACGAAGTCGCATGGTTGGTTAAGTAGAAGATGTGGGATCTATGCCTGCTCGAGTTATTTGGATTACGTCATGGTTGCAGTTGTTTGAATCAAAGTGTTGTTTTCAGGTGCTAGATTAATTTGGTCCTTGCTTACCCATATAATCACATGCCAGATAAGTCACATGGTTGATTAGAAAAAGAGCTTCGAGGGTCTACACTTATTATGGTTGCAGTTCTGCGAATCAAAATGTTATTCTTGGTTATGCTAGATTAATTTGATTATCCAGTTGGCTCCCAATTTCCAGTTTCTAATTATATGAGGAATTGGTGTTTTACTGCTAACTATATTGTTTGGTTCTTCTATTTTCTGATTCTTTGCTTGATGTGTTTTCGATTGGGAGCTCTCCACTTGGAAGATACCTCCACGCCCAGCCACCTCTTCACCAGCATGTGCCAGTCAGCGCACGAGGCGGTGGAACTGGCAGCGCCGTCCAGCGGGAGCATGGACACGGTGTAACCCTTGCTCGTTCATGTGCGTGAAGTCGAGCACGACCACGTTAATGGGTGCTGTCGCCATCGACGACACAAGCGCAAGTCGCGGCTCATGCCGCTGCTCCGTTGGGGTCACCATCGTATGCGGTTCTTGTACTCGTGTTGCGTGTGCGCTCAGGTACTGCATCTCAGGTTCCCCTCTCTCATAGATGTCCATATATACAGTTCTGATCTCCTTTTTTCTGCTGCTCCATATAGCGTACAACCGAGTCGTTGATGCGGTGAGAGCTCGGTGTCGTGTCCGCTGGCTGAGCAGCAAGCCAGAGCTGCAAGTCTCTAAACATGGTGGTGCTACTGTGAGGATCTCATGCCTCTCACTCCGTGTATCTTTCATCAGCCCGTTCCACTTTTTGCTAATCATTCGTGCCCTTCATGATCACTAAGGCTTTTCTTGGTTTTGTAGTTGTGGATTGTGATTAAGAATAATGATGACCCTGGTTAATTATAGGATTTACCATGAGAGCATGAGATCTTTGCACCTGTATGTCTTACCTATTAGTCATTCTGCTAAATAGTAATTACTAAATAATTGTTTCTGATAAATAACGATGCCTTTCTTATACAGGTTTTTTGGTGTGTTTGTGCTCGTCGGCGGGACGGTGCAAGGCGCAACTCCGACGCGGTTCCTTGCCGGTTGGACGGCGTTCACGCGCAACCCCGCCGTGCACTGAGTACTGCCTCGGCTACAACCTCCCTCGGTGAGCTCCATCTTCCTCCTGCTTCTCTGCTTCGGCTACTGTATGGGACATGGCCATGGCTATATTGATCCATCCATCCATCCAGAAATAAGAGATGAAGCATCCACCGAGCTCTCTCAGAGCTCAGGCTGCTTCAGTTTGCTCTTCCCACTCTCACTTAGCTTCCCTCTCATGCATGCACTTGGTTTGTTCCTCATGCAGGCAGGCTGGGTGGGCTCCTCGTTAGCGTCGGCTTTCTCTGCCTGCCAATCCTCTCTGATGGAGCGGACCTTTGGATGCTCCTGCGCCTCCGGCCATGGGCTAGGTAACTCTCTTTCTTTAATGTGCTCGTGGATGTAATAGGATTTTAGTGCAGATTGTCATGGGATAGCTAAAAGAAATCTTTTAAACCTTTCCTGGGCATTATAATTGAAAATAACCTAAAATCCTTAATTTCATCAAGCTTGCTATCTAAAAAATGCTTAGCACTATTGCTAATATACCATCCTACGGGTGCTTAAAGATCTACTTAGGAATCAGCTGCGTTTTCCAATAGGCCAGCTCCTAATCTACGGCTGTTTCGGCCGTTAGATCAAATATGTTTAGTACAGAGTAACCGCATCGAATAAATGTGTACAGAGCATACAGATTAAATATACTTTATAACTGAATATGGGGTAAGCAATGTCGGTTAGGTAATACTCCACTCTTGCCCACTGAAGGACAAGCTCACTCTTGGGCTACCGCTAGGTGAGCTAATTAACTCGGGGGTGTCTTTTCTCAAAAAAAGAGGCTCAACCATGAGAGCATGAGATCTTTGCACCTATATGTCTTACCTATTAGTCATTCTGCTAAATAGTAATTACTAAATAATTGTTTCTGATAAATACTGATGCCTTTCTTATACATGTTTTTTGGTGTGTTTGTGCTCGTCGGCGGGACGGTGCAAGGCGCAACTCCGACGCGGTTCCTTGCCGGTTGGACGGTGTTTACGCACAACCCCGGCGTGCACTAAGTACTGCCTCAGCTACAACCTCCCTCGTGAGCTCCATCTTACTCCTGCTCCTCTGCTTCGGCTACTGTATGGGACATGGCCATGGCTATATTGATCCATCCATCCATCCATCCAGAAATAAGAATAGAAGCTCCTCAGGCCGCACCACAGCGATTTGGGATTCCTGGCCGTCGGATCGGGTGGCTTGATTGGATCTGGGCCGTCGGATCGACCCCTGTAACGACCTCGTCCGTCGGATAAAAAAAAGTTACTGCTGGAATGAATAGTTACTCCCGTTTCGTGCCACCGCTCGTAAATAGCCTGCCCCGCCGGGGGCATTCTCGTCATTTCGCTTTGTCTGTGGCGGTGGCATTCGTGCTAGGGCGATGATGATTAGTTGTGGCTGGAATAAGTGTGCCTTTGAGCAATCAAGGCACCTATGGGTATCAAGTTGGATCCTCCCTGTTGTCTCTAGAATCCTTTTTGATCCTATGATACCTATTGATCTGTCCTTGGATGGTCATTCTTGTTGAGTGATAACCAGCGCAGCTCCATTGTATAAACAGATTGATCTGGTGATAAGAGATGATGGGGGTAGGTTATATGATCGAGAAAAGGCGAATCTGAGCCCACTATGCAATAAAACTGCAGCTACCTCCCCTAATGTGTGTAGTATTGAAGGAAAAAGAGAACTTTTAATGTCTTGCTACTTTAAAATTCCAAAAAGGTGCATTCTTCCTTTGCTGGTTACTTAACCATGATTTTTTGTTTTGCTTTGGTTCTGGTTGAGATACTAAAGGTTTTTTATGTATGAAAATAATAGACACTTGTAGTTTTGTATGCCTCACCTGTAGCTTAGGATCCAGTGTTGTAATGTTTTGCCTGAGTAAAAATAACTCTAATCAATAATAGTGGTTCTACCTTCTGATTTGAACTGGGAGAGGGCCACTCATTCTTGATCTTAAGGTGACCCCATTTTTCTATGCCTCATGCTCATGCTGCTCTATGTTCCCTTTTAAAGATTCTTGCTTGCATTTTGGGTTGGTTTTCTGCTCTATGTTTCCTTTTAGCATTTCTTTCCGCTGTTGCTGCATTCCCTTTTTTGTATATTACATGTTCTTTTTATATCTCATTCTGCATGTAACATAACTAAATAATACATTGAGATGAAAGGTTATATCTGATATCATTGAGAGGAGCATGCCAACATCCCTACCTCCCTCTTCAACTCCCACCCAACACAATTGTGGTGAGCTCCCCCTCTCATCTACCTGCTATTTGTACCTTAGGTTTTGGATGCATACAAATTGTGTATGCCATGACTGAAACTCGAGCAACAAATTGTGTGTGTGTGTGCACGTGTGCACATGCACATCACGTTTTTGTTTAATTTTGGATGGCTCAAACCGGCTGGAGCCAACTTTGTGTGCGTGTGAGTGCACATCCATTGCATGTAAAAATCTTGTTTTTTCCAAACTCTTCTATTGTCGGATGTGTAGATAAATTGCTTATCTGGGCAGTTGTAGTACTCCATGCCATTGTCAAGGATCTACACTCTCATCACACTAAATGTAGTTCACTAATAAGGTAAGTTATGCCTTCTCTCTCGCTAATCAATTTTCTCTTGGCTATTCTTTCTTTGCAGATGATCATATTTTGTGTATTTTCACTATGTATTCTTGTATCTATATATGTTGAGCAAATTGTTTCCTCTATGACCATGATTCTATATGATTACTGAGGTCTCTAACCTTATCTTCTTTTCTAATTAGAACATGATACTAATCTGATGTATCTCCTATTTGCGATGACTATTAAATATGGAGTTTCTGTGTTGTCTAATGAAGCAGTCAAGTATGCAATCTGAGCAGAATATCATTAAAAGGTCATTGACCCAACAAATTGAACTTAATCTGAACCTCCCCTGTTCCTGCTAAATATCCCTATTTTTCTAAACTTAACAAAGAACAACACCATATATTAGATCAGCACACAAGTGAACCTGAAAGCATTTTATTCAGTCTTGGTACCCTTAGTGTAAAATTATTCCTTACTGGTTGGGGATTTGGAGGTGCAGTATGTGGTTGGCGAAGGATTTTTTTTCTCATAGGCTCCACACATTCTCTTCCATCTAAAACAACCGATGCGGTCAAGTGGTGTAGTAGTTGATGGTCGAGAGCTAAAATCAGGGCACTGTTTTGTTTTAGGATTTGTGTAATCTTTAGATCCACCTTTACCATCACAATTATTTGCCTGAGCTCTGGTGATTAATCCCAAGGATTACTCCACCAAATAACATTACCGAGGTATCACTGTGTGCCTGGCTGTTTATTCATGTGTAGTACTACAGTGTGTGGCCTTCTCTGTTTTGCCAAATGCTAGTACTTGCGTTGTGACCCTTGATGTAATGTCTGTCAACCTGTAACCCTTTGAAACATGACCTGTTGCCTATTGGTATTACTGATATAAAAGAGATACTAACCCTTTGAAACATGACCTGTTGCCTATTGGTATTACTGATATAAAAGAGATACTTTGTTTGTGCTGATGCAGGAGGGCAGCAGCCTCGACGCGGCGATCATGTCGCTCCTTAGCATGGAGATGTAGTGCCACCTGGCCGGCAGAAGGAAGTCCGCCGATCGTCGAGATCTGCTTCAAGGACGGCGCCTGGAAGAAGCTCAATGACCAGATCATCATCCTCTCCAAGAGGAGGGGTCAGTTCAAGCAGGTACAACTAGCTCACCATTGCTAGCTCTTCCTCCCACTTTCTTCTTTGACTGTGTCAAACTTGAGCCTGTAGCTACTATTCAGATATCGTGTCAGTTTTATTCTTTATGCCATAAGGATTTGCCATTCAGAGAAGCTAGATTGTTTTCTGGAAGGAAGAAACTGGAGTTTATGTAGTAGAAATATGTTAGCTGGCTATGTGTGAAGGAAGTAGGTCTCAAATATGTCCCGTTTAGCTTGATGCCTTTATGCAATGGATGTTTGTCGCATCTGTGAGGGGTCGAAGACATGCCCTTCTCATACCCGACGCTGATGGCATGCTGTTCCTTATTCTGTGATTTGCCTTTTCTCAATTTGGTGCACTACTAAAATGTTTACTGTTCGTGGCTATGCTTCTCATGCTTTCCCAAACAAGCTATTGCTACTTACAATTCCGAGAGTAGTAGATGCATGACGTGATCAGAGTTCTTTACTTACAATATATATAATGTTTGGTTGGTCTATTCACTATTTACTTATATCTTGACGTTGCCGTTGGTCCTCCTCTTGACGCCGTTCTTTAGGTAATCTTCCCCTTCCCTCTTCACCTATTCTCTTTGATTGTTTCTTACGTTTCTGCCTGTTAGACTGTATTTACATGTGTATATTGTAACGTTGTATACCACCTCATTATATATATATGTGATAGGCCACCCCTAGAGGGTTGTGCCGGTTCCCCCCAAAGCCTATTGTCTTACATGGTATCACGCTAGGTTACGTCCACTTCCGCCTAAAAACCCTAAACCGCCGCCGCCGCCGCTGCCGCCACCGCCGCCGCCGCTACCGCCACCGCCGCCGCCGCCGCGCCCGCCGTCGCCGTCGCCCGACTGCTATGACGTCCGCCGCTGCGTCCGGCTCCACCGCCACCGGTTTTCTGCCGGCCTCCCTCGCGGCACTTCTCTCGAGGCCGCTGGATGCCGCCTCCCTTCAGGCGCCGATCGGGACACGGAGCGTCGGCTCCCTCTTCGCGCTCCCGCCGGCTGCTACTTCGCCCGGGCAGGCGCTTGTGGCCCACACCGCCGCCGCCCCGTCAACCGCGGCTGTCGCGCCCTCGGCCACTGCGCCGCTGGTGGCGGAGGACGTCGCGCTGGCAGGCTTCGCGGCGTCAACCGCGGCCATCGCGCCCTCTGTCACCGCACCGGCTGCCCCTCTGACTGTCTCCACGGTGGTCTCACCTCAGCCAGTCTCCTCGATGGGATCGCAGCCGCCGCCGCCGTTTCACTTCGGCCATCTCATCACCATCAAGTTGTCGTCGGACAATTACATCTTCTGGCGCGCGCAGGTTCTTCCGCTTCTTGGGAGTCACTATCTGCTTGGCTATGTCGACGGCTCTCTCCCTTGCCCTCCTGCGCTGGTTGACAGCGTGCACGGTCCGGTCTATAATCCGGCTCACCGTGTCTGGACAGGGCAGGATCAGGCGAACCTCTCCTCCATCCAGGGGTCGCTCTCTCCGGCCATTGCTGGGCTTGTTGTCTTCGCCAAGACGTCCCACGAGGCATGGACTATTCTTGAGCGCTCGTTTGCGGCACAGTCGCAGGCTCGTGTATCTGGGCTCCGTCGCCAACTTGGGGAGTGTCAGAAGCTTGACTCCACCGCCACTGAGTTCTACAACAAAGTCAAGAGTCTCGCCGACACGCTGGCCTCCATTGGACAGCCCCTCACCGACTCCGAGTTCAACTCGTTTATTGTCAATGGTCTTGATGAGGAGTATGACGCCCTAGTCGAGATCATCAATGAGAGGGGCAACTCCACGCCCATGCCAGCACACGAGGTCTTTTCACGCCTCCTGCTTACTGAGCAACGAGTCGAGACGCGCCGATCCAGGGGCAACTGCGCCCTCTCGGCAAACGCCGCCACCAAGGGTGGTCGCTCCTCTGCTTCATCCAGGGCTCCTTCGGGGCAGTCACCACCACCCGCCTCGGTCCCTCCTCCTACTGCGACGCTACCAGGGGCTGGCGGTCCACGTGTGTGCCAGCTTTGTGGTCGCGATGGGCACTAGGCCTCGAAGTATCACAAGCGCTTCTAGCGGGGTTTTCTTGGTCTCGGCAATGACGGGAAGGATACATGCAACTTTGCTCGTCAGGTCGCCATGGCTGATCGTCCGCCGCCGCAGAAGCCACAGGGACACACTCAGTCCTACTCCATTGATCCCCACTGGTACATGGACTCTGGGGCAACAGAGCACCTGACCAGTGAGATGGGGAAGCTTCACACTCGTGAACCCTACCATGGCTCCGACAAGATCCACACCGCCAATGGAGCAGGTATGCACATCTCTCATATTGGTCAAGCATCACTTCTCACTAGACATGCCAATAGGAGTCTTCAACTTCGCAATGTTCTTCGAGTTCCATCTGTGACACGTAATCTTCTTTCAGTTCCTAAACTCACTCGTGATAATAATGTGCTTTGTGAATTTCATCCTTTTGATCTTTTTATTAAGGATCGGGGCACGAGGGACATTCTTCTTAGTGGGCGGCTCTGCCAAGGTCTCTATCGTCTGGAGCATCCTGGCGTCGCTCGCGTCTTCAGTGGAGTTCGGGTATCTCCGTCACAGTGGCATGCTCGTCTTGGTCACCCGGCCACACCTATTGTCCGGCATGTTTTGCGTCGTCATGAGCTTCCTAGTGTGTCTAGTAATAAAGATGTAGCAGTGTGTGATGCTTGTCAGCAGGGGAAGAGTCATCAACTTCCTTTTTCGGAGTCCAGTCGTGAGGTGAAACATCCTTTAGAACTTGTGTTTTCAGATGTATGGGGTCCTGCTCAGACTTCTGTTAGTGGTCATAATTACTATATCAGTTTTGTTGATGCTTACAGCCGCTTTACCTGGCTTTATCTTATCAAACGTAAATCTGATGTGTTTGACATTTTTGTTCAGTTCCAAAAACATGTTGAACGCCTTCTCAAGCACAAAATTGTTCATGTTCAGTCGGACTGGGGTGGCGAGTATCGCAACCTCAACTCCTTCTTTCAGTCGCTTGGGATCACTCACCGTTTAGCATGTCCACATACACATCAGCAGAATGGTTCAGTAGAACGTAAGCATCGTCACATTGTTGAAGCTGGTCTGACTCTTTTGGCCCATGCATCTGTTTCGTTTCGTTTTTGGAGTGATGCTTTCACCACTGCATGTTTTCTCATCAATCGTACTCCCACTCGTGTTTTAAATATGAAGACTCCCATTGAAGTTCTCCTTAATGAACAACCGGACTACACCTTTCTCAAGGTGTTTGGGTGTGCTTGCTGGCCCCATCTCCGTCCATATAACAAGCGTAAGCTCGAGTTTCGTTCCAAGAAGTGTGTTTTTCTTGGTTATAGCTCTCTTCATAAAGGATACAAATGTCTTCATGTGCCCACTAATCGTGTCTACATCTCTCGGGATGTTGTGTTTGATGAGCATGTTTTTCCCTTTGCCAAACTCCCTGTGTCCACTACCGAGCCACCTGTCATGCATTCATCCTCTGTTGCTTCTGACCAATTTGATGATGTTGCATATTCTCCTCTATTGTTGCCTAACCATGGTGCAGGCACTGGTCGTGGGGCTCGTTTGGAGATTCTGGAAGTGCCATCTTCCTCTTCGTCGCCATCGCCTTCATCCTCGGCACCTTCTGTTGTGCATGAGGAGCACATGGCGCCCCTGCATGGCCTCGGTTTCCGTGCTCATGCACGGCCGATCGACGTCCTGGCCCGGTCGCCTCTGGCTTCTGGGCTGCCTTCGCCATCGTCGCGCCCTGCAACCCCGCTGACTGGGCCGGCCTCCTCGGTCCCCGTCTCGCCCAGGGCGTCGGGGCAGTCATCACCAGGCCTGGCCTCGCCCGCCCCTGCCTCGCCCAGGGTGTCTGGGCCCTTCTCACTAGGGTCGGCCTCGCCTGCTCTCGCCTCGCCAAGGCCATCTGGGCCGGTGTCACCGGAGCTGGCCTCGCCCACTCTCGGTTCGCCCATGGCCTCTGAGCCCCTGTCGTCGGGCCAGTCTTCGCCATGCAGCCCGGAGTCGTCTGTCCCGAGCTCTCCTGAGGTGATTCCTGCATCTCCGGCAACCGTCACGTCTCCGTCACCTTCGCCTCCGCCGGCTCCTACTGCTGCTCTACGTCCACATACGCGCAGTCGGAGTGGCATTTTTCAGCCTAAGCAACGTCACGATGGCACAGTTGCTTGGTTAGCGGCGTGCATGTCTGCTGCTCTCGCAGATCCATCCTCTGAGCCACGCACGTATCAAGCTGCTATGCGCATTCCTCATTGGAGAGAGGCCATGGAGCAGGAGTATCAAGCGCTTCTTCGCAATCAGACATGGACTCTTGTTCCTCCACAATCACGGGTAAATGTCATTGATTCCAAATGGGTTTTCAAAGTGAAGAGGCATTCTGATGGGTCCATTGAGCGCTATAAGGCTCGTCTGGTTGCTCGTGGTTTTCGACAGCGTTTTGGACTTGACTATGAAGACACCTTCAGTCCAGTGGTCAAGCCTACTACCATCAGACTTCTTCTCTCTCTGGCTGTTACTCGAGGTTGGTTTCTTCGTCAGCTTGATGTTCAAAATGCTTTTCTTCATGGTGTCTTGGCGGAGGAGGTTTACATGCGCCAGCCTCCGAGTTTCTCTGATCCGGATCGCCCTGATCATCTCTGTCGTCTGTCCAAGGCAATTTATGGTCTGAAGCAGGCTCCTCGTGCTTGGCATGCTCGTCTTGCAATGGCTCTTCGTGCTCATGGTTTTGCATCATCAACTGCTGACTCCTCATTGTTTCTTCTTCAAAGGCCTGAGGTTACTATGTACTTGTTGGTCTATGTAGATGATATCATTTTGGTCAGCTCCTCTCAGTCGGCTGCTACTGCGCTTGTTCGCTCACTTGGTGCTGATTTTGCGGTCAAGGACCTTGGGAAGCTTCATTACTTTTTTGGTGTGGAGGTTACTTCTCGTGCTGCTGGCCTTGTTATGACGCAGAAGAAGTACTCTCTGGATTTGTTGCAGCGAGCTGGGATGCTTAAGTGCAAACCGACGACTACACCCATGTCTACCACTGATAAGCTCAATGCTGTTGATGGTGTGCTTCTTTCTTCTTCTGATGCGACAGTACAGGAGTATTGTTGGTGGGCTCCAGTACTTGACGATCACGCGACCAGACATTTCCTATGCTGTTAACCGAGTCTGCCAGTATCTGCAGTCACCCCGTGACACTCATTGGTCTACTGTTAAGCGGATTTTGCGCTATATTCGTTTCACGGTGGCTCATGGTTTGCATATTCGGCCGTCTGACTCTGGTTGTCTTTCAGCATATTCTGATGCAGACTGGGCTGGCAATCCGGATGACAGGCGATCCACGGGGGGTTATGCTGTCTTCTTTGGCTCTAACCTGATTGCCTGGAGTGCTCGGAAACAGGCTACTGTCTCGCGTAGCAGTACTGAGGCTGAGTATAAGGTTGTGGCCAATGCCACATCAGAGATCATCTGGGTACAGTCCTTGCTTCAGGAGTTAAGTATACCCCAATCACAGCCTCCTGTTCTTTGGTGTGATAACATCAGTGCTACATACCTTTCTGCAAATCCGGTATTCCATGCCCGAACGAAACACATTGAAGTTGACTATCACTTTGTGCGTGAACGTGTCTCTCAGAAGCAACTACAGATCAAGTTTATTTCTTCCAAGGATCAACTTGCTGACATCTTCACCAAGCCATTGCCTTTGCCACAGTTTGAGACTTGCAGGCGCAATCTTACCCTTCTAGATTCATTAGAAAGTGGCTAAGATTGAGGGAGGGTGTTAGACTGTATTTACATGTGTATATTGTAACGTTGTATACCACCTCATTATATATATATATATATATATATATATATATATATATATATATATATATATATGTGATAGGCCACCCCTAGAGGGTTGTGCCGGTTCCCCCCAAAGCCTATTGTCTTACACTGCCTGTCTCACAGCTGGATCGGTGGCGCGGCGGAGGAGCTGTCTTCTGAGTTGACCAGAGAGGGAGCACACAAGAGAGGCTTCTGAGATGGCCAAGGTAGTTCTTTGATTCCTTGTTTGCCTTTTCGTTTGTGGTCTGTTGTACGGGTGCTGATCCAGTATTGTGTTGTTTTCATGGATCTATTTAGGGTTTACTGATCGATCCATCCTGATTGGGATCTGTTCGTGGTTTTGGTTGACTGGCTGGTGCGTCGTGCCATTGCTGGTGCTTGAGGTTGTCTCGCTGGTTTCCTTGCAGTATCGTCGATCTGTGCATCCAGGCACCCCAAGCTTTTCCTCGCGCGATGGCATCAGGCGCACGGAGGGAGCTCTTCTCCGTCGATGTGGTGAACAACTACCGTGATCTCCGTTCCACGGCGTCACCGGCTAGCAAGGTAGACCCCGTTTGCTTGGTTGACTCTAAAGCATGCCTGCGCTAGATTTGTTCGAGATTTATGCAATTGGACCTGTCGTTGATCTATGACAGGGATAGCATATTTTTGTCATGTGATTTGTAGTAGAATAGTCCTGTTAACTCTGTCGATGCTTGGTGTGCTGTCCACTGTGTATCAGATTGTTTAGACCCCGTGAATAGCCATTTATATCCTGTCCATACTTGTTCTATGATTTGCCGTGTATTATGCCGTTTGGCTTCTGCAGTTTACCTTCTTGCCTTTGCTAATTGTAGTCAACACACAACACGATTGTAGAGTGGTAAGTCCAGGCACCCCAAGCCTGTCCACGGTGCCACAAATGAACAAGGTACACACGAGCTGTCGGTCTCTTATAAATTCCGTACTTCTGTAGCGTCAATCTAGGGTTTATCTTAGTGAATCTTACTGTTCTTCGGGCTGTGTATAAAAATGCTGCTCGATTATCAGTAGTAGCTGCAGGTCTATTGTTGCGAGTCTCCTGGTCCAGTATAACACCCTTTTCAGAGATAATACTCCAGATCTATTGACTATGATTTACTTGTGATATTAATTCTTATTTAGTATGAATATTCACCTAATGAATTTATTAAACGATCTAAATACCACCTATTCATAGATTAACTTGTGCCACCGTTGATTTTTTACTTATTGTGTCATTCTTATTTTTGAGGCTAGCCTGGCACATTCTGTTTCCAAATATATTATATTAATCGTTTGGCGTCTCATTAACTGACGAGATGGTCAGGCCAAAGGTTGTGCTTAGTGTCGTTCTTGGTAACGTTGGTCTGCTTGATGCAAAATACAAGCACTACAGGAACTACATCGGTGCAATCGTCTTTTTCTGGCCGTTCCTGGCACTGTTTAATTAGTCACCTTCCCTCTCTTGCACTTAACATTGTTTAATTAGACTTCTCACTATGATTATCCAGGACTGCTTGGCCTCTTGTTCTGATTAGCCTATCATTAAAGTTGGAAACACCAGAATTGATGCTTGCGCATGAGTGCGTACAAGCTGTCCTTGGGATTTTCTTCTTTGCAAACTCGATTGGTTGTTGATACGGTTTCCTAGGCTATTGTTCTTTGTACAATACATGAAGTGATCTTCTCATGTGTGTGACTTAGTCTGATTATTAGGCTTCAAAATTTCTGCTGGTTTATCTTATAATTCATGGTAGCATTTGATTTTTTTATCAATTACCATGTCTCAGTTGTAGAACAGGACAGTAAGAGTCTAATAAAACTCTTGCACAACAAAGATTGCCATCCTTTAGTACTCAGATTGCCATGTCTCAGACCTTTGTTTTCGTGGTATAAAACCAACTGTTGTCAACTTTTTCTTTTTGAAACGGACTGCTGTCAACTTTAGTACTCTGAAAAATCATATAACTATTTTGAAATTTCCCATGACACAGGCCGAGACAAGCATCGTAAGGATCCAGTTAGAATGATGATTGATATCCTGTTAGAGCATCTTGGGCTTCACAAAGCCATCTGAAACTTGGGCTCAATGAGAACACGATGAGGTGCATGGAGAACTCCAAAAACACTATAGTGAAGGATCTAAACTATGACAGGCTGAGCAGAATGCAGAAAGACTTTTGCTTATCTGAGACTCGGGATCGATGAGGCATTTGACATGATAAACAAGTGCCAAAGGTTACTTGGATGATCTAAGATACATGAGCTCCTTCTCAGATCAGCTTCATAATGTGATAACACATGGCTTTCCTCCTACCCGTGCCGTGGATACATTGAAAAACGTGACCCTTATGAATATTAAAGTGGTGGCACATAACCTTAAGAGCAGAAGCAATCATCTGTAGAAGAGGCTGCATGCCATAAAAAGACAGTCTTTAGGCGCAACAACATGAGGTGTTTGCACCAGTTGACTTCTTCACACCAAGGCCATGGCGTTGATCATCTATGGACATCACAGATCACCTATTCTAACTCTGGCAAGTACGAGATGATATATGATGCCACCAGCTCCTGTGATGTACCGTGTAAACTATTGTGTGATCTCCCTCTTCTTTTGTGAACACGTCCCCTTTGGCACGTCTATTCATACTTTTGCACTCAATATTTATGTGTATGAACATTGCATCCTTTAATTTACCCTGTATATGAGTATCCATGGATGATGTCTTGCTTCGATTACATATGATTGTTTCTTCTTTCTTTTATTTTGTTATCCTGATTGAATATGTACGCTAAGCCTAACTTGCTACTAACTTTACCATTACTTGCTTGGGCACATCGTTGGGACCGGCACCCTCGCGCCAAGCCGCGTTGCCGATCTAGTCTCTCATGAATGGAGCTTTGATCCTTTTATCCTGGAGACTGGCAGTGCAACTGCCGTAGCTATGATCATTGAGGCAGCAGTTAATAGGTCGCCGGTTGCATCGCTAGTGGAAGAAACAAAGCGTTTGCTGGGTCTAGGACGTGAGCATGGGATAGCACATGTTAGGAGAGATGGGAATCAGGTGAGCCATGAACTTGCTAGATGGGTAGGGCGCCATGCACAGCCGTTTGGCTCCGCCATGCACCTGTGGAAACTAGCCCTTTGTGTAACCTTGAATGTGACAACCCTGATTGATGAATGAGAAGTTCTATTTTCGTAAACGAGAAATCTAATGACCATTCGACTGGTGGTTAGCGAGATATCCGGACGATGCGTTTAGCGAGAGAATCCGGTGTCTGCCATTCTGCCTTTCCTTTCCGATTTTAATTCTCGCAAAAAAAGAGCAACTGGGAGTCGAACCAGCGACCTGATGGTAGAATCCTGGTGCTGACAGCCACCAGGACACGGCATGTGTTGCGATTTGGTTGGCACGAGTTTTCTTGAAATCATCATCGGAAGTACTCTGGATTGTTCTCTATCAAAAGACAATGAGTGTACCTTTTTATTACTATATGAGAAAAGAAATGAAAAAAAATTCTTGTTCTTTTTCTTTGGATTTCTCCAATAACTCATGTACAATCATCATGATATCTAGTTTCATGAGTCTCAAGTTGATAACACCCTATTAATTTTCATGCGGGGGTGGGGGTGAGGGGGGAGTTGATGAAACATCCACTCGGTAACTTTTTGTGTGAACACCATGGTAACTCACACATCATAGACCTGATAACTCGTATATCACAGATCTGATAACTTATATAACTTAGTCCTGATAACTTTGGCGTAGGGGTGGGTGTTGATGAAACATCCCCCAGGAACTTTTTGGTGTGAATAGCATGATAACTCATACATCGGAGACCTAATAACTTATGCAACCCGGTCTTGATAACTTTTTGGCCAATAGAGGTGATGAAATATACTCCGATAACTTTTATGTGAATATATGTATGTCATTTACAACCCCGGCGTATTGAGGCCGCTTGAAGGCCCCGCTCACCCGAAGTGATTTATAAAAATTCTTCTTTCTATCATGGTAACTCACACATAGCTGACCTGATAACTTATGTGCATAGGTCTTGATAAATTTGGCGACCGGGTGGAGTGAGGCACGTTGATGAAATACCCCTTGGTTATTTTTTGTGCGAATAGCTTGATAACTCACACATCGTAGGCCTGATAATTTTGGGAGAAAAAGATGTTGAAAACAAATCTTGATGCTATTAGTTTCCATATTGTAGTTTCGACCTTGTAGTTTTATAGCCTAAAAAAATCATGATAAAGCTGATAATTGAACTCAAGACTTCAATATTGAGATCTTAACCTACTAGCCAAGTCACCCACTACTTGGCTCCTGACAAGTTCAAATAAAATACCACTTTTTTTACCATATGAGGTGAACAAATTGTTAAAATATACCCCTGGTAGATTTCTGTGTAAATAAGATGATAACTTACGTACAATTAACCTGATAACTTACATATAAACGCATTGATAACTTTTCACCTTGGGCGAAAAGTTCTAGAAATATGCCCTGATAACCTAGTGCAAATAGCATGGTAATTTACGCACCAGACAACCGGTAACTTACATACAACACATTTGATAACTCTTTACCCATGTGAAAAACGTTACTGAAACATGTCCCGATAACTTCTTGTTGTCAAAACATACCCCAGTGTGAAGTTACCACTACCCCATGCTAAAGTTATCGTGCTTCTCATCATATAGTCATTAACCTTCTCATATTATAGTTAACAGGCTTATCATAGTATAGTTATCATGTTGCTTAAGTCATAGTTATCACGCTGGTCATGCCAAAGTTACCAAGCAAAAACAGTTATTATCGCTGATATGACAAAAAAAGAAAGGTTAAAATAACCTTGTTTATATTTGATAGACAACAACTAAGGGTGGCTTAGTTGGTTATTGGGCTCAAACTCTAGTGAATAGACCTGGGTTCAAGTCCCCTTTCCAGCACTTTTATTTTCTTATCATATTGTGTAGCCAAAAAACTAGAAAAACCACTAGCTTTTGTTATCATATTGTGTAGCCAAAAAACCAGAAAAACAACTAGCGATTTACTATTGCCGTATACGGTTTTCGAGAGAAGAAGAAAAATCGGTGGAATCGTGCGTGCGGGTCGCGAGAGGAAGCTGGGTTACGGTCGTGCGGATCTGTCGCTAACGACCAGTCGACTGGTCGTTAGCATAGTCCTTTCGTAAAAGAAAAAAAAGTACCTTTCTCAATCCTGATCTTTGCCTTATCTATATCTATTTAAAAACGCATTTTGACCCTTAATCTGGTGAGTTTTCTTCCCAGCAATAACATGTGCGACGTAGCGGTAAGAGCATCTCCAACAGGCGCCCAACACACGGCGCGCAAAATTCTGATTTGCGGTGCGCGCAACGCCAGTTTTGACGCGGGGCGCAGCGCTAGCTCCAGCAGCCGCGCCAAAATGCAGCGCGCGCGCACAGCTCCAGCGGTGCGCCAAAATGCAGCGCGCGCAAGCAGCCGCGCATCCACATTTGTTGCATTTTTAAAACAAAGACATGGCATAATTGGGCTTGCAAAATCTCAAAAGCTCTCTTCACATCTTTTCTAGTCGTCGTGTGAGCATTTTGGAAATCAAGATATTTCTTATCTTCTGATTTTTTCAACGGCTTCACAAATGTTGACCACTTTGGGTAGTTGCCATCCGCAAGATAGTAGCCATGGTTGTATGTACGACCATTAACTACAAACTGCACCGGTGGTAGCTCATCATTTGCAATCTTACTTATCAGTGGTGACCGATTGACAACGTTGATGTCATTCAAAGATCCAGGCATTCCAAAAAAGCATGCCAAATCCAAGTCTCGTGATCGGCCACCGCTTCAAGGATTATAGTAGAACCTTTTTTTGTCCGTGAATTGTTCATGCCATGCCTTTGGACAATTCTTTCAACTCCAATGCATGCAATCTATTGAGCCTAGCATATCTGGGAACCCGCGAGCTTTGTTCATCTCCAATAGCCTTGCGACATCTTCAGCATTGGGAGTTCTCAAGTACTTCGGACTAAACACTTGCACAATTCCGACTGCGAAGCGCTTGACACACATGATGGCTTGGCTCTCACCCATGGCCAAGTGGTCATCAACTAGATCAGCCGGAATACCGTATGCCAACATACGCAAAGCGGCTGTCACCTTCTAAAAGGTGCTATGCCCGAGCTCTCCGTCGGCATTCCTCCTCTGCTGAAAAAACCGGTCATGGCTCGCTAGTTTCTCTGCAATGCGCCTGAACAACTCAGTGCTCATCCTAAACCGGCGACGAAAGTAGGACTCGGGGTATGTGGGATTCTCCACAAAATAGTGCCTCATCAATCTGTTGTGGGCATCAATCCTATCCCTCCAAATTTTCTGCCGACCCAAATCTGTTGTGGGCATCAATCTATTGTAACACAACCATTATATATAATGAGATAAGCCACCCCTAGAGGGTTGTGCTGGTTCCCCAAAACTTATTGTCTTACACCGATCGTTCTCATATTATATCATAGCAATGCTCTGCTGCGCTCAGTGAGGTTCGTCCGTGCTAATTAAGCGCTTTACCCTCATTTTTACAAGCAGCAGCGCTGGGTGCACTAAGAAGATCGAGCGGAAAGAAGACACTGACGCAAGTAAGTTGCTCTGTCTGGATGCAATTATCTTGCCACTCCAACTGCTATCCTACTGTCAGTTTCTGCTGCTCAATCGAGCTCATCTATGCTTCTCTGAATCTGCAACCGCTAAGCGTCTGAAGCTTGATCGCCTGATTCGGTCAGTTGTTCTTGCAACCGCTATGGTTTTCTGAATTTGCATCCGCGGATCATCCTTCGTGTCTAGAATAGATTCCTTTTCTGTTTGAGCAGTTGATGGAGTGGGTGCTGGGTGCTAGTAACTTTGATCGATTCAGGAAACGAAATTATAGGATCTCTCTCCCCGTCTCCGGTTTTATTTTGGGGCATAATAATAAGTGAGATAAAAAGAGTAGCTACAGTCCACCTGTCCACGCTAAGGCTAAACTAGGGCAAGTAAAACCCGCTCTAGTCAAATGATCGAACCGTCAAACCGAGTATGCAAGCGGAGAGCAATGGTTGGTTGGTTGCATATCAATCAGTGCCCTGCTGCCTTCTTTCTTAATCGTCTGACATATGCCATGACGCAGATACCGTTTACAAGTCCGAGCACGCTACACAGCAATCAGTATCGTCAACTTTACCTGTCGAATCAATCAGTCTCCTGCCATCGTTATCACCATCTTCCCGCTGAGCCATTTATTAGAAGTACTACAGGAATGATTATTAACCCTTGTCTGACCAATGTCATAAACTCGTAATGCAGGAAGCAAGAAGTCGTTGAGAGCTCGGGCATGTCAGGCATGTCGGCGGCTGTCACTGCAACTGGTAAGATCCATACACCTGCACCTCACAGAATGAGTAGATTTTAACTGTCTAGTCCTTGATCAATTTTTCATCAGCTAACTCGTTCTTGTCTCGGTTCATCCAGTATCGGCGGTCTGTGCGACCGTGGCAGTGTTCATAACGATGGCCGTGATCAGGCGATGCCGCCACGTGAGGAAGAAAATGCACAAGAAGATCGTGACCAAGATCATGGACGAGATCAGCAGAAGGAACCGGGACCGGAGAGCGGCTCCGGACGACGGCGCCGCCGTGGACGACGTGGTCATCGAGATAGGCCCCGTGGAGAAGTTTCTGCACGAGATACTCAACGAGAAGCCGATGCGGTTCAGCTCCGAGCAGCTGGCGTCGTGCACCGGGAACTACTCCACCGAGCTCGGCTCCGGCGGCTTCGGGGTGGTCTACAAGGGGGAGCTCCCCAACGGGCTGCCCGTGGCGGTGAAGGTGCTCAAGGTGTCCATGAACAAGAAGGTTCAGGAAGGGTTCATGGCGGAGATCGGCACCATCGGCCGGACCTACCACGTGCACCTCGTCAGGCTCTACGGCTTCTGCTTCGACCCGGACACCAAGGCGCTTGTCTATGAGTACCTGGAGAATGGCTCGCTGGAGAAGTACCTCTACCACCATGGGGAAGGAGACGGCGACAGCGACGGCGGGGAGGAGAGGAGGGAAAGGCTCGATTGGCGGACACTGCACAGCATCGCCGTCGGCACCGCGAAGGGGATCCGGTACCTGCATGAGGAGTGCCAGCACAGGATCGTCCACTACGATATCAAGCCGCCCAACATCCTCCTCACCGCCGACTTCACGCCCAAGGTGGCCGACTTCGGGCTGGCCCGGCTGGGCGAGCGCGAGAACACCCACATGTCGTCGCTGACGGGCGGTGGGCGCGGGACGCCGGGCTATGCGGCGCCGGAGCTCTGGATGGCACTGCCGACGACGGAGAGGTGCGACGTGTACAGCTTCGGCATGGTGCTGTTCGAGATCCTGGGGCGGCGCCGGAACTACGACGCCCAGCTGGAGGACGAGAGCCGGGAGTGGTTCCCCAAGTGGGTGTGGGACAAGTACGAGCAGGGGGACATGGAGTGCATTGTCTCCGCGGCCGCCGGCATCGGGGAGGCGGACCGGGAGAAGGCGGAGACCATGTGCAAGGTGGCGCTGTGGTGCGTGCAGTTCCAGCCTTCGGCGCGGCCGACGATGAGCAGCGTGGTGCGGATGCTGGAGGGGGAGATGGCCATCGTGCCGCCGGTGAACCCGTTCCACTATGTGTCGGGCGGTGGCAGCTCCAGCGGCTGGGCGTTGTCGAGTGGCACCGGCACCGGCGCCGGCACGTATACGAGCAGCAGCCGGGACACGGGGAGGGACAGCGAGGTCTCGGCAGCAAGTGCTCCTGCTCCTAAGCCGAGTGATGCAATGGTGACGGATGCCAAGTCCATTGATCCAGTGACGGCATAGGGTGAAGCTCCACACGGAGTCTTCTGTTTCCAGTTTAAGTAGGAAATGTTTTTTCTAGCAAAAAAAAAGTCAGGAATGTTTTGTAAATTAGCATTATTGACTTATGATTTTTCAGGAGAATGTTTTTTTAAGAAAAGAAAGGCTTCCCCTTCCGATTTCCATTAGGGATTAGGACTGCAAACGAGTCGAGCTCGAGCGAGTTGGAGTTGGCTCAGCTCAGCTCATGTGAAAATTCAAGCGAGCTCGAACTGAGTGAAGCTCATGATCGAGCTGTAGAACATGACTCGTGCTCAACTTGTAACGATCTCGAGTCGATCTTGAGCTAGTTTCGAGCTAAATGAGATGGTAAAAATTATAAATCGATTGATGAAAAACAAAAAAACTAAGGTGAATATACTGGGAATCTTTGCCGCAAATAGAAGATATTAAACACATAGTCGACCACGTGCCATAATTAGGTCAAATCTTCTCTGCACTTAATTCAGTTTCCATGTTCGTTGGTAAATAAAATGGAGACAAATTATGGACAACATATATGGTAATAAATTATCTTATTTTCATTTAATATATGGCATGATCATTTAACATAATAATATTCTGTCGAGCTAAAATCGAGCGAGCCAACATTGGCTCAAGATCGGCTTGTTTCTCGGTCGAGCTACATAAAGTGTTCAAACTCAGCTTGTTTCTTTTCGAGTCGATCTCGAGTCGAGTCAAAAAACGAATCGATCTCGAGCGGCTCACGAGCCTCGAGCTTTCCTTGCAGCCCTATTAGGGATCCAATAGTACGAGCTACAAACAGAACCACACCCAAACTTCCAAATATCTCACCCCCTACTGTCAGGCAGCACACGTGCAAAACAAGAGCAGGAGAGGGGAGTTAACATATCTCAAGTCTTAGCAAAATAAACAGGAACATGACCAAACAAAGGCACTCGACACCACTTAGACCACTATTACTACTACTAGATGACCAGTTGCGCCAAATGACGCAAAGACCCGTTTAAAACCATGCGCGTGTTGAAAACATTTTCATTTTTTCAATAACCGTATATTTGAATACATTTGGTAAGAACTTGTACCCCTATATATAAAGGAAACTAAATGCAAATATTTTCTTAAGGTAATAATGTCACAAATTAGATCATCGGTAGGTCAAGATAGTTGAGTCTTCAATTAGGAACTCCGAGTAGCTGTAAACTTGCATTAAAAAAAGAGTAAACACAAGTGACACAATAAAATGTACTTAATACATCAACTCGTGAACATTGTGTACATGAGAAGTTAATCGAAATAGTGGTCAACTATATCATATAATTTGGTTCTATACTCTTTTGTGTATATATTCTGAATGCTACCCCTTTGCGATCAACTCTTTGTCCTTCGAATCGAATGGCACAGCTACTGCCCCTTGTGGAAAAGGAAAGGACTCTGTAATATCCATAAATGTAAAAGGAAAACATCATGTAATGCATCTCAACCTGCGCAAAACAATGTAAAAATCATACATGCTATCTACATACCCTCATTGTCTAGAAAAGCATAAGTAGCAGAGGGACCCTATACAAAAGAATTGACAATTAGCAAGAAAGAACCATGCCATCAGCTGTCTAGACAACCATAAAACAATAAGTGGCAAAAGCTCCATCAGAATTAGCATTTGCCATCTAGTTTATGAGCTAAAGTTGTGCATTCACCAATTGATAAAACATATTAAGATGCAGTAATGGAAGTAAAATTGTATCGCTTCACATACAGTAAGTGAAAAAGAAATGAGTAAGGGGACCAAATTTAGTTGCCTAATCAGATGCAGCAGAGATAGAACCTAGTTTTTTTTACATTGCCTACTTCTACCCAATACCCCCACAGATGCCCCTCTTCCCGTGCAGGAAATGCCTCTGACCCTCCTCCAAGCATTAAGGCCCAGAATGACAACAACATCCCACAGAAGGACCCGCAAAAGGCAACAAAAGTGAGCCAAGTAGCTTGGCTAGTTACCTGCACTAACTAGGGCTGCAAGAAAAGCTCGACGCTCGTGAGCCGCTCAAGATTGACTCGTTTTTTGACTCGACTCGAGATCTACTCGAAAAGAAACAAGCTGAGTTTGAACACTTTGTGTAGCTCGATCGAGAAATGAGCCGATCTTGAGCCAATGTTGGCTCGCTCGATTTTAGCTCGATAGCTCGACAAAATATCATTATGTTAAAAGATCATGCCATATATTAAATGAAAAGAAGATAATTTATTATCATATATGTTGTTCATAATTTTCTTCATTTTATTTACCAACGGACATGAAAACTTAATTAAGTGCAGAGAAAATTTAGGCCTAATTATGGCACGTGGTCGACTATGTGCTAAATATCCTATTTTTTGGCAAAGGTTCCCAACAATATTCACCTTTTTTTTGTTTTTCATCCACAGATTTATAATTTTTATCATCTTATTTAGCTCGAAACTAGCTCGAGATCGACTCGAAATCGTTACAAACTGAGCACGAGTCATGTTTTACAGCTCGATCATGAGCTTCACTCAGTTTGAGCTCGCTCGAATTTTCATATGAGTTGAGTTGAGCCAACTCCAACTCGCTTGAGCTCGACTCTTTTGCAGCCAACCAAATAAGCGTAGCGAACGGATCAAGGCAGAACGCATGACAGTGAGTATATTTTATTGATAAGCCAGATTGAACACAGTTGAGAAACAATGTTAAAAGATCATACCAGACAATAAACGGAAGCGGTTTAGTATTGCCTTCTATCCAAACTCTCTCAACAGAGGAACACCCTAGCTTTATGTGAAAACTTAAAAGAAGGCACATAATGTATGGTTTTGACACTACATAAACTATAGTAATGATCTGATGCTTAGGACACGCATCAATATATGATGCATATCTATTTCATGAAAGCCTAAAGGTACATCTACAACTAAGAATATCTGAAAATTTGATGTGCATACCAAGAATAAACAATGGAAAATACTCCTCTAATTAAAAAAATTGTACAAATAATTAAAAGATTCAGACTTGTGAGTAATATTAAGAAACAACATATCCTAGCCAAGGTGTGCAGGCGATAAACAGGTGAATCCAAGGAGTAGGAACTCACCGATTATAAACCAACAACAAACAACGTTTTTATTGCCTTCACTCTATATTACTGGGAGTGGCATATAGGTTCAGTCCCTACATATGTTACTTCCAATAGATGGCTTCGATTCTGATTCAAAACCATTTTACATGGCGCTTGCATGGCTTCTACTACAGGGATGATCTGAACAAAGAAGGGAAACTCATCTTAGACAACCATAAAAAAAAGGACAACCTGGTGCATGTAGCTCCCGCTTGCGCAGGGTCCAGGGAAGGGTCCGACCACTTTGGGTCTATAGTACGCAGCCTTTCCCTACATTTCTGTAAGAGGCTGTTTCCAGGACTTGAACCCATGACCTCATGGTCACAAGGGAGCAGCTTTACCACTGCGCCAAGGCTCCCCTTCTTCATCTTAGACAACCATCAAGACAAAAATTGGGTAGCTGAAACAAAAATCGTTAAAATAAAAAAAATAGTGTTCCAATGTCTTTCGATGATGTACCACTTGCACAGAGTGCGAAAAACAACTGACTATTGTAGGAAGATAAAAGGCAAAGCAAATACAAATATAAAATAATCTAATTAGTGTGTTACTTCTTTTTTACCACTTAACATACAGCCTTTACTGGCATACAAACTAAATATAATCAATATCTTCTTCACTATTGATTTACAAAAAAAAAATCAGCTAGACAGTAAGCATCACAAAACTTTCAATAGCACAGCGAAATACAAAATGAGTGGACTCATTCAAGAAACAAACATTTAAGAAGTCAGAAAAAGAGAAATTTTGTTACCTGCTATTTTTCTTGGTATTCCAGAGGAAAAAGCCATCAATAGTAAGAGCAGCAGCACACATGAACTTGTTAATCCTGAGGATGTTATCCATTGGCATATTTGCACATGAAGTAGTTACCTGAAGCTCACGGTGGCAAAATGGACAACAAATACAGCAGTGTCTATAACAAGTAAACAACACATAAGATTAGTAATGAGCAGAAATCACTGGATTAGTAATATATGGTTCATTATGTACACAGTTCCTTCAATACAAACAAAATCCCATATAGCATCAGCATTAGCTAACTAAAATTAGAGGCATCATCTCTGTTGCAAGCAGTTTTTTTTTGACCCTGAAGACTGCAGGGCTTGCCCCCACAGCATTTTATTAATGCAAAGGAAAAAACAGAAATAATACAAAGTTTCCTCAAGGTGAGGAAAAGGAAAAGACTAAAGAAGGCTATACAAGTGGACTAATCCTAATAATTACAAAAATACAAATAAAGAACAGAAGCAGCTCCCCTCAAGGAGGAAGGAAATCAATCCATTTAAGTAAGGCCTCTCTATGCTTATTTTGTGAAAAGATCAAGTGTAGTATCATGTTTCTACCTGTACAGAAAAGCAAAAGGATTGATGACAGTAATGTATCAGTTCTCATCTGCCACATAAATTCAGTAAAAAGAATTTTAGGCATCAACATCGTATCTAAAATCCAGCATGGCAAAATGTAAACAAAATGCACTTGTTTCTATCACAGGAAATACCTAAACAAAGAAATCTCATACATATATCCATGTAGGGGAAAAGCTGTAGCAGCACCATATTTAGAAGGGTGCTGGGAGATATATAGGGTTGATCTGTAAGGTGAGAATTAGAGAGATGGATGAATCATAGATATATGCGATCCTACCAGTTAAATATTCTGGGCCTTCAAGCGAATATTGTCCTCCTTGATAAGTCACAACCATTTGCACACTTTAGAATGAAATTAATTAGAAATCTAGATTGGAGGAACTAAAAAGAGCTTGAGAACTCACCGCCAGCAATGGCGCAGATTCCCCTCTCGGCCCACAGCAGAGGAGGCTGGAGCGGAGTAGATGCGTTGGGCCGACCAGCAGCGGGCTCCTTTGCTGCGCCGTTGTTGATCCTCTCCTCCTATGCCGCTGAACTCCGGCGCTGCACTGGGATGGGGGGTCAGTGGGGATCAACGATAGTTGCACGAGAGAGAAGGAGAGAGGAGATCGATGACGAGGGTACCTGAACCCTAGCCACATGAGCTCCTTCTTCCTCCGCGGCCAACACCGCATGACCGGCTGCTGCTCACCTCCTGCCGACTCCGGATCGAGGCCGCACTCCTCGGCTCGAGCTCCTCCTGCCGAGGCCAGACCGAGGCCGCGCTCGTCAAGGCAGAGCACTGGGCGGACATGTCTGGGCCACCACGCGACACGGGCGCTCCTCTGCTCGAGCTCAAGGTTGCCAGGACGATGAGGCGGAAAACAAGAGCTGGGAGGTCACCGGTGGGTGGTGAGGGCGAGGCAAGGCCCTGGTGCGGCGGCGGCAGCAGGAGAGGAGGTGGAGATGACAGAAGGCGCACGCGAACTACAGGGCGAGCTGAGGCCTTGGCGCAGCGGTGGCAGCTGGAGAGGAGGTGGAGATGAGAGGAGGCGCACGAGGAGGAGAGAGGAGAGGAGGCGGCGCAAAGGGAGGAAGTGGATGGTGCGGGAGGGGAGAGATGGAGGAAGCGTGCGGTGGCTGCAGGGATCTATCTTTCGCTAGTTTTTTTGGCTCGCTTGCCAGCTGCTTTGCACTATTCATAGCAAGGAATAGAGAGGACGTGGATGCAACGAGCCTGCCTAGCACCGCCTTCATCATTTATATGTTCATTTTTTTCGCTCGCTTGCCAGCTGCTTTGCACTATTCATAGCAAGGAATAGAGAGGACGTGGATGCAACGAGCCTGCCTAGCACCGCCTTCATCTTTTTTTGGCTCGCTTGCCAGCTGCTTTGCACTATTCATAGCAAGGAATAGAGAGGACGTGGATGCAACGAGCCTGCCTAGCACCGCCTTCATCATTTATATGTTTATTTTTTTCGCTCGCTTGCCAGCTGCTTTGCACTATTCATAGTAAGGAATAGAGAGGACGTGAATGCAACGAGCCTGCCTAGCACCGCCTTCATCATTTATATGTTCAACTAGAGAAGAAGCACTCCGTCTCCAACAGCTAGTATCAAGCGAGGCCTTCCAGATCCTCATCCTCCCAGCCTTGGCACGTTGTACCTCCATCCTTGCGAAGATTTATACACATCACTTGCTACTGTTTTAGTAGCCTTGTTCTCAAATCCAGCACCCTTTTGTTTTGTTCCTTTGTCTGCAAAATAGACCAAGCCATTATTCCGCAAGTCAAGTCTGAAGAACTACATGTGAAGCAAAGTCTCCATCAGATCCAAGACCCTCATTTTGCCTCTTGCAGGTCCTCCAATCATGCTATGACAAATACCTTAGAAATCTTGGTGCAGACATGTACTAAGGTGTCAACAAAATTAGAGCTTCGCAATACCCCGGTGAAGCTAGTTATGTTGATGTTGCGGGTGCACACGACCGACTCCTATCCAATCATGGTGTCAAAGAGCATCATACGCTAGTCTTTGTTTTCCTTCGAAGGAGAAGTCCGGAACTCGCTGATGGCCAGATCAAACAGGACTGATCACACGTAGAACAATGACTTTGCTCGAAGACCACTAGGGCCACCGTCTGGCCGATTATTTTGCGAGACTCAAGATCCCAAGATCAACCATATCTCGATGTCCACCTCCGGCAGAAGGAGGAGGTTGTCACCACCATGTCCGGGGCCGACGCCCGACGCTCAAGTGATGCAGGCAGAGCCGCCGACCGTCAATGCCACGCACAGGAATATGGTGCAAGATCGGGGCCAGCCAGTCCCGTGCGGGACTAGATCGAGCCTGCCCCGTCATCGCTGGCGACTGTCAGCTGCTATCGCGCCTTTGGCCGTTGCCGCCATTCACCACCGGTACAGAAGAAATGGGAACGGGTGTCGCTGCCGCCACGACCAACAAGAGCCCTGGCACAGCCACGTCGTGTGGGCTTTGCCTAGCGGCGCCTCCTACGGAGGTGGAGGGAGAGGAGGGGTGAGGGCCTCGAGCGTTGGCAGGGGGAGCCCCGGTGCGACACGGTGCCGCCACACGAGGGAAGGGTGGGGTCCATGGAGGGTTGATGTATGGCTCTTTTAGCACAACCTATTCCTTAGGGCATCTTCAATGCGGGCCCTCAAACCGCCCGCAATCGTCCCAAATTCATTGTCCTGACGTGTCGGAGTAATGGGCCACGGGTAGGCTAACCCGAGCCCCAGAACCTTTCAAGACATTGGGGCAGGCTGCGCCCCTCAAAGCTGAGTCCCAGATGACGACTCCCAGATAAGACGAGTCTCAGACGGCGACTCCCAGATGAGCCGACTCACGGCCGACGACTTCCGGAGGAGCCGAGTCTCAGATGGTGACTCCCAGATGAGCTGACTCTCAGATGGCGACTCCCAGATGAGCCGAGTCTCAGATGGCGACTCCCAGATGAGCCGACTCATGGCCGGCGACTTCCGGAGGAGCCGGCTATGGAGAGTCGGCCCACGACTCTACACTCGTCGCGATAGGCGAGGCGGGTACGACCATGGCATGGCCGTCACCCCCTGCTTGCGAGGGGCCAGCATGGCTACAGTGTGCCGTACCGCTGGAGATCTCTGGCGTGGCCCGACACTGCTGCCATGCCAGCCCTGACCTCGGCCACAGTGTGCGGTGCACTGTGGCCATGATGGCCTACCTGTACGGCTCAGAGACGGCGGACCCGCCAGTCAGTGAGAGCATAGGAGGCGGCGGATACGCCCCGAAGGCGGCCCCGTGGGAGTCGGCTCCCCAGAGTCGGCCGGCCTCTCCCACGGGTCCCACGCGCCATCAACCAGACAAGACAGGAAGTAACGACAGTGATCACCCGATAGACGGCGGCACTGTTGCCACGACCCAGTGACCAAGCCTGCATCATCAGAATCACGGCTACAGTGCCGGACTCACCGGCGGGGCCCGCAAGTCGGCGGGCCCCAGCGATCGGCGGAGAAAACGGCGGCCTGTGAGACAGACGGCTGGGACCCGCGCCCAGCCGGATTACCATTGTACCCCCGGGGGGTAGGCCTATATAAATCCCCGGGGCACCCATGCAAAGGGTTCGCATCCATTAGCCTTAGACCAGATCATATAGGAGGAAGGGAGCTAGCCTTGCCTCCTTCGACCTCCTGAATACAGCTCTAGGAGCAACCTTGTAGTCACTACGCCTTAGTGATCATGCGGAGACCCCGCAGAGCAGCAGTAGGGGTGTTATCTTCCCGGAGAGCCCCGAAGCTGGGTAAGATTTGCCGGCGTGCATGCCTTCGCCTAATCCCGTTTCCTGGCACCGGCGACGTTCTACTCGCTCCCACCATGATCAGCCATCCTTTGGCATATGTCGCACCCAACCCCCGACATTTGGCGCCCACCTTGGGGTAAGGTGCACCGTCGTCCGGAGACCTACTTTGGACGGGAACCCTTTTCCTCCCCCGCGAGCGTAGCCAGCCCGGCACGCCCGATGGCGCTTTCCCTGACGCGCTGCAAAGCGTCGACGACGCTTGCGCGGTGAGCTGCCTCGCTGACCTTCTCGGCGAGGTTAGCATCTCCGACGAGCCTGCATCTGATGCGGGCACGGGTGGCCCCGAAAGCCTCCTCGCGGGCCTCCTCGACCATCTCCACGTTGCCAGCAAGCTTGCCGTGGACTTGGAGTCCGTAGGCTCCACCGACCCGATGCTGGTCGACTCCGACAGCGTGTCGCTCGACACGTTCCCCTCCAATGTGGTGATCTACGACGAGCCGCTACCTCGTGAAGAGAGCGGCGGAAGCGCCGTCACGGAGGTGCTCGTTATTAGTCATGGCGAGCACTCCGGGGAAGGAGCCCATGACTTGCTCGACGCGGCTCTGCGAGACCTGACGGCACCCATTCTGGAGGACGCTGACGCCGAGACGCTGGAGGCACGCCGCATTCAGCTCGTCGAAGGCGCAAAGAAGCTGGCAAGCATGAGACGCTTGTTGGAGGCCTACCAACGTGAGATGGATCGCGCCGTGGGTGGCTCGCCAGCGCCGACTGGGCCTAGCTGCCTAGGCGCGGTCTGACAACGTGGCGTGGCCATCGCCAACCTGTTCGGGGCCGATCGCCCCGTATATGCCACGCCTACGGAGAACATCCGCGCCACCCAGGCCGCAGAAGACGAACTAGACAACTTCGAAGGCGAAGAGCGCCGCTTGATGACCGAGCGAGTCCAACGACTCCTCAAAGCGGTTGCCGCACAGAACGAAGCCGGCTGCCGCACGGAGGCACCGCAACGATAAAATGACGACCTACCTCCCCGCCGAGATCAAGGTGCGACGTCTCGGACACCGACTGGCGGAGCCTGCGGAAGAAGAGAGAAGGATCCGTCTTTCAGCCACAGTCGGACTCGCATCACCATCGAGCGCGACCAAGACGGCCGCCCAAGAGCAGTGGAACGGCAGGGCAACTAGCTGCCTCCCCCACCACAAAGAGAAAGACGAGTCTCCCCGCCGCCCGTTGAGCATCCGACTCTCGACGACTGCCTCGGCCGTCGAGAGGGAGTCGGAGAAAATGACGCCCGCCTCCGGATCGACCGACTCCACCGATCCCTGGCGCTGGAAGAACAAGATGAGCTGGGCCCGCCCTGCTTCGGGCCCCGCATTCGAGACGAGCCCTTTCCAAAGGGTTCACGCTCCCCCGAGACACGCCCAAGTACACCGGCTCCGTGAAGCTGAAAGATTGGCTAGTTGACTATTCCACAGCCGTCAACATAGCGAACGGCAACAAGCGCGTTGCCGTGAAGTACGTTCCGCTCATGCTCCTGAAGGAAATATGCCCTAGAGGCAATAATAAAGTTATTATTTATTTCCTTATAATCATGATAAATGTTTATTATTCATGCTAGAATTGTATTTACCGGAAACATAATACATGTGTGAATACATAGACAAACAAAGTGTCACTAGTATGCCTCTACTTGACTAGCTCGTTAATCAAAGATGGTTATGTTTCCTAACCATGAACAATGAGTTGTTATTTGATTAACGAGGTCACATCATTAGTAGAATGATCTGATTGACATGACCCATTCCATTAGCTTAGCACCCGATCGTTTAGTATGTTGCTATTGCTTTCTTCATGACTTATACATGTTCCTATGACTATGAGATTATGCAACTCCCGTTTACCGGAGGAACACTTTGGGTACTACCAAACGTCACAACGTAACTGGGTGATTATAAAGGAGTACTACAGGTGTCTCCAATGGTCGATGTTGGGTTGGCGTATTTCGAGATTAGGATTTGTCACTCCGATTGTCGGAGAGGTATCTCTGGGCCCTCTCGGTAATACACATCACATAAGCCTTGCAAGCATTACAACTAATATGTTAGTTGTGAGATGATGTATTACGGAACGAGTAAAGAGACTTGCCGGTAACGAGATTGAACTAGGTATTGGATACCGACGATCGAATCTCGGGCAAGTAACATACCGATGACAAAGGGAACAACGTATGTTGTTATGCGGTCTGACCGATAAAGATCTTCGTAGAATATGTAGGAGCCAATATGGGCATCCAGGTCCCGCTATTGGTTATTGACCGGAGACGTGTCTCGATCATGTCTACATTGTTCTCGAACCCGTAGGGTCCGCACGCTTAAGGTTACGATGACAGTTATATTATGAGTTTATGCATTTTGATGTACCGAAGGTTGTTCGGAGTCCCGGATGTGATCACGGACATGACGAGGAGTCTCGAAATGGTCGAGACGTAAAGATTGATATATTGGAAGCCTATATTTGGATATCGGAAGTGTTCCGGGTGAAATCGGGATTTTACCGAAATACCGGGAGGGTTACCGGAACCCCCCGGGAACCATATGGGCCATCATGGGCCTTAGTGGAAAGGAGAAAGGGGCAGCCCAAGGGGGCTGCGCGCCTCCCCCCTTCCCCTAGTCCTATTAGGACTAGGAGAGGTGGCCGGCCACCCCTCTCCCTCTTCCCCCCTTGGGAATCCTAGTTGGAATAGGATTGTGGGGGGGGGGGGGAGTCCTACTCCCGGTAGGAGTAGGACTCCTCCTGCGCCTCTCCCTCTTGGCCGGCGCCCCCTCCCCCCTTGGCTCCTTTATATACGGAGGCAGGGGCACCTCTAAACACACAAGTTGACACAAGTTGATCCACGTGATCGATTCCTTAGCCGTGTGCGGTGCCCCCTGCCACCATATTCCTCGATAATACTGTAGCGGAGTTTAGGCGAAGCCCTGCTGCTGTAGTTCATCAAGATCGTCACCACGCCGTCGTGCTGACGAAACTCTTCCCCGACACTTTGCTGGATCGGAGTCCGGGGATCGTCATCGAGCTGAACGTGTGCTCGAACTCGGAGGTGCCGTAGTTTCGGTGCTTGATCGGTTGGATCGAGAAGACGTACGACTACTTCCTCTACGTCGTGTCATCGCTTCCGCAGTCGGTCTGCGTTGGGTATGTAGACAATACTCTCCCCTCGTTGCTATGCATCACATGATCTTGCGTGTGCGTAGGAAATTTTTTGAAATTACTACGAAACCCAACAGTGGTATCAGAGCCTAGGTTATTGATGTTGATGTTATATGCACGAGTAGAACACAAGTGAGTTGTGGACGATACAAGTCATACTGCCTACCAGCATGTCATATTTTGGTTCGGCGGTATTGTTGGACGAGACGACCCAGACCAACCTTACGCGTACGCTTACGCGAGACCGGTTCCCTCGACGTGCTTTGCACAGAGATGGCTTGCGGGCGACTGTCTCTCCAACTTTAGTTGAACCAAGTATGGCTACGCCCGGTCCTTGCGAAGGTTAAAACGGAGTCTATTTGACAAACTACTGTTGTGGTTTTGATGCGTAGGTGAGATTGGTTCTTACTTAAGCCCGTAGCAGCCACGTAAAACAAGCAACAACAAAGTAGAGGACGTCTAACTTGTTTTTGCAGGGCATGTTGTGATGTGATATGGTCAAAGCATGATGCTGAATTTTATTGTATGAGATGATCATGTTTTGTAACCGAGTTATCGGCAACTGGCAGGAGCCATAAGGTTGTCGCTTTATTGTATGCAATGCAATCGCGATGTAATGCTTTACTTTATTACTAAACGGTAGTGATAGTCGTGGAAGCATAAGATTGGCGAGACGACAACGATGCTACGATGGAGATCAAGGTGTCGCGCCGGTGAAGATGGTGATCATGACGGTGCTTCGGAGATGGAGATCACAAGCACAAGATGATGATGACCATATCATATCACTTATATTGATTGCATGTGATGTTTATCTTTTTATGCATCTTATCTTGCTTTGATTGACGGTAGCATTATAAGATGATCTCTCACTAAATTATCAAGAAGTGTTCTCCCTGAGTATGCACCATTGCCAAAGTTCGTCGTGCCCAGACACCACGTGATGATCGGGTGTGATAAGCTCTACGTCGATCTACAACGGGTGCAAGCCAGTTTTGCACACGCAGAATACTCAGGTTAAACTTGACGAGCCTAGCATATGCAGATATGGCCTCGGAACACGGAGACCGAAAGGTCGAGCGTGAATCATATAGTAGATATGATCAACATAACGATGTTCACCATTGAAAACTACTGCATCTCACGTGATGATCGGTCATGGTTTAGTTGATTTGGATCACGTAATCACTTAGAGGATTAGAGGGATGTCTATCTAAGTGGGAGTTCTTAAATAATATGATTAATTGAACTTAAATTTATCATGAACTTAGTACCTGATAGTATCTTGCTTGTTTATGTTGATTGTAGATAGATGGCTCGTGCTGTTGTTCCGTTGAATTTTAATGCGTTCCTTGAGAAAGCAAAGTTGAAAGATGATGGTAGCAATTACACGGACTGGGTCCGTAACTTGAGGATTATCCTCATTGCTGCACAGAAAAATTATGTCCTGGAAGCACCGCTGGGTGCCAGGCCTGCTGCTGGAGCAACACCAGATGTTATGAATGTCTGGCAGAGCAAAGCTGATGACTACTCGATAGTTCAGTGTGCCATGCTTTACGGCTTAGAATCGGGACTTCAACGACGTTTTGAACGTCATGGAGCATATGAGATGTTCCAGGAGTTGAAGTTAATATTTCAAGCAAATGCCCGAATTGAGAGATATGAAGTCTCCAATAAGTTCTATAGCTGCAAGATGGAGGAGAACAGTTCTGTCAGTGAGCATATACTCAAAATGTCTGGGTATAATAATCACTTGATTCAATTGGGAGTTAATCTTCCGGATGATTGCGTCATTGACAGAATTCTCCAATCACTGCCACCAAGCTACAAGAGCTTCATGATGAACTATAATATGCAAGGGATGAACAAGACTATTCCCGAGCTCTTCGCAATGCTGAAAGCTGCGGAGGTAGAAATCAAGAAGGAGCATCAAGTGTTGATGGTTAACAAGACCACTAGTTTCAAGAAAAAGGGCAAAGGGAAGAAAAAGGGGAACTTCAAGAAGAACGGCAAGCAAGTTGCTGCTCAAGAGAAGAAACCCAAGTCTGGACCTAAGCCTGAAACTGAGTGCTTCTACTGCAAGCAGACTGGTCACTGGAAGCGGAACTGCCCCAAGTATTTGGCGGATAAGAAGGATGGCAAGGTGAACAAAGGTATATGTGATATACATGTTATTGATGTGTACCTTACTAGAGCTTGCAATAGCACCTGGGTATTTGATACTGGTTCTGTTGCTAATATTTGCAACTCGAAACAGGGACTACGGAATAAGCGGGCACTGGCAAAGGACGAGGTGACGATGCGCGTGGGAAACGGTTCCAAAGTCAATGTGATCGCAGTCGGCACGCTACCTCTACATCCCCTTCGGGATTAATATTAGACCTAAATAATTGTTATTTGGTGCCAGCGTTGAGCATGAACATTATATCTGGATATTGTTTAATGCGAGACGGTTATTCATTTAAATCAGAGAATAATGGTTGTTCTATTTATATGAGTAATATCTTTTATGGTCATGCACCCTTGAAGAGTGGTCTATTCTTATTGAATCTCGATAGTAGTAATACACATATTCATAATATTGAAGCCAAAAGATGCAGAGTTGATAATGAAAGTGCAACTTATTTGTGGCACTGTCGTTTAGGTCATATCGGTATAAAGCGCATGAAGAAACTCCATGCTGATGGACTTTTGGAACCACTTGATTATGAATCACTTGGTACTTGCGAACCGTGCCTCATGGGCAAGATGACTAAAACACCGTTCTCCGGTTCTATGGAGAGAGCAACAGATTTGTTGGAAATCATACATACCGATGTATGTGGCCCGATGAATATTGAGGCTCGTGGCGGATATCGTTATTTTCTCACCTTCACAGATGATTTAAGCAGATATGGGTATATCTACTTAATGAAACATAAGTCTGAAACATTTGAAAAGTTCAAAGAATTTCAGAGTGAAGATGAAAATCATCGTAACAAGAAAATAAAGTTTCTACGATCTGATCGTGGAGGAGAATATTTGAGTTACGAGTTTGGTGTACATTTGAAAAACTGTGGAATAGTTTCGCAACTCACGCCACCCGGAACACCACAGCGTAATGGTGTGTCCGAACGTCGTAATCGTACTTTACTAGATATGGTGCGATCTATGATGTCTCTTACTGATTTACCGCTATCTTTTTGGGGATATGCTTTAGAGACGGCCGCATTCACGTTAAATAGGGCACCATCAAAATCCGTTGAGACGACGCCTTATGAACTGTGGTTTGGCAAGAAACCAAAGTTGTCGTTTCTTAAAGTTTGGGGCTGCGATGCTTATGTGAAAAAGCTTCAACCTGATAAGCTCGAACCCAAATCGGAGAAATGTGTCTTCATAGGATACCCAAAGGAAACTGTTGGGTACACCTTCTATCACAGATCCGAAGGCAAGACATTCGTTGCTAAGAATGGATCATTTCTAGAGAAGGAGTTTCTCTCGAAAGAAGTGAGTGGGAGGAAAGTAGAACTTGACGAGGTAACTGTACCCGCTCCCTTACTGGAAAGTAGTTCATCACAGAAAACTGTTTCAGTGACACCTACACCAGTTAGTGAGGAAGCCAATGATAATGATCATGAAACTTCAGATCAAGATACTGCTAAACCTCGTAGATCAACCAGAGGAAGATCCGCACCAGAGTGGTACGGTAATCCTGTTCTGGAGGTCATGCTACTAGATCATGATGAACCTACGAACTATGAAGAAGCGATGGTGAGCCCAGATTCCGCAAAGTGGCTTGAAGCCATGAAATCTGAGATGGGATCCATGTATGAGAACAAAGTATGGACTTTGGTTGACTTTCCCGATGATCGGCAAGCAATTGAGAATAAATGGATCTTTAAGAAGAAGACTGACGCTGATGGTAATGTTACTGTCTACAAAGCTCGACTTGTCGCAAAAGGTTTTCGGCAAGTTCAAGGAATTGACTACGATGAGACCTTCTCACCCGTAGCGATGCTTAAGTCCGTCCGAATCATGTTAGCAATTGCCGCATTTTATGATTATGAAATTTGGCAAATGGATGTCAAAACTGCGTTCCTGAATGGATTTCTGGAAGAAGAGTTGTATATGATGCAACCAGAAGGTTTTGTCGATCCAAAGGGAGCTAACAAAGTGTGCAAGCTCCAGCGATCCATTTATGAACTGGTGCAAGCCTCTCGGAGTTGGAATAAACGTTTTGATAGTGTGATCAAAGCATTTGGTTTTATACAGACTTTCGGAGAAGCCTGTATTTACAAGAAAGTGAGTGGGAGCTCTGTAGCATTTCTGATATTATATGTGGATGACATATTACTGATTGGAAATGATATAGAATTTCTGGATAGCATAAAGGGATACTTGAATAAAAGTTTTTCAATGAAAGACCTCGGTGAAGCTGCTTACATATTAGGCATTAAGATCTATAGAGATAGATCAAAACGCTTAATTGGACTTTCACAAAGCACATACCTTGACAAAATTTTCAAGAAGTTCAAAATGGATCAAGCAAAGAAAGGGTTCTTGCCTGTGTTACAAGGTGTGAAATTGAGTAAGACTCAATGCCCGACCACTGCAGAAGATAGAGAGAATATGAAAGATGTTCCCTATGCATCAGCCATAGGCTCTATCATGTATGCAATGCTGTGTACCAGACCTGATGTGTGCCTTGCTATAAGTTTAGCAGGGAGGTACCAAAGTAATCCAGGAGTGGATCACTGGACAGCGGTCAAGAACATCCTGAAATACCTGAAAAGGACTAAGGATATGTTTCTCGTATATGGAGGTGACAAAGAGCTCATCGCAAAAGGTTACGTTGATGCAAGCTTTGACACTGATCCGGACGATTCTAAATCGCAAACCGGATACGTGTTTACATTAAACGGTGGAGCTGTCAGTTGGTGCAGTTCTAAACAAAGCGTCGTAGCGGGATCTACATGTGAAGCGGAATATATAGCTGCTTCGGAAGCAGCAAATGAAGGAGTCTGGATGAAGGAGTTCATATCCGATCTAGGTGTCATACCTAGTGCATCGGGTCCAATGAAAATCTTTTGTGACAATACGGGTGCAATTGCCTTGGCAAAGGAATCCAGATTTCACAAAAGGACCAAACACATCAAGAGACGCTTCAACTCCATCCGGGATCTAGTCCAGGTGGGAGACATAGAGATTTGCAAGATACATACGGATCTGAATGTTGCAGACCCGTTGACTAAGCCTCTTCCACGAGCAAAACATGATCAGCACCAAAGCTCCATGGGTGTTAGAATCATTACAGTGTAATCTAGATTATTGACTCTAGTGCAAGTGGGAGACTGAAGGAAATATGCCCTAGAGGCAATAATAAAGTTATTATTTATTTCCTTATAATCATGATAAATGTTTATTATTCATGCTAGAATTGTATTTACCGGAAACATAATACATGTGTGAATACATAGACAAACAAAGTGTCACTAGTATGCCTCTACTTGACTAGCTCATTAATCAAAGATGGTTATGTTTCCTAACCATGAACAATGAGTTGTTATTTGATTAACGAGGTCACATCATTAGTAGAATGATCTGATTGACATGACCCATTCCATTAGCTTAGCACCCGATCGTTTAGTATGTTGCTATTGCTTTCTTCATGACTTATACATGTTCCTATGACTATGAGATTATGCAACTCCCGTTTACCGGAGGAACACTTTGGGTACTACCAAACGTCACAACGTAACTGGGTGATTATAAAGGAGTACTACAGGCGCTCCAATGGTCGATGTTGGGTTGGCGTATTTCGAGATTAGGATTTGTCACTCCGATTGTCGGAGAGGTATCTCTGGGCCCTCTCGGTAATACACATCACATAAGCCTTGCAAGCATTACAACTAATATGTTAGTTGTGAGATGATGTATTACGGAACGAGTAAAGAGACTTGCCGGTAACGAGATTGAACTAGGTATTGGATACCGACGATCGAATCTCGGGCAAGTAACATACCGATGACAAAGGGAACAACGTATGTTGTTATGCGGTCTGACCGATAAAGATCTTCGTAGAATATGTAGGAGCCAATATGGGCATCCAGGTCCCGCTATTGGTTATTGACCGGAGACGTGTCTCGATCATGTCTACATTGTTCTCGAACCCGTAGGGTCCGCACGCTTAAGGTTACGATGACAGTTATATTATGAGTTTATGCATTTTGATGTAGCGAAGGTTGTTCGGAGTCCCGGATGTGATCACGGACATGACGAGGAGTCTCGAAATGGTCGAGACGTAAAGATTGATATATTGGAAGCCTATATTTGGATATCGGAAGTGTTCCGGGTGAAATCGGGATTTTACCGGAATACCGGGAGGGTTACCGGAACCCCCCGGGAACCATATGGGCCATCATGGGCCTTAGTGGAAAGGAGAAAGGGGCAGCCCAAGGGGGCTGCACGCCTCCCCCCTTCCCCTAGTCCTATTAGGACTAGGAGAGGTGGCCGGCCACCCCTCTCCCTCTTTCCCCCTTGGGAATCCTAGTTGGAATAGGATTGGGGGGGGGGGGAGTCCTACTCCCGGTAGGAGTAGGACTCCTCCTGCGCCTCTCCCTCTTGGCCGGCGCCCCCTCCCCCCTTGGATCGTTTATATACGGAGGCAGGGGCACCTCTAAACACACAAGTTGACACAAGTTGATCCACGTGATCGATTCCTTAGCCGTGTGCGGTGCCCCCTGCCACCATATTCCTCGATAATACTGTAGCGGAGTTTAGGCGAAGCCCTGCTGCTGTAGTTCATCAAGATCGTCACCACGCCGTCGTGCTGACGAAACTCTTCCCCGACACTTTGCTGGATCGGAGTCCGGGGATCGTCATCGAGCTGAACGTGTGCTCGAACTCGGAGGTGCCGTAGTTTCGGTGCTTGATCGGTTGGACCGAGAAGACGTACGACTACTTCCTCTACGTCGTGTCATCGCTTCCGCAGTCGGTCTGCGTTGGGTACGTAGACAATACTCTCCCCTCGTTGCTATGAATCACATGATCTTGCGTGTGCGTAGGAAATTTTTTGAAATTACTACGAAACCCAACAGCTCCAGGGCACGGCCCGGACATGGTTGAACAGTTTGAAGTCCCGCAACATCAACAGTTGGGTCGACTTCACCGAGGCTTTCATCCGCAACTTCACAAGCACGTACAAGCGACCCCCAAGCCGCGCCAGCTCTCCTTGTGCGTGCAAGGCCAAGACGAGTCGACTCGCGACTACCTCACGTGATGGGGAGAGCTTCAGAACTCCTGCGAGGGCGTGCACGAGGTGCAGGCTATCGAGTACTTCACCGCCGGGTGCAGAGAAGGCACCCTCCTCAAGCACAGGCTCCTCTGCGACGAGCCAAAGACCCTCGACGAGTTGCTGGTCATAGCAGACAAGTATGCAACGGCCAACTCCTCCATGAAGACAGAGATTCAAGTTAGTGCGACTGACAAAGTGGCCCCTAAAGCTCCCAGAACTCCGACTGGAGACACCAGTCGGCGACAGCAGCAGAATGATCACAAGCGCAAGGCCCCACAGCCGACTTCCAGCAGTCGGCAGGTTGCGACAGTCGAAGACCAACAGCCTGAGGGGCAGCCTCCGACGAAGCGACAGAAAGGCGGCAAGTCCAACTGGTTGCCGGCCTTCTCTTATGAGCAGACTTTGGATGGTCCCTGCAAGTTTCACAGCGGCGCGAAGCCGTCAAACCATACCACCCGGAAATGCC
Organism: Triticum aestivum; assembly: GCF_018294505.1. Classification (NCBI taxonomy): domain Eukaryota; kingdom Viridiplantae; phylum Streptophyta; class Magnoliopsida; order Poales; family Poaceae; genus Triticum; species Triticum aestivum. The sequence continues at coordinate 735,992,129 of NC_057798.1, read as the reverse complement.
ACTGGCTCACCAGAATCGCCAAGGGAGACGGCCTCCTCCCTCCTCCGCCTGCTGGGCCGCCGCCTCCAGAGCCGCCCCAGCAGCCGGCGGCCAGGCCAGTCAGCGCCATACAAGATGAATACCCCGAAGAACACGGAGCTTATGTGGTGTTCACCAGTATGGCCGATGATCGACGCAGCAGACGGTTGCAGCAGCAGGAAGTGAATGCAGTAGCATCAGATACTCCAGAGTTTATGCATTGGTCCGAGAAGCCTATCAGTTGGAGCAGAGCTGATCACCCAGAGGTGATGCCGAATCTGGGCTCCTACGCCTTGATTCTGAGCGCTACCTTGGCCACTGATAGGCGGGCCGCTCGCTTCTCGCGAGTGCTGATAGACGGAGGCAGCAGTATCAACATCCTGTACAAGGATACCATGAAGAAATTAGGAATCAAGCAGAAACAGCTTCAAAGCAGCCGAACTGTTTTTCACGGCATTGTACCTGGCCTCTCTTGCTCCCCAATCGGCAAGATCCAGATAGATGTCCTCTTCGGAGACAAAGATCATTTTTGCCGAGAGCCAGTTTGGTTTGAAGTGGTGGACCTTGAAAGCCCATACCAAGCATTGCTTGGCCGACCTGCTCTGGCCAAGTTCATGGCAGTCCCCCACTATGCTTACCTCAAGATGAAGATGCCAAGTTCAAAGGGTATTCTGACCGTGGCCGGCGACTACAGGAAGTCGTCCGCCTGCGCGGCCGAGAGTAGTCAGCTGGCCGAGTCCCTGGTGATCGCAGCTGAGAGGCGGCTCCTTGATCGGGTTGTGGCAATGGCCGGCAAGCAGCCAGAGATGTCGCCCGACCCCAAGGAGTCGGAAGCTGAGGGTTCGTTCAAGCCGGCCAAAGAAACAAAGAGGATACCTTTGGACCCGGAGCACCCGGAGAGGCACGCTGTCATAGGTGCAAACCTAGACAGCAAATAGGAAGGCGAGCTCGTCGATTTCCTCCGTGAGAATCGAGACATCTTCGCATGGTCCCCTAAGGACATGCCAGGTGTACCGACGGAATTCGCTGAGCACAAGTTACATGTCCGATCTGATGTGAAGCCCGTCAGGCAGCCCTTGCGCCGCCTGTCAGAAGAGAAAAGAAGAGTTGTTGGAGAAGAGATAGCCCGACTCCTAGCGGCCGGCTTCATTATGGAGGTGTTCTTTCCAGAATGGCTGGCGAACCCGGTCCTAGTGTTGAAGAAGAACAAGCAGTGGCGGATGTGTATCGACTACACCAGCCTCAACAAAGCTTGCCCCAAAGATCCATTTGCTCTGCCAAGAATTGACCAGGTGATAGACTCCACAGCCGGATGCGAGCTGTTGAGCTTCTTAGATGCATATTCAGGATATCACCAGATCAAGCTGAACCCGGCAGACAGACTGAAGACTGCCTTCATCACGCCGTTTGGAGCCTTCTGCTACCTGACTATGACGTTCGGCTTGAGGAATGCCGGCACCACCTTTCAGCGTTGCATGCAGAAGTGTCTCCTCAAGCAACTCGGCAGGAATGCCCACATCTACGTGGATGATGTGGTGGTGAAGACGGAAAAGCGTGGGACACTGTTGGAAGATCTCCAAGAAACCTTTCAGAATCTGCGCCGATTCCAGATCAAGCTCAATCCAGAGAAGTGCGTCTTCGGAGTACCAGCCGGTCAGCTCCTTGGCTTCCTGGTCTCCGAACGCGGCATAGAGTGCAACCCTGTGAAGATCAAAGTCATCGATAGGATGGAAGTCCCCCGCCGACTGTTAGATGTGCAGAAGTTCACCGGCTGCTTGGCGTCCATCAGCCGATTCATCAGTCGGCTGGGCAAGAAGGCTCTCCCTTTGTACCAACTGATGAAGAAGACCACCTTTTTTGAGTGGAACCACAAGGCGGATGAAGCATTTCTCGAGTTGAAGAAGATGTTGGCTACTCCCCCTGTGCTGGCGGCTCCGAATCCCAAAGAGCCTATGCTCCTATACATTGCCGCCACCAGCCGGGTAGTCAGCATAGTTATCGTAGTCGAACGCAAGGAGGAAGGCAAGGCGCTCCCTGTCCAGAGTCCGGTATATTACTTGAGCGAGGTACTGTCGACCTCCAAGCAGAACTACCCCCACTACCAGAAGATGCGCTACGGCGTGCATTTCGCCGCCAAGAAGTTGAAGCCTTACTTTAAAGAGCATCCAATCACTGTGGTTTGCACCGCTCCACTGGCCGAGATCATCGGAAGCCGTGATGCTTCAGGCCGAGTAGCCAAGTGGGCCATAGATCTGGCTCCCTACACCATCTACTACCAGCCCCGCACCGCCATCAAGTCACAAGCACTGGCCGACTTCCTCGTCGACTGGGCCGAGACCCAGTACCTGCCGCCAGCACCCGACTCCACCCATTGGCAAATGCATTTTGATGGCTCCAAGATGCGCACCGGCCTGGGAGCCGGCGTCGTCCTCAGCTCCCCCAAAGGCGACAAACTCAAGTACGCACTGCAGATCCACTTTGCCGCCTCCAATAACGTTGCCGAATACGAGGCGCTCGTTCACGGGCTCCGGCTTGCCAAAGAACTCGGCATCCGCCGGATCCTGTGCTATGGCGATTCCGATTTGGTGGTCCAACAGTCATCTGGCGACTAGGATGCCAAAGATGCAAACATGGCGAGCTACCGCTTCCTGGTGCAGCAACTCAGCGGATATTTCGAGGGGTGTGAATTCCTTCACATTCCAAGAAATGACAACGACCAAGTGGACGCCCTGGCACGAGTCGGCTCCACCCGTCAAGCAATACCATCCGGCGTCGCCCTTCAGCGCCTCCTCAAGCCGTCTATCAAGCCTTCACCAGAAGCAGACTCCATTTTTGTGCCAGCTCCTCCCGAAGAAGTCGGATCCGACTCAAGAGCACCAACAGACGGCACAAAAATCCTTATAGACGGCTCCAAAAGTACCGCAGTCGCAGTCGGCCCGAGGACTTCAGTCCCCGGCCCGGGGACTGCGACAGTCAGCCCGAAGACTTCAGAACTCGGCCCGGGGACTGCTCCAATCGGCCTGGGGACTTCACCGACCTAGCAAGCGGCCGCGGATCCCAGCCGCCGCCTCCCAGCCCAGCCACCCTTGTCCAAGTCACAATAGTGGCAATCGAAGAAATAGCAGCACCTTCATGGGCCCAGCCCATCCTCAAGTTCCTAGTAAACAGAGAGCTACCAACTGATGAAATCCTGGCTCAGCAAGTGCAACGCCGAGCGGCAGCCTATACCATAGTCAACAGAGAGCTGGTCAGGCGCAGTGTCACTGGTGTCTACCAACGCTGTGTCGAGGCAGAACAAGGCCAAGCAATCCTAAGAGACATTCATGAAGGCGAGTGTGGCCATCATGCGGCTTCAAGGGCACTCGTCGCCAAAGCCTTCCGACACGGCTTCTTCTGGCCGACTGCCCTGGAGGAGGCCAAGGAATTAGTCCAAAACTGCAAAGGGTGCCAGATGTTCCGTTCCAAGCCGCTCCAGCCGGCTTCGGCGCTCAAGACCATTCCCATCGCCTGGCCCTTTGCGGTTTGGGGCCTGGACATGGTAGGACCATTCAAGACGGCACGAGGCGGCCTAACTCACCTACTTGTCGCGGTGGACAAGTTCACCAAGTGGATAAAAGCAAAACCCATCAAGAAGTTGAATGGTCCGACTGCAGTAACCTTCATCGCCGACATTACGACTCGGTACGGCATACCACATAGCATCATCACCGACAATGGCACAAATTTTGCCAAAGGAGCCTTGGCCCATTTCTGCACAACGCAGGGCATCCGACTGGACTTAGCGTCCGTCGCCCATCCGCAGTCAAACGGCCAGGTAGAGCGAGCCAACGGCCTCATCCTATCCGGCATCAAGCCCCGCCTGGTTGAACCACTGGAGCGTTCGGCCGGCTATTGGCTTGAGGAGTTGCCAGCCATCCTCTGGAGTCTGCGCACGACTCCAAACAAGTCAACCGGCTTCATGCCTTTCTTCCTCGTCTACGGTGCCGAAGCCGTCGTCCCGACGGACATAGAATTCGACTCCCCGCGAGTCACCATGTACACCGAGGATGAAGCAGAAGAAGCACATCAAGACGGTGTTGATCTGCTGGAAGAGGGCCGGCTGTTGGCACTCAGTCGGTCTACCAGTAGAGCCTGCGCCGATACTACAACAGGAAGGTCAAGCCAAGATCTTTCCAAGAGGGCGACCTTGTGCTCCGACTGATCCAGTGGACAGCCGGCCAGCACAAGCTGTCGGCACCTTGGGAAGGCCCCTTTATTGTCAGCAAGGTGTTGGGCAATGACTCCTACTACCTGATCGATGCTCAGAAGCCCCGAGAACGCAAGAGAGACGACTCCGGCAAAGAATCGGAACGACCATGGAATGCAAACCTCCTTCGAAGATTTTACAATTGATTCAGTATGTATCACGCTACCCCTTTGTATTAAAGTACCGAGACTTCGGGCCCCCCGAGATGAGCTCGAGGACTGCCCCTTTTTGATTATCTGCATGATAAGAATTATGCCTTCAAGTATGCTACTTCTTGCTATGCCGCTTGGCGCCGGGCTCGACTAGTCGGCCCGGGGACTCGCCGTCTGGCGCTATGAAATGTTTCCTGAAGTCGGACAAGTAGTGTGCGGCGCCTAAGCCGTCTCCTGCCAGAAGCCGCAGCTCGCAGAGCGACTGTTTGGTAGGCAGGAGTAAGGATGAATGGGCGTCCACACGAAAAATGGCTAAGGACCTAAAACATCAACATAGCCTAAGCCGGCTTCCAGCCCCCTTTTACAAGCTGACTCGCGAATATTCGGCTTACTGCTTTCTATCCAACTTGTTAAATAAACTCCAAAGAAAGGCAAGTACTTGCTTTCCCCAAAGTAGCCAGGCATTTGGCCCAGCGGCAGTCCGCAAAATGGTTAGCCGGCTGGCAAAGCGGCAACTAGGGGAAGGCGGCAAAGGAAAAAGCCAAAGGGTGGAACTGAAAGATAAAACTCGGATTAATATTTACATAAGCATAGGCCCATTGGCTGAATCTTCAGACAGAAGTTCAAAATACACCCCGAGGGTGGAATTGTGCAAACTAACAAGTTCATCAAAGACTCTCTAGAACAGATAAATAAAGCCAGAAGGCAGCCTAGGGAGCAGCAGACGGGTTTGGAGGGTCGGAGGAGACGGCGGTGTCAGGTGCCGGGGGAGTCGGCTGGGCAGTCTCGGCTTGATCGCCGCCAGCGGCAGTCGGCCCGGTCGGACGCGGCTCGTTGCTAGAGGCGCGGTCGAGCTGAGGCTGGTCGCTCGCTCCGCCTTCTGGCACCTCCGTCTCGCCTTCGTCCTTCGCCTCGCCTTCTTCCTCGGTGCTGGAGTCAATCACCTCCGTCGAGTCCTCGCCATATTCCGGGTTCATCCCGAACCACTCTGGCGGCACCTCCTCGCCGCCTTTAGCCCGCTCGGGGACGAAGACACTAGTGTCCGTGTAGTCGGCGATGGCCGCCGCACGCTCGACAAGGGCGCCCTCCACAGCCTCCAGCTCGGCCTGGGCCTCTGACCGGAACGCGGCCAGACGGTTCAGGTCCAGCCCCGGATACCACGCCTTGACGAATTCCAAGGCCCAGCGCGCTCCGGCCCGGGCCGAGGAACCCTTCCAGGCTTCAACACGGCCGACTGCGACCTCCAGCCAGTCGGCAGTCCGGCTGGCGGTGCGCAGAGCCGGCATGTTTGGCCACAGGGCGGCAACTGTCTGGGCGCTGGCACGCTGAAGCCGGCGCATCAGCCGGTGGGCCGGACAAAGACGGGCCTCGATGCTCAGAAGCTGCTCATCGACAGTCAGGGGAGCGTTGGCGGCAATCGCCTCGCCGCTTGCCCTCCGCGCCTCACGATCAGCCTCGATGGCCAGAGGGACTGCCTGCGAGTGGCCAGGGAAGAAGTCTGCCAAGACAAAAAAGAAGCAAGTCAAAAAATCAGAAATCAGCCTGACACATAGTCGGAAACTCAAAGAAAGAAAGCTCACCATTGACGATGTCCTCGATCTCGTGGAAGCCAGAGGTCAGCATCGCCTCCTTGTCGGTCTAGGAGGAGCGCTCGCTCTCGAACTCGGCCAGAAGAGCAGCCTCCTTCTTCTCGGCCTCGTCCTGCGTCTTTTTGAGCAGCTCCTTCTGCTCGGCCAGCTGCGCAGTAAGCAGATCATGCTCCATAGCGAACTTGCTGCACTCCTCCCCCTTGACGCGCAAGGCGGTGTTAACTCCACCCAGCTGCTCCTGAAGAGTAGCGTTGGCCCCTGAAGAACGAAAGAAAGAGACAAATAAGTCGTCAGCAAAGAAGATCGCCGGGAAGATCCGGCCCGACTGCTCCGTAGTAGGCCCGAATCTCGGGGACTACAGCCCACGGGTGCGCTAGCGCGCCCCCGCGAAGAAAGAAGAACAAGAAAGGAAACATCGAAGTCGTCAAGAAGGAAGATCATCGGGAAGATCCGGCCCGACTGCTCAGCAGTCAGCCCGAATCTCGGGGACTACAGCCCGCGGGTGCGCCAACGCGCCCCCGCGAAGAAGAGGAAAAAAACTTACTCCAGCTTTCCGTCAAGTAGGCAGTCCGCTTGCTCAACTCCTTAACATTGCGGTTGAAGGCAGTGGCGCAGAGGTTGTGATACTCTTGCAAACAAAGATTTCAGACAAAATAAGTACTTGGAACTCGCCAGAGGGAGTTCCGAGCCGCCTGCTCAGCACCCAGCCCGAAAGTCGGGGACTACACCCAGTGGGTGCGCTGGCGCGGCCTTACAGAGAAGAGCAAGAAAGACAAGAATCAAAGAGGAAAACATACCCGGACGGCCGCTCACGATGCTAGATGCGCCTTGGTGCAGATCTGGAGGGCGTCGCCTTCGGCTCGAAGCTTCGCTTGGACATCCAGAAGCGTCTGGTTCAGCGAGCCCGTGCCGCCTCCGCGCACCCACCCAACGGGCGCGGCACTCGTCGCCTCGGTGTCTGGGATGGCCGAGCTGGCGGCTCCGACCTCCAGGGGCCGCGGCACCGAAGTCGCCTTCTCGAGGCGGCAGCGCACTGGCGAGGCAACCTGAAGAAGCAGCCTCGCCTCATCCTCAGTCGGCGGCACCGGCGGGCCTGCTGGCTGTTTTCCGTGGGCTCTCCCAGACGGCGGTGGAGGCGGAGGCGGCGGAACTAGCGTGTCTGACATGGAGGCCTCGCTGCTCTCCTTCTCCACGAAGGGGTTCTCGGCGCCTACTTCTCCGGTCTGCCCCGTGAATTCCGGAGGTGGCGGTGCGGAGGACAGTGGGGGGACGAACAACGCCGATTGGCGACGTGCGGCCTCCTCAGCTTGCTGTCTCGCCGCAAGGGCGGCTTCAGTGTCCTCCAGCTTCTTCTGGGCGGAGGTAGCCGCCTTCGCGGACTCCGCCTTCTCCAGGCGGTCGGCCTCCTCCTCGTCGCGCTTCTCCCGCGCATTTCACTCCGTCGCCTCCCGGAGGTCGGCGGCGGGGTCGACCCGCTGAGTATTGGCAGACGTCTCTGCCGACCCCATGACGGAGGGGACGGCGACTCTCTTAAGGGAAAGGGGGGCCCTGAGGAAGAAGGGGAGGAGTGTAAAAGAAGACTCGGACAAGACTCACCGGAGAAAAATAAAGACAAAAGCGTAAAAGCTTACGCAGAGACTAGCGGCGGCCTTCTCACTTCCCCATGGAAGCGGGTGGCCTTCGCGGCCGCCTCCTCCCGCTTGGTCGCGGCGGCCGCCCCCTTGAACTTCTTCAACTTGCCGCCGGGCGCACTCGGCCCGGCGAGACGCCTCTTCGCGCCGCCTTGGCCGGCCAGGCCGGCGGAGGAGCCTGCGCCCGAGGGGCCGACCCTTAGCTGATGGCGCGGGGCGACTTCCCCTTCGGCGCCATCCTCGGGCCAGTCGGCGAAGGTGGCCGAGAGCCTGAGGCCACTTCCCGCTCCTCCTCCTCCGCCTTCGGTGTCGGCTTCCATCGCCGCCGCCCCCAAGTCGGGGTCGTCGACGTCGCTCTCCGCACGGTCAGGGACGAACTCGCGGGGCTGTCCGCGACACCGGCTGAAGGCTGCATGAGGGGGTTCTAGCTCAGAAGAAACCAATGAAAATCAGAAACCGGATTCGGCTATAAAGAAGACAAAGCAATAAGGAGATACGACTTACCACTGGAGGGGGGTTAATGCACGAGTACGGCTCCTTGCCGAACTGCCAGTCCTCCCCGAACTCGCAGTTCGCGATATGGTTCACCATGTTTGCCACCTCCGCGTGGGGCATCTCCTTGGTGCTCATACGGCTCGGGTCTTGAAGGCCGCTCATCTGACAGATCAGGTGAGGCCGGCCTTGGAGCGGGAGGACTCGGCGCGCCACGAAGGCGGCCAGCAAGTCGGCCCCGACGAGGCCCTCCGACTATGTCAAGACTCGGAGTCGCGCTATGGCAGCGGCTCCGGCGGGAGTCAGCGTCTTGACTCGATGAGACCAGCTGGGGAGCCTCCCAGCTGGGGCGCCGGCTTCATAAAGCGGCAGATTAACCCAGTCACCGTCGGAGGCGAGGTTCTTCACGTAGAAGTACGAGCACTGCCACATCTTCACTGACTTGATCAGCGAGATGGAAGGGAAGGGGTTTTCGGCCGTCGAGCGCCGCATCGCGATGAAGGCACTGCACTGAGCCGGTACGCCGGCGACGTGCGTGCCGAGCTTAGATGAGAAGAGTTCTCCCCACAGCTCGATGGTGGGGAGAACGCTGAGGAAACCTTCGCACAGAGTGACGAAGGCGGAGAGCAGCACCACCGTATTCGGGGTGAGGTGGTGCGGCTGGAGGCCATGAAACTCCAAGAAGGAGCGGAAGAAGCCGCTCGCCGGCAGCCCCAGGCCGCGCATGAGGTGCGAGCGGAAGATGACCCGCTCGCCCTCCTCCGGCGCCGGCGATATCTCCCTCGCCGGCGCGGTGCGGGCTCGCACGAGGTGTGCGCCGGGGAGGCGACGCGTCTTGCGGAGGAAGTCAATGAGGTCGTCGTCGACCACCGAGCCGTCCCACGCGCCGGAACGCACGGCCGGAGCCGCGGCGGCGGAGGAAGAGCTCATCGCTGGCTGGTGCGGTGTGGTTCTGCTTGCCGACGGCAAGAAGAAGGAGAGAGGAGGCAAGAGGAAGCGGGGATCGGGGGAGATGGGCGCGCGTGCTATGCCGCTCCACTCCCCCCTACTTATAGCCCCAGAGGCTGAGAAGCCGAGGGGGCGGGCGTGGGATTAACTGCGCTCAGAGCCCCACGCCGCCCCACGATTTACCCCACGACATTACTGCGCGCAGTAACAACATGGGTAACCCAACCGTTCGCACGACCGCAGCGGATCCGTTCGCGTGCCGAGGCGCGATAGTGGCGGGCCCCGCCTGACGGCCCGTCCCGTTGCGCGCGTGGGCCAGCAGACTCTCCCCGCCGCGTGGCGTCGCGCGATAAGGCCGCGGCGGGTGGCAGCAGGGAAGCGTATCAGGCACGCCGCCTGGTCTCCCGCCATGACTTTCGAGCTCTCCACAGAGCAGGACGGCCCTCTACACATCCGACTTTGAATAGTCGGCCCAGAGGAAGATGACAAGCAAAGCCCAGATTCCACCACCAGAAGAATGAAACTGTTGAGGCCCCCCAGCGAGTCACTCTCGGAGCCTCACCAGCTTCGGGGACTACTGTCGGAGTAATGGGCCACGGGTAGGCTAACCCGAGCCCCAGAACCTTTCAAGACATCAGGGCAGGCCGCGCCCCTCAAAGCCGAGTCCCAGATGACGACTCCCAGATAAGCCGAGTCTCAGATGGCGACTCCCAGATGAGCCGACTCACGACCAGCGACTTCCGGAGGAGCCGAGTCTCAGATCGTGACTCCCAGATGAGCTGCGTCTCAAATGGCGATTCCCAGATGAGCCGAGTCTCAGATGGCGACTCCCAGATGAGCTGACTCATGGTCGGCGACTTCCGGAGGAGCCGGCTATGGAGAGTCAGCCCACGACTCTACACTCATCGCGATAGGCGAGGCGGGTACGACCACGGCATGGCCCTCACCCCCTGCTTGCGAGGGGCCAGCATGGCTACAGTGTGCCGTACCGCTGGAGATCTCCGGCGTGGCCCGACACTGTTGCCATGCCAGCCCTGACCTCGGCCACAGTGTGCGGCGCACTGTGGCCATGATGGCCTACCTGTATGGCTCAGAGACGGCGGATCCGCCAATCAGTGAGATCATAGGAGGCGGCAGATACGCCCCGAAGGCGGCCCCATGGGAGTCGGCTCCCCAGAGTCGGCCGACCTCTCCCATGGGTCCCACGCGCCATCAACCAGACAAGACGGGAAGTAACGACAGTGATCGCCTGATAGACGGCAGCACTGTTGCCACGACCCAGTGACCAAGCCTACGTCATCAGAATCACGGCTACAGTGCCGGACTCACCGGCGGGGCCCGCAAGTCGGCGGGCCCCAGCGGTCAGCGGAGAAAACGGCGACCTGTGAGACAGACGGCTGGGACCCGCGCCCAGCCGGATTACCATTGTACCCCCGGGGGGTAGGCCTATATAAACCCCCTGGGGCACCCATGCAAAGGGTTCGCATCCATTAGCCTTAGACCAGATTATATAGGAGGAAGAGAGCTAGCCTTGCCTCCTTCGACCTCCTGAATACAGCTCTAGGAGCAACCTTGTAGTCACTACGCCTTAGTGATCATGCAGAGACCCCGCAGAGCAGCAGTAGGGGTGTTATCTCCCTGGAGAGCCCCGAAGCTGGGTAAGATTCGCCGGCGTGCATGCCTTCGCCTAATCCCATTTCCTGGCACCGGCGATGTTCTACTCGCTCCCACCATGATCAGCCATCCTTTGGCATATGTCGCACCCAACCCCCGACATGACGCGTTTTTTTCATATAACATGGGTTTGCATCCATCCACTTGCCGGTCTGAACATCTTTTTTTTGGAAACCGAAAACAAAGGCACATGGGGGTGCACCCATGATTCCAACAACCTTGGCCCACCCAAAAACTTCTTCCTCTCCCTTGTCCTTTGCTCCTCGAAATGGCCAACACCGCTCCAGCGCTAGTGCCACATTCGTGCCAGCACAGAGCAGATGTGACCTCTCACTAGAGCCAACATTGAAGCGGCACACCTACCGAGAGCGTCACCCGTTGCACGCGCCTTCCCTTCGCATTGAAATGCCATCAGTCCGCCTTCCTACCTCAATTAAACCAGCACGTCTGCCGAGGAACCAACTCCGGCGTCCCAAGCGCCGCACGTCTATCCGCATGCCAGCCGACATTAAAACACCCCGCATCTTGGCGCTTGGCATCTGCCCGCTATTTAATCGTGGCCAGACGTCGTGCAATAACCGCACCACACCTCCGCTCTCCATATTCCCTTTGTAGCACACAAGCCATGGCCTCAAGCTCCTAAGCCCTATGGGACAACCTCTCTCCGGCAAACAGAAGAAGGAACTCCGCGGCATTGCAGCCGGTTGGGTGGCCCGGGAAACAGCCGGGATAGGCTAGCTTGCCGACAAGCTCTACGGAGCTAGCACCACCACCCTTGCCGGTCCAGGGTGGCATCAGCATGGGCCATCCGTGCCCGTCTAGGTTGTCCTACACTGTCGCCCGCCAAATCTGCCGCGACCAATGATGACACCGTGTCCAGCAGGCGAAGAAAGAAGCCATGTTCGCGGAGATTGACGGGGCGGCGAAGGAATTTGACTAGAGCACCGATGACGATGTTGCCAACTCCGCGTTGGCCATGCCCCGCCACCCAATGACAAAGCCGGTACGTCCGCAACCGTGCTGACAGAGAGTAAAAGTAGACTATAGGAGGCCACCGCCACTTGGGTCCCAGGAAGGCCACCACCACCATCTTGCCGGGTTACACAACCTATCACTTGCCCGCTTTGCGGGGGCGTAGGCCGCCGTGACCGTCTTCCCACGCCCAAAAAACGAACCACGGATCCGGTCTTTGCAGGCTGAGGCTATTCTTTCCTCCCGCTGAAGCATTTAGCTCTGAGGTTCAAGGTGGTCCAGTGAGCTTGCTGCTGGACATGGGGAAGACATGTCATGGAAAACGGGCTCTGCCGCGGCTGGTGATAGACTAGATTAGAATAGTCTAGCCTAGTTGCTAGTTGAAATCTGCTCAAAATGTAAATGTTTTTGTCTGCTCTATATGAAAATCATCGAGTTTGCATGAATTTCGTCCAGTTTGTTGAAATCCTCTTTGAAATGTATGCTGACAGGGCTAGATGGTCGGCTCTCACATCAGTGTCTGCGAACTGAGCCTCACCGATCCGTCGCATATGGTGTCCGGTTTGGGGTCAGGGTTGGAGATGCCCTTAGAGCATCTCCAGCCGCGTCCCTAACACAGCCTCCCCAGGTGATTTTTTTGCACTGGTGCCGAAAAAATGGCCCAGTCTCGCCCCCAGGAGCCCGTTTCTTGCCGGCTTGGGCCGAAATCAGCGCCGGCGGACCCAGGCCAAGCCCGGCGCGCTGGGGGCGCCGGGGCGAGCGGTTTTGGCGCGAAAGAGCTGCGGGCCCGCCGAGTCAGCGAGACGCCGCTTCGTCGCTCTCATCGCCTCGGTTCTCGTGGGAATCAATGCCAAGGTTGTGGTGCTGCCGCACCGGTTAGCCTCCATTGATGCCTCACGGGCAGTGCAGTGAAGACGCTGCCGACGCGCGTCCCACCCGCTCCCGCCACGCGTCCTCCCACATGCCGCCTCCCGGCCGCCCCGCTTCGGCTATAGAAGGCACCCACTCCCCACCTGTGAGCGCCACAGCCTCCCCCTCTCCCTCTCGCAAAAGCCTTCTCCCCGCTGATACATCCATTTTGCATCATGCTTTTATATCAATATTTATTGCATTATGGGCTGTTGTTACACATTATATCACAATACTTATTTTACAGGGTTTACATGAAGAAGGAGAATGCTGGCAGCTGGAATTCTGGGCTGGAAAAGGAGCAAATATTAGAGACTTATTCTGCACAACTCCAAAAGTCCTGAAGCTCCACGAAAGTTATTTTTGGAATTAATAAAAAATACTGAGCAAAGAAAATACCAGAGGGGAGCCACCCTATGTCCACGAGGGTGGGGGGCACGCCCTACCCCCTGGGCGCGCCCCCCTGCCTCGTGGGCCCCCTGGCAGCCCTCTAGTGGCCATCTTCTACTACATGAAGTCTTTTACCCTGAAAAAATCATAAGCAATCTTTCAGGACTAGACACCGCCACCACGAGGCGGAACCTTGGCGGAACCAATCTAGGGCTCCGGCGGAGCTGTTCTGCTAGGGAAACATCCCTTAGGGAGGGGGAAATCATCACCATCGTCATCACCATCGATCCTCTCAGCAGGAGGGGGTCAATCTCCATCAACATCGTCACCAGCACCATCTCCTCTCAAACCTTAGTTTATCTCTTGTATTCAATCTTTGTCCCAAAACCTCAGATTGGTACTTGTGGGTTGCTAGTAGTGTTGATTACTCCTTGTAGTTGATGCTAGTTGGTTTATTTGGTGGAAGATTATATGTTTAGATCCTATAAGCATATTAATACCCCTCTGATTATGAACATGAATATGATTTGTGAGTAGTTACGTTTGTTCCTGAGGACATGGGAGAAGTCTTGCTATAAGTAGTCATGTGAATTTGGTATTCGTTTGATATTTTGATGAGATGTATGTTGTCTCTCCTCTAGTGGTGTTATGTGAACGTCGACTACATGACACTGCACCATTGTTTGGGCCTAGAGGAAGGCATTGGGAAGTAATAAGTAGATGATGGGTTGCTAGAGTGACAGAAGCTTAAACCCTAGTTTATGAGTTGCTTCGTAAGGGGCTGATTTGGATCCATATGTTTCATGCTATGGTTATGTTTACCTTAATACTTATTTTGTAGTTGCGGATGCTTGCAATAGGGGTTAATCATAAGTGGGATGCTTGTCCATGAAAGGGAAGTACCCAAGCACCGGTCCACCCACATACCAAATTATCAAAGTAACGAACGCGAATCATATGAGCGTGATGAAAACTAGCTTGACGATAATTCCCATGTGTCCTCTGGAGCGTTTTTCTCTAATAAGAATTTGTCCAGGCTTGTCCTTTGCTACAAAAAGGATTGGGCCATCTTGTTGCACCTTATTTACTTTCATTACTTGTTACCCATTACAAATTACCTTATCACAAAACAATCTGTTACCGATAATTTCAGTGCTTGCAGAGAATACCTTACTAAAACCGCATGTCATTTCCTTCTGCTCCTCGTTGGGTTCGACACTCTTACTTATCGAAAGGACTACGATAGATCCCCTACACTTGTGGGTCATCAAGACTCTTTTTTGGCACCGTTGCCGGGAAGTGAAGCGCCTTTAGTAAGTGGAACTTGGTAAGGAAAAATTTATATAGTGTGCTGAAATTTACTGTCACTTGTTACTATGGAGCATAATCCTTTGAGGGGCTTGTTCGGGGTATCTTCACCCCGACCAGTAGAGCAAAGAGTTGCTCCTCAACCTACTGAACCTATTGAAAATGTTTACTTTGAAATTCCTTCGGGTATGATAGAGAAACTGCTAGATAATCCTTTTACAGGAGATGGAACATTGCATCCCTATTTGCACCTAATCTATGTGGATGAAGTTTGTGGATTATTTAAGCTTTCAGGTATGCCCGAGGATGTTATCAAGAAGAAGGTCTTCCCTTTATCTTTGAAGGTAGAGGCATTGACATGGTTTAGGCTATGTGATGATATGGGATCATGGAACTACAACCGATTGAAATTGGAATTTCATCAGAAGTTTTATCCTATGCATCTTGTTCATCATGATCGTAATTACATATATAAATTTTGGCCTCGCGAAGGAGAAAGCATCGCTCAAGCTTGGGGGAGGCTTAAATCAATGTTATATTCATGCCCCAATCATGATCTCTCAAGAGAAATGATTATTCAAAAAATTTATGCTCGGCTTTCTCTCAACAATCACTCCATGCTCGATACTTCTTGTACTGGTTCTTTTATGATGAAGACTATTGAATTCAGATGGGATTTATTGGAAAGAATTAAATGCAACTCTGAAGATTGGGATCTCGACGAAGGTAAGGAGTTAGGTATGACACCTAAGTTTGATTGTGTTAAATATTTTATGGATACCGATGCTTTTCATGAATTTAGCATTATGGACTTGACTCTGAGATAGTAGCTTCTTTCTATGAATCATTTGCTACTCATGTCGATCTACCCAAGGAGAAGTGGTTTAAATATAATCCTCCCTTTGAAGTAAAAGTAGTTGCACCTATTAAAGTTGAAGAAAAGACTATCACTTATAATGATTCTATTATTCCTACAACCTATATTGAGAAACCACCTTTCCCCGTTAGGATAAAGGATCATGCTAAAGCTTCAACTATGGTTCGTAAGAGTAATACTAGAACACCTACACCACCTGAGCAAATTAAAGTTGAACCTAGTATTGCTATGGTTAAAGATCTCTTGGCTGATAATATTGATGGGCATGTTATTTACTTCTATGATGAAGCTGCTAGAATTTCTAGACCCGATACTAAGAATAAACATAGACCTATTGTAGGCATGCCTGTTATTTCTGTTAAAATAGGAGATCATTGTTATCATGGCTTATGGTGCTAGTGCTAGTGCAATACCTCATTCCTTATACAAAGAAATTATGCATGATATTACACCCGCTGAGATAGAAGAAATTGATGTTACAATTAAGCTTGCCAATAGAGATACTATTTCACCAGTT
The DNA here is from genome assembly GCF_018294505.1 of Triticum aestivum. Lineage (NCBI taxonomy): Eukaryota > Viridiplantae > Streptophyta > Magnoliopsida > Poales > Poaceae > Triticum > Triticum aestivum. The sequence goes on along the minus strand of NC_057798.1, from coordinate 735,976,406 downwards.
GGGATTGTTAAAGATGTTGAAGTCTTGTGTGGGAAAGTTAAATATCCTGCTGATTTTCTTGTTCTTGGTTCCCCACAAGATAGCTTTTGTCCCATCATATTTGGTAGACCATTCTTGAATACTGTTAATGCTAGGATAGATTGCGAAAAAGATATTGTTACTATTGGTCTGGGGGATATGTCTCATGAGTTTAATTTTGCTAAATTTCATAGACAACCCCAAGATAAAGAATTGCCTAGTAAGGATTAAATTATCGGTCTTGTTTCTATTGCCGTACCTCCTAATGATCTTTTAGAACAATATTTGCAAGACCATGAAAATGATATGTTTATGAATGAAAGAAGGAAGATAGATGAAGTATTCTTTAAACAAGGACATATTTTGAAACACAACTTTCCTGTTGAAATTCTATGGGATCCTCCACCACCCAAGGGTGATCCCGTGTTTGAGCTTAAACCACTACCTGATACTCTAAAATATGTTTATCTTGATGAAAAGAAGATATATCCTGTTATTATTAGTGCTAACCTTCCAGAGCAGGAAGAGGAGAAATTATTGAAAACTCTGAAGAAGCACCATGCTGCTATTGGATATACTCTTGATGATCTCAAGGGCATTAGTCCCACTCTATGCCAGCACAAAATAAAATTGGAGAAAGGCGCCAAACTAGTTGTTGATCACCAACGACGGTTAAATCCTAAGATGAAAGAAGTGGTAAGAAAAGAAATACTAAAGCTCCTAGAGGCAGGTATAATTTATCCCGTTGCTGATAGTCAGTCACTACTAGGGAAAAGCCTATACACAGAAATTTAGCAACAGCGCGGGTTAAAAAAGAGCGCTAGTGCCAGATAGCAGTAGCGATTGAGGAAAAACCGCGCTACAGATACACCCTTAGCAGCAACACGTGTAGTGCCAAAAGCGCTACTACTAACATTCCCGTTGGTAGAATGATAGGATACGCATAGCAGTAGCGGGCTTGGAAGAAGTGTGCTACCGCTAGGGTATAAGTAGTAGCACGTTTCCTACGAAGAGCGCTACTACTAATGGAAATAAAATAAGATGAAAAACAAATAGAAAAGTAAATGAAAATGAAAGAAATAGAAAAAGGAAAAAGGAAAAAATAAAATGTAAAGCATAATAATTGAAAAAGCGAAAAAACGGAGGAAGGCATAACAGTAGCGTGTGTTTGTAGGAGGCTCTATAGCTAACATAGCTGCAGCGCGTGTACTATACCCCCGCTATAGAAACAGAAAAGAAAATAAAAAATGGAAGAAAATTACATAACTATAACAGCAGCGTGTTTTGTGAAAGCGCTGTAGCTATCTTAGCTATAGCGCATTTTGCGAAATGCGCTACCGCTAAATTTGGCTTAACCAAAAAACCGTTTCCCCCCGGCCACCACTTCTCCCCCAAATCCCTCGACCCACCCCGTCGCCGTCTCCCCGATTCGCCGTCGCCCCACTTTGCCGCCGTCTCCTGCCGACGTCGACGCCACCAGAGCCGTGCACCGTCGACGCCACCGGAGCCGCCCCCAACGCCACGGAGCCGCACGGCCTCATCAACGCCACCGGAGCCGCCGTCGACACCACCGGATCCTCCCTCGCCACAACTGCCTCCCGCGCCGTCACCGGAGACGCCCCTGCCTCCCTCACCAGCACTGCCTCCCTCGCCACCACTACGTCCCTCGCCACCACCGGAGCCATCCTCTGTAAGCCCCCACCCCTCCTCTCTCTCTCATGCATAGGTTAGCTAGTTTAATTAGCTTAATTATCTTGGTTAGGGCAAAAATTTAGTTAGGGCTTTGACAGAGAAGTAGTTAGGTTAACTAGTTTAATTAGGTTAATTATCTAGGTTAGTGCAAAAATTAATTAGGGCTTTGAGAGAGAACTAGTCAGGTTAACTAGTTTAATTAGGTTAATTATCTAGGTTAATAGTGCAAAAATTTATTTAGGGCTTTGACAGAGAACTAGCTGTGTTAACTTGTTTAATTAGGTTAATTATGTTGGTAAACTAGATTAACTAACTAGGTTAAATAGGTAGGTTAATTAGGTTCGTTGGATTAACAAGCTAGGTTAAGTAGGTTGGCTAGGTTAGAGGAAAATGTTATTTTAGAGCATTAGGTCAGAAGGGTTAGAGAAATGTAGTTCCTTTGCAATTTAATTGGGTTATGTCCTAGGCAGAGAAGGGTTAGAGATAATAATGTGTGTTTGTGTGAGAGAGAGGAATAGCTAGATCAACCTAATTTGGGTTTTGTCCTAGGCAGAGAGGTGTTTAGTGAAGGAAAAGAATTTAGGCAAATTTTATTTTAAAGATGATCCCTTCGTAGACTTTTATTGTTGATTATATCTTTTCATTGAAGTGGTCATGTTATATCTTTTCATTGAAGAGGTTCGATTGTGCCCAAGTGGCTTTGTTGTTTCCAGGGAATGATGCTGAGTGGCCTATGTTTTGCCGGAATGTTGATTCATTTCTGTTCCGGCAAATTTCAGGTTCTCGATTTGTCCACTTTTTAGCAATGGTCATGCCGAAATTTTCCGTGAATTTCAGCATGACTTGTGCTACAAACTAGGACATATCGAGTTCCCGGGATTTGCCGCACCAGGAAGGAGTCAACATTCCTGCAAAACAATAGGCCTTTTTATGTCATTATTCATTTTATTAGGTCTAGAATTAATTTACTAGGTTTAATCATAGGAAACATGGCTAGCAACGATGAAGGACAGGGTTCTGGTGATTGCGTCGACGCCTACCGGGTGGCAAACGAATTTTTTAGCCTTACCGACGATCAACCGATGTTGTTTGTGGGCCCACCGGTGGCATCGGGGACTGAGACCAACACGCAGACCGGTGCTGAGACTAAGACCGGCGCTGAGACTCAGACCGGCATCGGGACCGGCGCTGCGACTGAGACCGGTGCTGCCTCGGGGAGCGGAGCCGGTGTAGAACCGAAAGCAAAGAGGCAACAACTTCCTAACAAACTCAGGACTACTAGGCTGGTGGTCATGGAGGTGGACGACGACATTTTTGAGCCAAAGGCGCCCGAGGAAGCTCGCTCATGCTACGGCAATCAAATAGGCTGCATCGTACAGACAACCGCCACCATCAACGATGAGAAACTACAGAAGATAGAAAATATGAGGAGCTCCCTCCTAAAGAAGTTTCACCAGATATTCTTGTTCCCGGGCCGGAATGAGAAGGATTATGAAGATCCAGACGAGGACCCGGCAATGAAGAAGATAAACAAACACGCCATGACCAAGTTTAGCGACGCATTGGCCGCCTGGAAAACTCGAGTGAAAGCAAGGATCATCGACAAGAAGGAACCCTACTCTGAGATTGTAAAGGATAATCCGACAATCATGGAAGACCAGTTTCAAATATTCAAGGAGACTTGCGAGGCCGAAGCTGCCAAAAACAAGTCTAAGTACATGAAGGGGCTTCAAGAGAGGAACATTGGGAGCCACCACCTCGGAAGCCGTGGTTACGGCAGAAAGAGGTCCAAATGGGCCAAGGAGGATGCGGAAGCCGCGAGTCTGGGCATCCCAGACCCCTTGGCGGATTTCACCGTCTTGCAGGAGCGTGACGTCCTGAGGCCCCAGCACCGTTGGGACTCAGTGAAGAAGGTTTACGAGACAAAACCGGTCATTACGGAGTTCATGAGACTGCTGATAATTTTAGTTTCTGATCTATTCGACTTCACACATTAGTCATATTTGTAAACGATCCTTGTGCCTTTTGCAGAGAGAGCAGCACCGGATTGCGGCCGAAAGCGACTCACCGTTTGAGGCATTGGCGAGGCCCAAGTGGGACACTCCATTCAACCGGGTGTTGAACATATTGAAACAACAACCGGTGGATACTCGACCGTCGTATGGACATGTGCACGGTGTTGGAGACGGTGCCACGTGGAAGAAGTACTACCGTGAGACCACGGAGGAGAGAAAGGAAAGACAGAGGTTAACTAAAGAAGACATCGACAAGAAGGTTGGGATTGCAGTTGAGAAGAAATCATCTCGGACAGTCGCAACAGCGGTAGCTGCTGCAAAACAGGTGGTTGTAGATTTGTCTACTTCCTTGGTGACGGGCGTTATCACTTGGACAAGGGAAAATCTAGAAAAAAATGCAGAGGACTTTCCCCTTGCTGACTTCTTGGGAGCACCTGCTCCCGCACTGGCTCCCGCACCTGCTCCCGCACCTGCTCCCGCACCGGCTCCCGCACCTGCTCCCGCACCCGCTCCCGCACCCGCTCCCGCACCTGCTCCCGCACTGGACGTGCTCGGCGGTGCTTCATCCTTGGCTGAGCTCGACACCCTCACGTTATCTATCACACCGGCCCCCTTCAATATAAATGTATAATCTCCCGTTTTCGTTGCCTTTCGGATGTCTCACGTCGCAGACTTTTCTTTGCAGGCCGACGAAACCCCATGCACCATATTGTACACCATCGGCAACCAGCAGGTGGACGTGGGGAAGGCGACGATAATGAAGCCGAAGGAACCATTGTTCCACAGCCGGCCGATCCCCCCGAACGTCTTCAAGGTTTCCGTGGCCAATGTCGAACCGGGACACGAGAATTTGCCTCCTCCAACACTACTGGTGGATGACGAGGAGACACCGCGGCGGTTTGGTGATTGTTGAAATGGGTGGGTCCTGTTGTGGCCAAAGAGTCTGCTTCGTCTGGAGGCGGTCGGGAGCACACCCACGAGCACGCAGCCTCAACAAGGTACGAACATCAACACGCCACCTACCCAATTAGCGTCGGGTGTCGGGTTGGGTGATAGCGGACAGGGTAAGGAGGAGGCTCCATTAGTTGCTGATGACGTCGCCATGGATGAGGATGCGGACGACGGTGGCGCTGAACAGTATGTCTATACTGGCGCCTCCTCAGGGTTTGAGCGTCATGAGTCGGTGCCTGAATTGTCGTCTCAACGTAATCTGGACGACCTTCCGGTAGTAAAGAAGTCTAGGAAGAGAGCGAGGAAAGGCAAAAAGCTGATTCTATGATCCAGCCACTTCAGCAGCCTCGGCTTCAGGACCGTATAGATATCCCCGATGCGGATAAATGGCATATCCCTGGTCAACCAATCCTACCTGCAACAGCGCTACATGCTAGATTCGGCAATCTAAGGAGACTTCATGACGATGTGCTGCGGGTAGAGAAAGGCCTCATCGCCTCGACAGATCCAGGATACCCGCTCTACGTGGTTAACGTTCCGCGGCAAAGGTCGTATGTCGACAGCTTCCCCGCGGATAAGTTCTTCCTCCGATTCGATTACATATTCGACATGTTTCATGTGAGGAAGCTGGATTTTACGTTTGTCCGCCTTTATGCCTTGCACATGAGCTACATCATTGGGGTTGAGAAGATATCTCATATCTGTGTCGCTGACCCGTACTACATGCACGATGTCTTCTTGGGAGTCTGCGCAGAGCACCGTGTATACGCGAGGGAATACATCGTCAATTTCATGCTCGCCAATAAGGACAAGGGGGCGATTCTCGTGCCTTATCATCCCATGTAAGTCATCTGTGCTGCTATCCTTCCTTCAATTTCAATCATTCATTTGCATGGTGGAGGCTAAGTAATTTGAGGTGTACTTATTTTGCGCAGTGGCGGGCGCGGCGTCCTCATCATCCTATACCCCCAATTCTCCCACGCTCTTTACTTGGACTCGTCGAAGAACATTCACAAAAAGGATTACACCCACATCAAGGATGTTCTCGACAGTGCTATGTTTTACTACCAAGCAAGGGTTGGAGAGGCTAGGGACAAGAAGAGAAGGGGCGGCAGGGTCTCCTTCGCCCATAAGACCGACTTCTGCTGCATCCAGCAACCAAGCGATTCTCTTAATGATGGATTCTATGTCCTACACCACATGCTGGAGTACAGACGGGATCACCAGAACCTTCACATGTCACCTAGATCCGGCGATGCCCATATTCTGCAATGGGCAAAGGATGTAGGAGATATCGAGGATCATCGACTTCGAGCTGAGTTCTATCACATCCAGCACAAACTTGCCCAAATCATCATGAAGGAGGTCGTCGGAAAAATAGGGATGTTCTACGAAGGACAAATGTCGCGGGAAGACGTCCGAACATGGGTAGCCTCTCAGCGTCTCGACATGAAGCCTTTCACTAAGCTCGGGGACTATCTCCCTGACCTCGATGGATGGCACGACATGTTGGAGTGATTGTCGATATATGACAATGTGTCTGTTTAGTCCATACTTTCTATATGACAAAACTTTGAGTTATGCGTAGTGAAACTTTATTTGTGATGTAATTAAACCGTCCTCCTCCTCGACTAGCGAAGATCACTCTAGTTAGGGCATTTTGGGTACGATGAACTTTGTTATTTATGCTTATGATATGTTGTTTCTATTTTTGTCAAGTCTGTCTCTTTCTGTTGCTCAACTATATATGTTGCATATCATCGACTCATGTGACGATGCAGGTGCATAGATCATCGATGGCGAAGAAGTGCTACGCCAGGAGTATATATACAACGAGTGGCCAGAGTGTCAGGCGCAGGTGTTACCGGTTTCCGGTTTTCGAGCGATAGGCAGTAGTTAGTTTAGGTTCACGCTAATGCGAGAGAGGGAGACGAACTCATGTACTCAAAGTGATAGCTCTTCTCGCGTATACCATTGTTTAGATGGATGATGATGTATTTGCAAGTAATCGAGGACTTGTATCGCTATTTTCGAGATGATGACGAGAGACCACTTTGTGTTGGATGATGATTATGATGAGACTATTTGTATGTATATGCTATGATTACATTTGTGGTCTCGCAGGCATTTGTATGTGTATCATGATGACATTTCTATCTGCTAAAAGATTCTTCTATAAAGCGTGTTCAAATACAAAACAAATATGCCCAAAAAAAACCTTGTTAAATTAGCAGTAGCGAGTGTACAAAAGTTAGCAGCAGCGCCGCGATAGCAGTAGCGCGCCGTTGCAAAGCGCGCTAGAGCTACTAGCAGTAGCGAGCTTCCATCAATCGCGTTGCTGCTACACTTGTGTACCAGTAGCGCCGGTGACCACGCGCTACTGCTATGTGTTAGCTGTAGCGCCTTATTAGTAGCGCCCCTCCTCGCGCTACCGATACACCTAAAACCCGCGCTGCTGCTAGCCTTTTCCCTAGTAGTGAGTGGGTAAGTCCTGTCCATTGTGTCCCTAAGAAGGGAGGTATTATTGTCGTTCTAATGATAAAGATGAATTGATCCCACAAAGAATTGTTATTGGTTATAGGATGGTAATTGATTTCCGCAAATTAAATAAAGCTACTAAAAAAGAGCATTACCCTTTGCCTTTTATTGATCAAATGCTAGAAAGATTATCCAAACTTACACATTTTTGCTTTCTAGATGGTTACTCTGGTTTCTCTCAAATACCTGTGTCAAAACAGGATCAAGAGAAGACCACTTTTACTTGCCCTTTCGGTACTTTTGCTTATAGACGTATGCCTTTTGGTTTATGTAATGCACCTACTACCTTTCAAAGATGCATGATGGCTATATTCTCTGACTTTTGTGAAAAGATTGTTGATGTTTTCATGGATGATTTCTCCGTTTATGGATCCTCCTTTGATGATTGCTTGAGCAACCTTGATCGAGTTTTGCGGAGATGTGAAGAAACTAATCTTGTCTTGAATTGGGAAAAATGCCACTTTATGGTTAATGAAGGCATTGTCTTGGGACATAAAATTTTCGAAAGAGGTATTGAAGTTGATAAAGCTAAAGTTGATGCTATTGAAAAGATGCTGTGTCCTAAAGACATTAAAGGTATAAGAAGTTTCCTTGGTCATGCCGGTTTTTATAGGAGGTTTATTAAGGACTTCTCTAAAATTTCTAGGCCTTTGACTAATCTCTTACAAAAAGATATTCCTTTTGTCTTCGTTGATGATTGTGTAGAAGCATTTGAAATACTTAAGAAAACTTTGATTTCTGCACCTATTGTTCAGCCACCTCATTGGAATTTACCCTTTGAAATTATGTGCGATGCAATATGATATAACTAGTAGGTGTTGTTCTAGGACAAAGAGTTGATAAGAAACTAAATATTATTCAATATGCTAGTAAAACTCTAGACAGTGCCCAGAGAAATTATGCTACTACTGCTACGTCTTGAGCTTGCGTTGGTTTTCCTTGAAGAGGAAAGGGTGATGCAGCACAGTAGCGTAAGTATTTCCCCCAGTTTTTGAGAACCAAGGTATCAATCCAGTAGGAGGCTCCTCACAAGTCCCACGCACCTACACAAACAAACAAAGAACTCGCAACCAACGCGATAAAGGGGTTGTCAATCCCTTCATGGCCACTTGCGAAAGTGAGATCTTATAGAGATAATATGATAAGATAAATATATTTTTGGTATTTTATAATATAGATTGGAAAAGTAAAGATGCAAATAAAAGTAGACTGAAAGCTTATATGATAAAAGATAGACCCGGGGGCCATAGGTTTCACTTGAGGCTTCTCTCAAGATAGCATAAGTATTACGGTGGGTGAAAAAATTACTGCCGAGCAATTGATAGAAAAGCGAATAATTATGAGATTATCTAGGCATGATTATGTATATAGGAATCACGTCCGTGACAAGTAGACTGACACCTGCCTGCATCTACTACTATTACTCCACACATCGACCGCTATCAGCATGCATCTAGAGTATTAAGTTCATAAGAATAGATTAACACTTTAAGAAAGACGACATGATGTAGAGGGATAAACCCATGCAATATGATATAAACCCCATATTTTTTATCCTCGATGGCAACAATACAATACATGCCTTGCTACCCCTGCTGTCACTGGGAAAGGACACCGCAAGATTGAACCCAAAGCTAAGCACTTCTCCCATGGCAAGAAAGATCAATCTAGTAGGCCAAACCAAATCGATAATTCGAATAGACTTGCAAAGATAACTCAATCATACATAAAAGAATTCAGAGGAGATTCAAATATTTCTCATAGATAAACTTGATCATAACCCACAATTCATCGGATCTCGACAAACACACTGCAAAAAGAGTTACATCGAATAGATCTCCACAAGAGACGGGGAGAACATGGTATTGAGATCCAAAAAAAGAGAAGAAGCCATCTAGCTAATAACTATGGACCCGAAGGTCGGTGGTAAACTACTCACAACTCATCGGAGAGGCCTTGGGGTTGATGTAGAGGCCCTCCATAGTGGATCCCCCTCCGGCAGAACACCGACGACAGCTCCAAGATGGGATCTCGCGGACACAGAATGTTACAGTGGCGGAAATAGTTTTTCGGTGGCTCCCTCGTTGGTTTTGGGGTACATGGGTATATATAGGAGGAAGAAGTACATCGGTGGACACCCGAGGGGCCCACGAGATAGGGGGGCGCGCCCTGTAGGGGGTGGGGTTCTCTCCACCCTCGTGGCCGCCTCGGGAGCTTCTTGACTTGCACTCCAAGTCCTCTGGATCACGTTTGTTCCAAAAATCACGCCCCTAAAGGTTTCATTCTGTTTGGACTCCGTTTGATATTCCTTTTCTTCAAAATACTGAAATAGGCAAAAAAAACAACAACAATACGGGCTGGGCCTCCGCTTAGTAGGTTAGTCCCAAAAATGATATAAAAGTGTAAAGTAAAGCCCATAAACATCCAAAACAGGTAATATAATAGCATGGAACAATCAAAAATTATAGATACGTTGGATACGCATCAAGCATCCCCAAGCTTAATTCCTGCTCGTCCTTCAGTAGGTAAGTGATAAAAACAGAATTTTTGATGTGGAATGCTACCTAGCATAATTCTCAATGTAATTTTCTTTATTGTGGCATGAATGTTCAGATCCAAATGATTCAAAATAAAAGCTTATAAAACATAAAAATAGTAATAATCAAAGCATACTAACAAATAATCATGTCCTATCAAAATAGCATAGCCAAAGAAAGCTTATCCCTACAAAATCATATAGTTAGGCCATGCTTCATTTTCATTACACAAAATACTCTCATCATGCACAACCCCGATGATGAGCCAAGCAATTGGTTCATACTTTTTAACGCGCTTCAGCTTTTTTTCAACTCTTACGCAATACATGAGCGTAAGCCATGGAAATAGCACTATGGTGGTATATGGTGGTGGTTGTGAGGACAAAAAGGAGAAGATAGTCTCACATCAACTAGGCGTATTAACGGGCTATGGAGATGCCCATCAATAGATATCAATGTGAGTGAGTAGGGATTGTCATGCAACGGATGCACTAGAGCTATAAATGTATGAAAGCTCAACAAAAGAAACTAAGTGGGCGTGCATCCAACTTGCTTGCTCACGAAGACCTAGGGCATTTTGAGGAAGCCCATCATTGGAATATACAAGCCAAGTTCTATAATGAAAAATTCCCACTAGTATATGAAAGTGACAACACAAGAGACTCTCTATCATGAAGATCATGGTGCTATTTTGAAGCCCAAGTGTGGAAAAAGAGATAGTAGCATTGTTCCTTCTCTCTTTTTCTCTCATTATTTTTTCTTTTTCTATTTTTTCTTTTCTTTTTCTTTCTTTTCTTTTCTTTTCTTTTTCTTTTTGGTGGGATTCTTTGGCCTCTTTTTTTCATGGGCTTCTTTGGCCTCTTTTATTTTTATAAAGTCTGAAGTCTCATCCCGACTTGTGGGGGAATCATAGTCTTCATCATCCTTTCCTCACTTAGGACAATGCTCTAATAATGAAGATTATCACACTTTTATTAATTTACAACTCGAGAATTACAACTCAACACTTAGAACAAAATATGACTCTATATGAATGCCTCCGGTGGTGTGCCGGGATATGCAATGAATTAAGAGTGACATGTGTGAAAATTATGAAGGTGGCTTTGCCACAAATACGATGTCAACTACATGATCATGCAATGAGCAATATGACAATGATGGAACGTGTGATAATAACGGAATGGTGGAAAGTTGCATGGCAATATATCTCGGAATGGCTATGGAAATGCCATAATAGGTAGGTATGGTGGCTGTTTTGATGAAGGTAAATAATGGGTGCATGATACCGGCGAAGTTTACGCGGCACAATAGAGGCTAGCAAAGTGGAAAGGCGAGTGTGCGTATATCCATGGACTCACATTAGTCATAAAGAACTCATATACTTATTGCAAAAATCTACTTAGCCCTCGAAGCAAAGTACTACTATGCCTTCCCCTAGAGGGATAGATTGGTAGGAAAAGACCATCGCTCGTCCCCGACTACCACTCATAAGGAAGACAATCAAAAGAGTACTTGTCGGTGTACTAGAGTAGGGGTACCCTAGTATCCCGAACTCGTGCACGGGCAGTTGCAGCGCCCCGCGGCAAGGCTTGCCGGGTGACCGCCAAGACCCTCCGTGGTTCCCTTGAAGACCATTCAAGAACAAAGTACTCAAACCAAGACCCCGGCAAGAGGAGCTTGCCGGGAAGGCCAACCAAGGCCCCGGCAAGAGGATCTTGCCGGGAAGAGACAAGACCCCGGCAAGAGGAGCTTGCCGGGAAGACCACTCAAGGCATACCAAGAAAGCTTGCCGTGACGCGCCCTGCGTCCCGGCAAGATCCGGTGAGCGACAAGCTTCCGGACGCGACAAGACGACGGCCGCGGCAAGGAGCTTGCCGCGGGAAACCCCCACTTCGTGCCCGCGCTCCAGCACACCTGCTAACGTGTCGCTCTAGGACTCTCCCGAGCACACGTGGCAGGAGGCCGTGCAGCTAGGGGTACATGGTGGCAAGTGGAGATGAAGAGAAGCCCATCGTGGCAAACGGTGGCGCTCCAAACGGTCACTTTTTGCACTGTTTAGGAGACTCAGACAGGCATTTAATGCCCTTGTCCCCTGCCATCAGAGTTAGGTAGGGTGCACTGTATCCACAGTAGCAGTAGCTGCACCTACCGCATCCTTTTCCATTTTTACCCTTCTAGTCTACGTTGCCACCTGTGGGTAACCCCTTGAAAGTTTAAAAGGAGGCCCAAGCGCAATGTAGAGGGGGTTGAGCAGGCAGTAGGAGGTTCGGCCAGTTCGGCTCATTCAACACCAGGAACACTCTCACGCTCAGTCTGGCAGCGTCTATCGCTCCTGAGCAAGAATCCAATATACACAAACAAGCAGCAGTAGGGTTTTACGTATCCGTGCGGCCCGAAGCTGGGTAAAATCGCCCGCGTGTACCGCCTCGATCCGCTCTTTGTGCGCTCTCCGCCCCCCACTGAACCGAAAGGGGCCCTGTCCCCATAGGTGTCGGCGGAATCAGCTTCGCCCCCGACATCTCTGGCGCGCCAGGTAGGGGGGCGTCGAGATTGTGCGAATCCGGTCCGGCGTGCACACAAGGCTCAGCTGTTCTTCATCGTCATGTCTCCTAAGGAGCGGGCGAGTAAAGGAACAACGCCAGTGCGGCAACAGAAAAATCTAAGTCGTGCGAAACTTTAGATATTTCCTTTCTATATAAGGTTATCCGCCTCGGAGATCTTGTCCTTTTTACGGAAAACCTGTGCGCGGAGGAATCAACTCGTAGCTAGTTGCGCCCTTACTCTGTTTCGAGTCCGCTCAACAACTTAAGTGAGCTGCTAGCGCCCTTACTTTGCTTCGAGTCCGCTCAGCAACTTAAGTGAGCCGCTAGCGCCCTTACTTTGTTTCGAGTCAGCTCAACAACTTAAGCGAGCTGCAACTAGTTGCGACAAGATTGCTTGTCGGTAGCGACCCCGCCAGCAGGCTGCTGAAGTTCCGCACTCGGCGCTCGTGGCAAGGGTGCCTGCACCGGCAAGTTTCCCTAGAAAGCGTAGGGTGGACGTACAAAGAGAGGTTGGACAGGAAGATAGCATGCGCTATTTATTTGAGATTTCTGCATAGACCTGTATGCCGAGGAGCCTTCTCGGGGCTAGTTGCGCTCCATGTTGCCTCGAGTCCGCTCGGCAACTTGTGCGGTTGCGCTAGAACCAAGAAGGTAAACCTTTCCGGGAGGCAATGTTCCCGAATAGCCGCTAAGGGCCCGTTCCCTCAAGCGCTACTGGCTGGATCGTACGCACCGGAAAGCATTCCAGCAGGCATAGGGAATATGCAGCAAAGGTCAAAATCCGCAAGCGAGTTAAGTGCACTTCGAATGCTAATCACTTGTCATGTTTAAATGCAGTTATGGCCCGGGGGCTGGCAACGCCCCTAGGGCCAAACTTTCCGGCAACGATCTTGTCGGGAGCCGGCGTCAAGAACGACGAAGTTCTTCGCCATAAGCCTTTCCGGCAACGATCTTGCCGGGGGCCGGTGTCAAGAACAACGAAGTTCTTCGCCAATATTCTTCCTGGCAACGAGCTTGCCGGAAGCCGGCTACGAGAACGTCAAAGTTCTCTGCTGAAGGTAAAAGCCTTCCTGGCAACGAGCTTGCCGGAAGCCGGCATCGAGAACGTCAAAGTTCTCTGCTGAAGATAAAAGCCTTCCTGGCAACGAGCTTGCTGGAAGCCGACATCGAGAACGTCAAAGTTCTCTGCTGAAGGTAAAAGCCTTCCTGGCAACGAGCTTGCCGGAAGCCGGCATCGAGAACGTCAAAGTTCTCTGCTGAAGATAAAAGTCTACCTGACAACGAGCTTGCCGGAAGCCGGCGTCGAGAACGTCAAAGTTCTCTGCTGAAGGTAAAAGTCTTCCTGGCAACGAGCTTGCCGGAAGCCGGCATCGAGAACGTCAAAGTTCTCTGCTGAAGGTAAAAGCCTTCCTGGCAACGAGCTTGCCAGAAGCCGGCATCGAGAACGTCAAAGTTCTCTGCTGAAGATAAAAGTCTTCCTGGCAACGAGCTTGCCGGAAGCCGGCATCGAGAACGTCAAAGTTCTCTGCTGAAGGTAAAAGCCTTCCTGGCAACGAGCTTGCCGGAAGCCGGCATCGAGAACGTCAAAGTTCTCTGCTGAAGGTAAAAGCCTTCCTGGCAACGAGCTTGCCGGAAGCCGGCATCGAGAACGTCAAAGTTCTCTGCTGAAGATAAAAGTCTTCCTGGCAACGAGCTTGCCGGAAGCCGGCATCGAGAACGTCAAAGTTCTCTGCTGAAGGTAAAAGCCTTCCTGGCAACGAGCTTGCCGGAAGCCGGCATCGAGAACGTGAAAGTTCTCTGCTGAAGGTAAAAGTCTTCCTGGCAACGAGCTTGCCAGAAGCCGGCATCGAGAACGTCAAAGTTCTCTGCTGAAGGTAAAAGCCTTCCTGGCAACGAGCTTGCCGGAAGCCGGCATCGAGAACGTCAAAGTTCTCTGCTGAAGATAAAAGTCTTCCTGGCAACGAGCTTGCCGGAAGCCGGCATCGAGAACGTCAAAGTTCTCTGCTGAAGGTAAAAGTCTTCCTGGCAACGAGCTTGCCGGAAGCCGGCAACGAGAACGTCAAAGTTCTCTGCTAAAGGTAAAAGCCTTCCTGGCGACAAGCCTGCCGGAAGCCGGCATCGAGAACGTCAAAGTTCTCTGCTGAAGATAAAAGCCTTCCCGGCAAGCCAGTATCGCTGGGGGCTGTGAGTGCCAAGAATCGTCCACGGCAAACCAGAGTTGCCGGGGGCTGCAATATCAGATAAGTCTTTCATCCCTCATCATGCATCTTCTTATGGACTGGGGAATGCGAAACCACGTTTCTTCCCGAAAACTGCCGTGCTCCCTCAACTCTAGGCCCTGGGGCTCGTTCTCGGGGCCAAGTTTAGTCGTAGTCGCGGCAGCAAAGGGATGAAATGAGGAGACCGCACCCACCTCGTTCCCGCCTCTGTCTAAATCGTGAGAAAGTTTGAGCGACGTGGGAAGGCGGCAGGGCCTGTTGCCGGGAGATGAAATGTCTGTCCGAGGGATACCAAGGATTCGCTCCTTGGCGTGGGTTTAGCTCACGAGACAAATAACCCGGCAAGCATCCCCTTTTTCATTAAAAAACATCCCACTCAGGTACAGTCCATAGAGGATGAAAAACATGAAAGAGAGGATTACAAATTTTAGATACAGCTAAGGCCTGAAGGCTTACAAATTAAAAAGATAAGATGCCCATAATCCCTTTCCTGTCCCTCTTTTCAGGAGGCAGGTCAAGGAGGCGAAAAGGGCAAAAGGAGTGCCTAGGCGAGCTACGGGTGCCAGAAGACACCAAGAGAACATCCCGGGGCCGTCCGAAGGCTGGACGGCGATGGCGGCGCTGGAAGCGGGGCTCGAAGACGGGGCGGCAGGACGTCAGCACGCTGTCGAGGGCACCACGCCCTCGTACTCCGACCTGACGGCCTTGTCGCCAGCCCTCTTCCCCTTCCGCAGCCTCCCTACGCCAGCCGCCCAAGGAGACGACCCCGGGGAGTTCAAGAAGCCGGCGACGCGGATGATGGGGTCGCCGGTGCCGCGCAAAGCGGCGTCCGATGCCTAGTCGGACCCGCCGCTCCGCCGCCCGCTGCCCTCATCGTCGCTGTTGCTCCCCTCCTCGTCACTCTCGCTCGAGGAGGAGCCTTCGCTGTCGGAGGAGCTGTCCACGCAGCACTTCGCCCGAGTGCCGAAGCACCCGAAGGCCTTGACAGAGAGGAGATCGCCCTCCATCAACTTAAAATGGAGGGTAAACCCCTCCGTCAAGCTGTGGATACGGGCGAACGTCTTCCACCCTCGATCAAGATACATCACATTAGGAGCTGGGAGTGCAACACGGACTCGCGTGCTACTGATCCCACAGCCCCTCATGTGCAGTCTCAGCGTCTCGGGCGGGTCCAACTCCATCGTGCGCGCAAACGGAGCTGGAATCCGGAGGCGAAGACGAGGCGCCCGGCGCAGCCTGACGAAGAACTCGCAAGGGTCGTCCCCTATATGGACCGCCGTGGGGGGAGGAGCCGCCGGTGGAGGTGAAGCTGACGCACCGCCCCGTCCGCCTCTTCCCCGAGCGCCTCGACCTCGTCCTCGACCTCGTCCGCGACCTCGCCCCCTCCCTCTTCCCCTTATGGCTGGCTCTGCCACCACGGGCGCGGAAGAGGGAGAGATGCGCTGTCTGGCGGCGACCCTCGCCGCCACCGATGAAGGGCCTGGGTTCCCTTTCTCCATGGCAGATGAGAGAAAGGGGAGCAGAAGCTGAAGAAAGGAGAAGATGAGAGAGTGCGGGTTTCTGTGCTCCCCGCTCTTTATAAAGGAGCGAGGTGGGGGCTCGGCCGCCCCGCTCAGCGAATCAAGGCACGGGAAGGGCAGGGAGTCGGGGCCAACCCGCTCGCGACGGCCCAGTTTCTCACTCCACCGTCCGTGACCCCAAGCGCAAGGGAGCCGCGTGGCGGGGATGCAGAACCAAGGCGACAGATGAGGCGGCCTGGCTCCACCCCGTGAACGCGGGGAGTGGACGTCCCGAAAACCGCGCACCGGCCCCGTCCAGTAAATGCACCACGCCCCACATCTACCTCCGTTTAGGGAGGAGGGCGTGAACCGTCCCCATCATCGTGGCCTGGCGCATGCTCGGGGGGCTTAGCCCCACGCACGCCACCCACGATCTCACCCATGACGCCGCGTTTGACGCATGCTGTTCTGGGCGTGCGCGGTGGGAGCGGAGAGATATGCGGTGTGACCTAGGCCGCGCGTGCCCCTGCACTGTTTTGGGCCTGGCCCAACAGCGCTCGGCACCGTGTATGGCCCAGGCCCGGGGGCTTTTGTCGGTGTACTAGAAGAGGGGTACCCTAGTATCCCGAACTCATGCACGGGCAGTTGCAGCGCCCCGCGGCAAGGCTTGCCGGGTGACCGCCAAGACCCTCCGTGGTTCCCTTGAAGACCATTCAAGAACAAAGTACTCAAACCAAGACCCCGGCAAGAGGAGCTTGCCGGGAAGGCCAACCAAGGCCCCGACAAGAGGATCTTGCCGGGAAGAGACAAGACCCCGGCAAGAGGAGCTTGCCGGGAAGACCACTCAAGGCATACCAAGAAAGCTTGCCGTGACGCGCCCTGCGTCCCGGCAAGATCCGGTGAGCGACAAGCTTCCGGATGCGACAAGACGACGGCCGCGGCAAGGAGCTTGCCGCGGGAAACCCCCACTTCGTGCCCGCGCTCCAGCACACCTGCTAACGTGTCGCTCTAGGACTCTCCCAAGCACACGTGGCAGGAGGCCGTGCAGCTAGGGGTACGTGGTGGCAAGTGGAGATGAAGAGAAGCCCATCGTGGCAAACGGTGGCGCTCCAAACGGTCACTTTTTGCACTGTTTAGGAGACTCAGACAGGCATTTAATGCCCTTGTCCCCTGCCGTCAGAGTTAGGTAGGGTGCACTGTATCCACAGTAGCGGTAGCTGCACCTACCGCATCCTTTTCCATTTTTACCCTTCTAGTCTACGTTGCCACCTGTGGGTAACCCCTTGAAAGTATAAAAGGAGGCCCAAGCGCAACATGGAGGGGGTTGAGCAGGCAGTAGGAGGTTCAGCCAATTCGGCTCATTCAACACCAGGAACACTCTCACGCTCAGTCTGGCAGCGTCTATCGCTCCTGAGCAAGAATCCAATATACACAAACAAGCAGCAGTAGGGTTTTACGCATCCGTGCGACCCGAAGCTGGGTAAAATCGCCCGCGTGTACCGCCTTGATCCGCTCTTTGTGCGCTCTCCGCCCCCACCGAACCGAAAGGGGCCCTGTCCCCATAGGTGTCGGCGGAATCAGCATCGCCCCCGACAGTACTTCATGCAACAAATTTGTCACACAACTTTTACCATACGTGCATGCTACGGGACTTGCTAGCTTCAACACAATTATTTACCAATTTCATAATTACCCACTAGCATGATTCTAACATTACTAACTTTATATCTCAAAACAATTATCAAGCATCAAATTGATCCTAGTGTTTAATGCACTTTCTATGATAGTTTTTATTATACCCAACTTGGATGCCTACCATTCTAGGACCAATTTTATAACCATAGAAAATACCATGCCGTTCTAAAAGACTCTCAAAATAATATAAGTGAAGCATGAGAGATCAACAATTTCTTCAAAATTAAGCCACCGCCGTGCTCTAAAAGATATAAGTGAAGCACTAGAGCAAAAATTATCTAGTTCAAAAGATATAAGTGAAGCACATAGAGTTATTCTAATATATTCCAATCAAGTGGGATTCTCCCAGAAGGTGTGTACATCAAGGATGATTGTGGTAAACTAAAAAGGAAAGACTAATATCATACAAGACGCTCCAAGCAAAACACATATCATTTGGCGAATAAAAATATAGCTCCAAGTAAAGTTACCAATGAACGAAGACGAAAGAGGGGATGCCTTCCCGGGGCATCCCCAAGCTTAGGCTTTTGGCTATTCTTGAATATCTTGGGGTGCCATGGGCATCCCCAATCTTAGGCTCTTGCCACTCCTTATTCCATAGTCCATCAAATCTTTACCCAAAACTTGGAAACTTCACAACACAAAACTCAACAGGAAATCTCATAAGCTCCGTTAGTGCAAGAAAGAAAAACCACCACATAAGGTACTGTAATGAACTCATTCTTTGTTTATATTGGTGTTAAACCTACTGTATTCCAAGTTATCTATGGTTCATACCATTACATACTAGCCATAGATGCATCAAAATAAGCAAACAACACACGAAAGGCAGAATCCGTCAAAAACAGAACAATCTGTAGTAATCTGTAACTTTTGGTTACTTCTGGAACTCCAAAAATCCTACCAAAATAGGACGTCCTAGGTAATTTGTCTATTGATATACAGCGAGCAGAATCAATGCAAAAGCACGTTTCTGTGATTTATTTAATTTTTTTCTCGTGAGCGCAAAGTTCTATTTTTCAGCAGAATCAAATTAACTCATACCATAGGTTATCCTATAGGTTCTACTTGGCACAAACACTAAATAAAACATGAAAAAACATCTAAACAGAAAGTAGATGCAAATTTAATTACTAAACAGGAACAAAAACAAAGAACACAAAGAAAATTGGGTTGCCTCCCAACTAGCACTATCGTTTAACGCCCCTAGCTAGGCATAAAAGCGAAGATAGATCTATGTAGTGCCATCTTTGACACTTGATTCATAAGTAGCTCGCATGAGAGATTCATAAGGTAATTTAATCTTCTTTCTTGGAAAGTGCTCCATGCCTTTCCTTAATGGAAATTGGAATCTAATATTCCCTTCCTTCATATCAATAATCGCGCCAATAGTTCTAAGGAAAGGTCTACCAAGAATAATAGGGCAAGAAAGATTGCAATCTATATCAAGAACGATAAAATCAACGGGCACCAAATTTCTATTTGCAACAATGAGGACATCATTGATTCTTCCCATTGGCTTTTTAATGGTGGAATCCGCAAGGTGCAAATTTAAAGAGCAATCATCAAGATCATGGAAACCTAGAATATCACATAAAGTTTTCGGAATTGTGGAAACACTAGCACCCAAATCACATAAAGCAAAACACTCATAATCTTTAATTTTAATATTTATAGTAGGTTCCCACTCATCATTAAGTTTTCTAGGTATACAAACTTCCAAATTAAGTTTTTCATCAAAAGATTGCATCAAGGCATCAACAATATGTTTGGTAAAGGCTTTATTGTGACTATAAGCATGAGGAGAATTCAACACGGATTGCAACAAGGAAATACAATCTACTAAAGAACAATTATCATAATCAAATTCCTTGAAATCCAAGATAGTGGGTTCAATGCTATTTAAAGTCTTGACCTCTCCAATCCAACTTTTGCCAATTTTAGCATCAAGATCTAAAAACTCCAACTTATTGGGACGCCTTTTAACTAAAGTTGACTCATCTCCAATCCCATCATGATCAAGATTCATATTGCAAAACAAAGATCTAATAGGGGACACATCAATAACTTGAAGATCTTCATCATTATTTTCATGAAAACTAGAAGAACACACTTTAACAAAGCAATCTTTCTTAGCACGCAATCTAGCGTTCTTTCCTTGCATTCGTCAGTGGAACTTCTCATAGCTTTGAGAGACTCATTGATATCATGCTTAGGAGGAGTAGATCTAAGTTTCAAAGAAACAATTTCAAGAGAAAGTCTATCAACGTTCCTAGCCAAATCATCAACTTTAAGCAATTTTTCTTCAAGTAAGGCATTAAAATTCTTTTGAGAGAACATAAATTCTTTCACACTATTTTAAAAATCAGAGGGCATCTTATTAAAATTACCAAAAGAATTATTGTAGGAATTTCCAACATTATTAGAGGAATTACTAGGGAACGGTCTAGGATTAAAGTTTCCTCTATAAGCATTGTTGCCAAAATTATTCCTACCAACAAAGTTTACATCCATAGATTCATTATTATTCTCAATCAAGGTAGATAAAGGCATGTCATTGGGATCAATAGAAGCACTCTTAGTAGCAAACAATCTCATAAGCTCATCCATCTTTCCACTCAAAACATTAATTTCTTCTATAGCATGCACTTTTTTACTAGTAGATCGTTCGGTGTGCCATTGAGAATAATTAGCCATGATATTATCAAGAAGTTGTGTAGCTTCTCCTAGGGTGATTTCCATGAACGTGCCTCTGGTGACCGAATCTAAAAGATTTCTAGAAGCAAAATTCAAACCAGCATAAAAGTTTTGTGTGATCATCCATAAATTCAAACCATGAGTAGGGCAATTGCGAATCATTAATTTCATTCTTTCCAAAGATTGGGCAACATGCTCATGATCAAGTTGTTTAAAATTCATAATATCGTTCCTAAGGGAGATGATCTTAGCGGGAGGAAAATACTTAGAGATAAAAGCATCTTTGCACTTGTTCCAAGAATCAATACTATTTTTAAGCAAATACGAAAACCAAACTTTAGCACGATCTCTAAGTTAAAACGGAAATAACTTCAATTTAACAATATCATTATCCGTATCTTTTTTCTTTTGCATATCACACAAATCAACAAAGTTATTTAGATGGGTAGGGGCATCTTCACTAGGAAGGCCGGAGAATTGATCTTTCATAACAAGATTCAGCAAAGCAACATTGATTTCACAAGACTCAACATCATTAAGAGGAGCAATCGGAGTACTAAGGAAATTATTATTATTGGTATTGGAGAAATCACACAATTTGGTATTATCCTGCACCATGGCGACAAGTAATCCAACACACAAGCAAACAGAAAAAGGAAAGCAAAAGAGAGAGGAAGAAGAAGGCAAGCGGAAAAGAGAGGAGATTGGGAAAGAGAGGGCGAATAAAACGGCAAGGGTGAAGTGGGGGAGAGGAAAACGAGAGGAAAATGGTAAATAATGTAAATGCGAGGGAGATGAGTTTGTGATGGGTACTTGGTATGTCTTGACTTGAGCGAAGACCTCCCCGGCAACGGCGCCAGAAATCCTTCTTGCTATGTCTTGAGCTTGCGTTGGTTTTCCTTGAAGAGGAAAGGGTGATGCAGCACAGTAGTGTAAGTATTTCCCTCAATTTTTGAGAACCAAGGTATCAATCCAGTAGGAGGCTCCTCACAAGTCCCACGCACCTACACAAACAAACAAAGAACTCGCAACCAACGCGATAAAGGGGTTGCCAATCCCTTCACGGCCACTTGCGAAAGTGAGATCTGATAGAGATAATATGATAAGATAAATATATTTTTGGTATTTTATAATATAGATTGGAAAAGTAAAGATGCAAATAAAAGTAGATTGAAAGCTTATATGATAAAAGATAGACCCGGGGGGCATAGGTTTCACTAGAGGCTTCTCTCAAGATAGCATAAGTATTACGGTGGGTGAACAAATTACTGTCGAGCAATTGATAGAAAAGCGAATAATTATGAGACTATCTAGGCATGATCATGTATATAGGCATCACGTCCGTGACAAGTAGACCGACTCCTGCCTGCATATACTACTATTACTCCACACATCGACCGCTATCCACCATGCATCTAGATTATTAAGTTCATAAGAACAGAGTAACGCTTTAAGAAAGATGACATAATGTAGAGGGATAGACTCATGCAATATGATATAAACCCCATATTGTTATCCTCGATGGCAACAATACAATACGTACCTTGCTGCCCCTGTAGTTACTGGGAAAGGACACCGCAAGACTGAACCCAAAGCTAAGCACTTCTCCCATGGCAAGAAAGATCAATCTAGTAGGCCAAACCAAACCGATAACTCGAAGAGACTTGCAAAGATAACTCAATCATACATAAAAGAATTCAGAGGAGAGTCAAATATTTCTCATACA
Source organism: Triticum aestivum (assembly GCF_018294505.1). Taxonomy (NCBI): domain Eukaryota; kingdom Viridiplantae; phylum Streptophyta; class Magnoliopsida; order Poales; family Poaceae; genus Triticum; species Triticum aestivum. The sequence goes on along the minus strand of NC_057798.1, from coordinate 735,954,276 downwards.
TAAACTTGATCATAAACCCACAATTCATCGGATCTCGACAAACACACCACTAAAAGAGTTACATCGAATAGATCTCCACAAGAGAGGGGGAGAACATGGTATTGAGATCCAAAAAGAGAGAAGAAGTCATCTAGCTAATAACTATGGACCGAAGGTCTGTGGTAAACTACTCACAACTCATCAGAGAGGCCTTGGGGTTGATGTAGAGGCCCTCCATGGTGGATTCCCCCTCCGGCAGAATGCCGACGACGGATCCAAGATGGGATCTCGCGGATACAGAAGGTTACGGTGGCGGAAATAGTTTTTCGGTGGCTCCCTCAATGGTTTCGGGGTATATGCGTATATATAGGAGGAAGAAGTACGTCGGTGGACGCCCGAGGGGCCCACGAGATAGGGGGCGCGCCCTGTAGGGGGGCGCCCTCCACCCTCGTGGCCGCCTCGGGAGCTTATTGACTTGCACTCCAAGTCCCCTGGATCATGTTTGTTCCAAAAATCACCCTCCCGAAGGTTTCATTCCGTTTGGACTCCGTTTGATATTCCTTTTCTTCGAAATACCGAAATAGGCAAAAAAACAGCAATATGGGCTAGGCCTCCGGTTAGTAGGGTAGTCTCAAAAATGATATAAAAGTGTAAAGTAAAGCCCATAAACATCCAAAACAGGTAATATAATAGCATGGAACAATCAAAAATTATAGATACGTTGGAGACGTATCAACTACTGAAAAAGAATTTTTAGAAGTTGTATTTGCTTGTGATAAGTTTGGACCTTATATTGTTGACTCTAAAGTAACTGTTCACACTGATCATGCTGCTATTAAATATCTTATGAAAAATAAAGATGCTAAACCTAAACTTATTAGATGGGTTCTCCTACTACAAGAATTTGATGTGCATATTATTGATAGAAAGGGAGCTGAGAACCCTGTTGCAGACAACTTGTCTAGGCTAGAGAATGTTCTTGATGACCCACTACCTGTTGATGATAGCTTTCCTGATGAACAATTAGCTATCATAAATGCTTCTTGTAGTCCTCCATGGTATGCTGATTATGCTAATTACATTGTTTCCAAATTTATACCACCTAGTTTCACATACCAGCAAAAGAAAAAAAATTCTATGATTTAAGACATTACTTCTGGGATGACCCACACCTTTATAAAGAAGGAGTAGATGGTGTTATTAGATGTTGTGTACCTGAGCATGAACAGGAACATATCCTATGCAAGTGTCACTCTGAGGCTTATGGAGGACACCACGCTGGAGATAGAACTGCGCATAAGGTATTGCAATTCGGTTTTTATTGGCCTACTCTCTTCAAGGATGCCCGTAAGTTTGTCTTGCCTTGCGATGAATGTCAAAGAATTGGTAATATTAGTAGACGTCAAGAAATGCCTATGAATTATTCCCTTGTTATTGAACCATTTGATGTTTGGGGCTTTGATTATATGGGACCGTTTCCTTCCTCTAATGGGTATACACATATTTTAGTTGTTGTTGATTACGTTACTAAGTGGGTAGAAGCTATTCCAACTAGTAGTACTGATCATAACACCTCTATTAAGATGCTTAAAGAAGTTATTTTTCCGAGGTTTGGAGTCCCTAGATACCTAATGACTGATGGTGGTTCACAGTTTATTCATGGTGTTTTTTGTAAAATGCTTGCTAAGTATGATGTTAATCATAGAATTGCATCCTGATATCACCCACAGTCTAGTGGCCAAGTAGAAGTGGGTAACAGAGAGCTTAAATTGATTTTGCAGAAGACTGTTAATAGATCTAGAAAGAATTGGTCCAATAAACTTGATGATGCATTATGGGCTTATAAAACTGCATATAAAATCCTATGGGTATGTCTCCATATAAAATGGTTTATGGAAAAGCATGTCACTTACCTGTTGAACTAGAACATAAGGCATATTGGGCCATTAAAGAGCTCAATTATGATTTCAAACTTGCCGGCGAGAAGAGGTTATTTGACATTAGCTCACTTGATGAATGGAGAACTCAAGCCTATGAGAATGCCAAACTGTTTAAAGAAAAAGTTAAAAGATGGCATGAAAAAAGGATACAAAAGCATGAGTTTAATGTAGGTGATTTTGTGTTGCTTTTCAACTCTCATTTAAGATTTTTTGCAAGAAAACTTCTCTCTAAATGGGAAGGTCCTTACGTTATCATGGAGGTCTATCGTTCCGGTGCCATAAAAATCAACAACTTAGAAGGCACAAGTGAGAAGGTGGTGAATGGTCAAAGAATAAAACATTATATCTCAAGTAATCCAATAAACATTGAAACTAATGTGATTGAAACCGTAACACCGGAGGAATACATAAGGGACACTTTCCAGAATGTTTCTCGCTCCAAAAAGGAATAGGTATGTGGTACGGTAAGTAAACCGACTGCAAAACAGTTCTTATAGCAATTTTTCTCCGTTTTGGAATATTTAAGAAAATAGGAAAATAATACGTAGTCCGGGAAGGACACGAGGTGTCCACGAGGGTGGAGGGCGCTGATACATCTCCGTCGTATCTACTTTTCCAAACACTTTTGCCCTTGTTTTGGACTCTAACTTGCATGATTTGAATGGAACTAACCCGGACTGACGCTGTTTTCAGAAGAACTGCCATGGTGTTATTTTTGTGCATAAATAAAAGTTCTCGGAATGACCTAAAACTCCACGGAAGTTATTTTTGGAATTAATAAAAAATGGCGAAAGAATCAAGGCCAGGGCCCCACATCATGTCCACGAGGGTTGAGGGCGCGCCCCTGCCTCGTGGGCCCCCTGGTGCTCCACCGACCTCAACTCCAACTCCATATATTCACGTTCGGGGAGAAAAAAATCATAGAGAAGGATTCATCGCGTTTTACGATATGGAGCCGCCGCCGAGCCCTAAACTCTCTTGGGAGGGCTGATCTGGAGTCTGTTTGGGGCTCCGGAGAGGGGAATCCGTCGTTGTCGTCATCATCAACCATCCACCATCACCAATTTCATGATGCTCACCGCCGTGCGTGAGTAATTCCATGAGTAAAATGCAAGCGCGGTCCTAATTCTTTCCCAAAAGTGTCGACCGGGTCCTAATTCTTCCAAAATGCACATCTGGGTCCTAATTCTTTCTAAGTTGTTCACTCGAGGTCCTAATTTTTTCTGACCGCTGCTGACCAGCTCGCGTGGCGCTTTGACCGCTGCCACATCGGCTCGAGGGCCCACGCGGGATAACGACCAGCCGTGCGTTTTTTCAAAAGAGCCCCCAACCCTAATCTCTCTGCAGTCATAGTCCTTTTCCTCTCCTCTTTCCCACCTCTCTCTGCTCTGGCGAAACAGGGGAGATCGACAGCGGTGGTCCGGTGAGAAGAGGCAGGCGGCCATCATAGGCGCTTGTCCGGAGGCGGTGCCGCTAGGATGGCGCCCGTGCATCGACGACCCGGAGATCCTCCTCGACGATACGGTCATTGTGGTACCCATAACCCTAACCCTCGATCCTCTTTTTCTGTGGATTCCGATTTAGCTCGAATCGATGGTAGTATTTGACTAAATCCCTCGATACCTAGGAGCACAAGAGGAGGTTTTTACCGTAGAAATCAACTATGCTGGATTTTTCTGAGAATTTGGCCGATCGAAGTCGTATGTCGATGGGAAAGTTGTTCTATTCGATGGTTGTGAAGTATATACATGGTCTCCTCTCTGGCTCACTGATTTTATGCAGCAACTGGGATGTGACCAATCTAAGCATGTTATTTACTGGTTACTGCCTGGAAAGAATTTAGGCGATGGGCTGCGGATTGTGGACTGTGACACTGACACTTTGCACATGACAACAGTTGTTCCAAAATTCCAGTACTTTCAGTTGTTTGTTGATCACAAAGATATGGCCTTTGACAATGTAATGGATGATATTCATGTTAGTGGTACACCTGAGCTACCTCCTGTACTAAGCCCTAAATCTCCTGCATTTAGCAATGGAATAAGAGGAAGTCCCGGGTTTAAGGTGAAAGCCCATAAAGGCAGACTGAACCAATTTAATGCAGGTAGCAACAATGAAGGGAGTAGCAGTGTTCCACTAGTGGGACAAAATGTTGGACATGAGCTTAGAAGCAGGAGGAAACTTGTGGTAGAAGAAGAAATCCCTAATGAAAATGACAGTGACAGTGACAGTGATGACAGTGAATGGGATTTGGACTGGGTCGACTCTGACAATGAAGTAGGCAAAGATGATGGTGATCTATATGAAGAATGGGTTGATGAAAATTTTGAGAAGAAGAAAAAGAAGAAATGTGAATGGGAGCAGGACAGTGACTATGATACAGATGAACTGCAGGAGCTACAAGATTCAAAGCTTGAAGATAGTGATTCAATAGAGGAAGTGGAAGTAGTAGATGCACAAGGACGGAAAAAATGAAAAAGAAAGTGAAGCTGAAAAGGTGGAGGCCTGAGAACATGAAAGAAGTCAATTTTCACATAGGCATGGTGTTCTTGTCTGTCATTGAACTAAGAGCAGCAATTGAAGAGTACATTGTGAAGCAAAGAGTGCAAATTAATTACATAAAGAATGATAAGCAGAGGATACGGACAGGTTGTGTTGGAGATTGTCCCTGGTTCTTATTTGCTGCACCTACCAGCAGGACCAAAGCATGGGTTGTGAAGAAGTATGTGGGTGAGCATACATGTGAAAGAGAGTGGGCACTCAAGCAATTTACAGCAAGATACTTGGCTGGCAAGTATGTGGAAACATTTAGAGCAGATGAGAAGATGACACTGCAGAACTTTGGCAGACTTGTTCAATTGGACTACAACATGCAACCTACTAGAAGTAAGCTAGCTAGAGCAAGGAGGATTGCACTAAAGAAAATTCATGGAGATGAACTTGAGCAGTATAATTTACTATGGGACTTTGCAGATGAAATCAGAAGATCAAATCCTGGCAGTACCATGCTTGTGAATGCAAACAATGGAAAGTTTGAGAACTGCTACATATCCTTAGATGCATGTAAAAGGGGTTTTCTGCTAGCTTGTAGGCCCATTATATGCATTGATGGGTGTCACATTAAGAACAAGTATGGTGGAGTGATGCTGACAGCTGTTGGAGTTGATCCTAATGATTGTATCTTTCCCATTGCAATTGCCATAGTAGAAGTGGAAGATACTATCACATGGAAGTGGTTCTTGAACACACTGAAGGAGGATCTGAACATACAAAACATAGCACCATGGACAATGAGGAGTGATAGGAAGAAGGTAGTAAGAACATTGCAGCATTTCATATTATCATACTGTAGCATTTCATATTATCATACTGTAGCATTTCATTTGTTTGTTCTATAATGTATGTAGGGGTTGATCAATGCTATCAATGCAATATTTCAACTTCAAGACCTTGCAGATTGCTTTTAAGTTCAATTACTACTAAAAAAAGGCCTTGCATATTACTGTTTATTTCTGCTGTCAATGCTAGTAAAAAAATGCTGCCAAAGCACAGAAAAACAACCAAAATGCTGTCAAATTTTAGTTCAATTTCATTGCAATAGTACATCATCAACATCTGGATACACCAATAAGCATTGATCACTGGATACATCATACTACCACATCACTTCTTAAATCCTACATACACCACAACTACAATCAGTACAACAAATGCACTAAGAATACTCCTATAGAGAAAAATTAGCTCATTCATCTTCTGCATTGCTTCTGCATACACCATAGTCTCGACAGTGCTCTGCATTGCTCCTGCACAATCCTCTTGCACCTCTGTTTCTTCACTTGCAATGACACCAGCCGAATCAAAACTGCTCAATCCACGGCTGACATACCCAGCTCTCACCAAAAAATTAAAATAGTTGTCTGGTCCATCTTCCCAATAATAATGTTGGCAAGGATTTGGTGGAATCTGACAGAAACTGAGAAAAAAATTCAGCCAAAAAGAAACACAGAAACATCAAATCGATTGGGCGCTTGTAGAAGATCTTACATGGTGATTGGGACAGTTATAGAAAATCCTGCTAGGATTTGCCTTCGATTTTGACACAAGACGAATTGTAGATCGAATGCGGTAGCTAGGGCATGGTACCAATGGCAGCATACCCGCGGCAGCCGGTGATGAGATGGGCGGCGAGAAAAGGGATAATGCCGGAGGTGGAGCAGGCGCTTGGGCAACCTTCTTCCCGCGGTGCTTCATGGCAGACGATCTAGCGGCGGCGGACATGGCGGCGACAGCGCGGCGCCAGAGAGAGGGAGAGAGCAAGCAGAAGACCTAGGGACCGGGGAATTAAGAGAGCATAAACTCCAGGGGCCAAACTGCTTAAATTACCAACCTCCAGCCGCGGGAACTCTTCCGCGTGGGCCCTCGACTCGACGTGGCAGCGGTTAAAGTGCCACGCGAGCTCGTCAGCGGCGCTCAGACGAAATTAGGACCTGGGTGAACAACTTAGAAAGAATTAGGACCCAGATGTGCATTTTGAAAGAATTAGGACCCAGTCAACACTTTTGAGAAAGAATTAGGACCACATTTGTATTTTACTCTAATTCCATCATAGGATTGCTGGACGGTGATGGGTTGGATGAGATTTACCATGTAATCGAGTTAGTTTTGTTAGGTTTTGATCCCTAGTATCCATTATGTTCTGAGATTGATGTTGCTATGACTTTGCTATGCTTAATACTTGTCACTAGGGCCCGAGTGCCATGATTTCAGATCTGAACCTATTATGTTTTCATGAATATATATGAGTTCTTGATCCTATCTTGCAAGTCTATAGTCACCTATTATGTGTTATGATCCGTTAACCCCGAAGTGACAATAATCAAGATACTTACCGGTGATAACCGTAGTTTGAGGAGTTCATGTATTCACTAAGTGTTAATACTTTGGTCCGGTACTCTATTAAAAGGAGGACTTAATATCCCTTAGTTTCCATTAGGACCCCGCTGCCACGAGAGGGTAGGACAAAAGATGTCATGTAAGTTCTTTTCATAAGCACGTATGACTATATTTGGAATACATGCCTATGTTACATTGATGGACTGGAGCTAGTTCTGTGTCACCCTATGTTATAACTATTACATGAGGAATCACGTTCGACATAATTATCCATCACTGATCCAATGCCTACGAGCTTTTCACATATTGTTCTTTCCTCAGTTACTTTGCCATTGCCGCTGTTACAATTACTACAAAACTGCTACTATTACTCTTGCTACTGTTACTGTTACTTCCATACTACTTTGCTACTAAATACTTTGCTGCAAGTACTAAGTTATCTAGGTGTGGTTGAATTGACAACTCAACTGCTAATACTTGAGAATATTCTTTGGCTCCCATTGTGTCGAATCAATAATTTTGGGTTGAATACTCTACCCTCAAAAACTGTTGCAATCCCCTATACTTGTGGGTCATCAAGACTATTTTCTGGCGCCGTCACTGGGGAGCATACCTCTATTCTTTGAGTCACTTGGGATTTATATCTGTTGATCACTATGAAGAACTTGAAAGAGGAAAGAACTAAGATTTATCCCTCAACTACGAGGGAAGGTAAGGAACTGTCGTCTAGCTTTGCACTTGATTCTCCTTTTGTTATGACTAAACTTGCGACACCAAAAACCTGCTTCTGCTATTAATTCTGATATGTTGCAAGTTATTGATGATGCCACTTCTGCTATGCATGATACTTATGACGAAACTACTTCTATGCTTGATACTGCTGTGCCATTAGGTGAATTTCTTAATGAACAACTTTCTAGGGCTAGAGAGAATGGAATTATTGAAACTGATAATATTGATGATAGTGATGATGAAGGTTCTCCCCCTAAATATGAACTGCCTGTTGTTCTTGAGGGTTATGTTATGGATGAAGAAACTGCTAGAGATTTTCTTGCTTGCAATGATAGATCAGATCTTAAGAAATTATTAGCTAAGCTGAAACAAAAGTCTCTGAATGCTCGAATGAAACATGACCCCGCTTTTGCTACTTCACCTATCTTTGTTACTGATAAGGATTATGATTTCTCTGTTGATCCTGAGATAATTACTTTGGTTGAATCTGATCATTTTTGTGGCAATGAATCTGAAACTGTAGTGGCACATCTTACTAAGTTGAATGATATAGCCACCCTGTTTACTAATGATGAGAAATCTCGCTACTACTATATCCTTAAAATATTTCCATTCTCATTAAAGGGTGATGCTAAAACATGGTTTAATTCTCTTAATCCTGGTTGTGTGCGTAGTCCCCGGGATATGATTTATTACTTCTCTGCTAAATATTTCCCAGCTCATAAGAAACAAGCTGCTTTAAGGGAAATATATAATTTTGTGCAAATAGAAGAAGAGAGTCTCCCATAAGCTTGGGGGAGGGTTCTCCGATTACTTAATGCTTTGTGTGATCATCCTTTTAAGAAAAATTAAATACTTGATATCTTTTATAATGGACTAACCAATGCTTCCAAGGACCACCTAGATAGTTGTGCTGGTTGTGTTTTCAGGGAAAGGACAATTGACCAAGCTGAATTGCTATTGAATAATATGTTGACAAATGAAAATAATTGGACACTTCCTGAACCAACTCCTAAGCCAACTCCGAAGAAAAGTGGTGTTCTATTTCTCAGTCCTGAAGATATGCAAGAGGCAAAGAAATCTATGAAAGAGAAAGGTATTAAAGCTGAAGATGTTAAGAATTTACCTCATGTCGAAGAAATACATGGCCTTAACATACCACCTATTAAAGAAATGCATGGTCTTCATAACCCGACACAGGTAGTGAAGGTAAATTTGAAATCCTGTCTACTAAGTTTGCTAGCCAATGCTTGGATGAATTTGATGATTTTATGGCTAAACAAGAAAATTTCAATGCTTATGTTAGTAAACAATTGAAAAGTAATTATTATATGATTGGACGCTTGAGTGATTATATGTCTAGAGTTAAGGGTGAACTTAAACTCACCAGTAAACATGCTTCGATGGTTAGCACTCAAGTAGAACAAGTGCTTAAGGCTCAGAATGTATTGCTCAATGAATTAAATGATAAGAGAATTTATAATGCTGTTAGAGTTATGACTAGAGGTGGTAGAATGACTCAGGAACCTTTGTATCCTGAGGGACATCCTAAGAGAATTGAGCAAGATTCTTAGGGAAATAATGCTGATGCACCTGGTCCTTCTAAAAAGAAGAAAAAGAAAGATGATAGGACTTTGCATGCTTCCAATGAACCTGTTGTAGACACACTTGATAATCCTAATGATATTTCTATCTCTGATGCTGAAACACAATCTGGTGATGAACATGAACCTAGTGATAATGCTAATAATGATGTTCATGTAGATGCTCAACCTAGCAATAACAACGATATAGAAATTGAACCTGTTGTTGATCTTGATAACCCACAATCAAAGAATCAACGTTATGATAAGAAAGACTTTGTTGCTAGGAAGCATGGTAGAGAAAGAGAACCATGTGTTCAGAAACCCATGTCGTTCCCTCCTAAATCATCCAAGAAAAAAGATGATGAGGATTTTGAGCGCTTTGCTGAAATGATTAGACATATCTTTTTGTGTATGCGTTTGACCGATATGCTTAAGACGAACCCTTATGCTAAGTACATGAAAGATATTATTACAAATAAAAGAAAGATACTGGAAGCTGAAATTTCCACCATGCTTGCTAACTATACTTTTAAGGGTGGAATACCTAAGAAACTGGGAGATCCAGGAGTACCAACTATACCATGCTCCATTAAAAGAAACTATGTTGAAACTGCTTTATGTGATCTTGGAGCCGGTGTTAGTGTTATGCCTCTTTCTTTATATCGTAGACTTGAATTAAATAAGTTGACACCTACTGAGATATCTTTGCAAATTGTCGATAAATCAACTCCTATACCTGTCGGTATTTGTGAGGATGTGTCTGTTGTTGTTGCAAACATTACCATCTTAATAGACTTTGTCATTCTTGATATTCCCGAGGATGATAGTATGTCGATTATCCTTGGTAGACCCTTTTTGAATACTGCAGGTGCTGTTATTGATTGCAACAAAGGCAATGTCACTTTTCATGTTAATGGTAATGAGCATACGGTACACTTTCCAAGGAAACAACCTCAAGTTCATAGTATACATTCTATTCGAAAAATTCCATCAATTATTATTAGAGGTTTTGAATTTCCTCTTCCTACTGTAAAGAAGAAGTATGATATTCTTATTATTGGGGATGTTCATATTCCCGTTGAGGTAACCTACTGTCATTTCAAAATTTCTCCAGTTTCATGCGATTCAGAATGAGTTTGTTAACAAGACTTGATCAACCTTGTTAGTAGATTCCTTTTGACGAGCATGAGATGGATGAAGTTAGAAGGCACAATTCTGTGTTCCTTTCTTTTTACTCTCTGCTATTTAGATTAAATAAAGTAGAAATAGTATATTCTGTCTATTTTCTGAATTATCCATGTAATAAAAAATATTCTGAAAATAAAAGTTCTCCAAATGCCTTGCAAATTAAATATGATTTTTCTGGAATATTTGAGAATATATGGCACTGAGAACACACTAGAGGAAGCTGACACCTGGCCACGAGGGTCCAGGGTGCCCCCCTGGGGCGCGCCACCTGCCTCGTGGGCCCCTGGTGGCCCTCCTCCACTTATTCCTACACCCATGCTCTTCTTATTCCTTCCAAAAAAATAACCAACCAGATCAAGCACGAGTTCTAGCTCATTTTGCTACCATTTTCGATCTCCTTGCTCAAAGCTCCATTCACGAAACCGCTTTGGGGGATTGTTCTTTGGTATGTGACTCCTCCAATGGTCCAATCAGTTTTTGTTCTAGTGCTTTATTTGTTGCCAATTCTTGCTGCTAAGGTGACCCCGTTCTTGAGCTTGCATGTCAAATTTATTTGGTCCCAAGTAGTTCTAATGCATTATATGGTCTCTAGGCACTTGTGGGAGTAGTTGCTATCAATTTTATTGAGTTTGGTTTACTTTTATTTTGAGTTACTAAAAATTTCAGATTTTTTTCAGAGAAAAATGCATAGAAAATTGTTTCAAGGTGGTTCCTCAAGGAAGAAAGGACCGAGACTCGCAATACGTGAGCTGGACGATGAACCACCTAGGGAAGCTTACGTGCGGCCTTGTGAATGGCCGTCAGAAGAGTTTATGGTTCGAGCAGGCATTCGATGCATATGTGCGTAATGCTGATCTTGAGGAATTCATGCAAGATAAGTGCCCTCGATACCAATATTTAACCGATTCATTTGTGAGAAGGTTTAAATTTACATCTTCTCGTAATTCTCACAATGTACTATTTGATCTCTATGATAAATCTTATACCATGGACTTAGAAAATTTCACTACTCCTTGTAAACTCCCACAATGGGGTAGTGCTAGCGAACCTCACAAATCTGAGTTTAAAGATTTCCTTGCTAGTATCACTGTGGGGGAGTCCAGAGAAATAGCACAAGCTACCATAGGGAGCATTCATTTTCCTGCTATACATCATTTCTCTCTCTTTATAGGCAGATGCATAAATGGTAAAGACGAAGCATGTCACATGTGTGTTCCTGATCTTAGTGTTCTCAGGAGTGCATTGTTGGGAGATAAACAATATAACTTGGGGTCCATTGTTGCATGTAGGTTGCATAATGATGGGTTACATGGAAACCTGTTTGGTGGAATTTATGCAACCCGTATAGCTAATTTCCTTGGGGTACCCATACATGAAAGTGATAGAAAAAAGTTGCTTCCTGCTTATATAGATTATAATGCATGGTTAGCCATCAGTTTCTTGAAAGGAATGAACAGTTCCTCCAATATCGACTATTCTTTGACAAACGGCGTACTGTCCATATTGCTCTCCCTGCTCCTACTTTCTTTGACTTTCAGGCAAAAGGAGATACTTTATAACCAGGGAGGAGGCAAACGAATATGAGAGGAGGACAAAGGCAGCCCGCCTCCAAGCTGCAGCTCGTGAGGCAATGGCTGTTGCATCTCGGTACAACCCCATCTACAACTCTGATTCATGGGCATAAACCAACTTAGGCCAAAAGCCTAAGCTTGGAGGAGTAAGTATTTCTCACCGACATTACATTCATGTTCACACACTCATTCTAGTTGTCGGTGCTAATACTTTTTCATTGTACTATCCATGCTAGTTTATTTTCTTTTTCTTGCCCTCTTCTTGTGTGTTTGAATAATCTTAAGAAAAAAACAAACAAAAAAAGACTACTAATAGCTTTTAGCTAGGTTACTTTCCTTGCCTGTAGTAGTACTAACTAAAAGAAAAATCAAAAAGATTTCTCGTTCTTCTTTTGCTTGTTGGGAGCTTTCCCGTGTAAATATTTTTATTTCTTTTCTCTTCTTTGGGGGTTGAAAGGAGAATATTGATGACCCACAAGTGTAGGAGATCTATGGTAGTCCTTTCAATAAGTAAGAGTGTCGAACCCAACGAGGAGCAGAAGGAAATGATAAGCAGTTTTCAGTAAGGTTTTCTCTGCAAGCACTGAAATTGTACGTAATAGATAGTTTTGTGATAAGATAAATAGTAATGAGTAACAAGTAAACAAACTAAATAAGGTGCAGCAAGGTGGCCAAATCCTTTATGTAGCAAAGTATAAGCCTGGACAACTTCTTATAATGATAAAGGAGCTCCCGAGGACACATGGGAATTATCATCAAGCTAGTTTTCATCACGCTCATATGATTCGCGTTCGGTACTTTGATAATTTGATATGTGGGTGGACCGGTGCTTGGGTACTTCCCTTACTTGGACAAGCATCTCACTTATGATTAACCCCTATTGCAAGCATCCTCAACTACAACAAAAGTATTAAGGTAAACCTAACCATAGCATGAAACATGTGGATCCAAATCAGCCCCTAACGAAGCAACGCATAAACTAGGGTTTAAGCTTCTGTCACTCTAGCAACCCATCATCTACTTATTACTTCCCTATGCCCTCCTCTAGGACCAATAATGGTGAAGTGTCATGTAGTCGATGTTCACATGACACCACTAGAGGAGAAGACAACATACATCTCATCAAAATATCGAACGAATACCAAATTCACATGACTACTAATAGCAAGACTTCACCCATGTCCTCAGGAACAAACGTAACTACTCACAAAGCATATTCATGTTCATAAACAGAGGTGTAATAATATGCATTAAGGATCTGAACATGTGATCTTCAACCAAGTAAACCAATAAGTATCAACTACAAGGAGTAATCAACACTACTAGCAACCCACAGGTACCAATTTATGGTTTTGGATACAAGATTGGATACAAGAGATGAACTAGGGTTTGAGAGGAGATGGTGCTGGTGAACATGTTGATGGAGATTGACCCCCTCCCGATGAGAGGATCGTTGGTGATGATGTTGGTGATGATTTCCCCCTCCCGGAGGGAAGTGTCACCGGCAGAACAGCTCCGCCAGAGCCCTAGATTGGTTCCGCCAAGGTTCTACCTCGTGGCTGCGGAGTTTCGTCCCGTAAGCTTGCCCATAAATTTTTCCAGGGTAAAAACGATGATATAGCAGAAGATGGACACCGGAGGCCCACCAGGAGGCCCAGGAGATAGGGGCGCGCCCTATAGGGGGGGGCGTCCCCCTGTCTCCTGGACAGGGTGTGGGCCCCCTGGTGTATTTCTTTCGCTCATAAATTCTTATTAATTCCAAAAAGTTGTTTCGTGGATTTCAGGACATTTGGAGTTGTGCAGAATAGGTTTCCAACGTTTGCTCCTTTTCCAGCCAGAATTCCAGCTGTCGGCATTCCCCCTCTTGATGGTAAACCTTGTAAAATAAGAGAGAATAGCCATAAGTACTGAGATATATTGTGTAATAACAACCCATAATGCAATAAATATTGATATAAAAGCATGATGCAAAATGGACGTATCAACTCCCCCAAGCTTAGACCTCGCTTGTCCTCAAGCGGAAGCCGAAATCGAAAAATATGTCCACATGTTTAGAGATAGAGGTGTCGATAAAAATAAAATACAGACATGAGGGCATCATGATCATTCTTATAACAGCAACATATAAAGATTCCATTATATAATTTCTTATGCTCAAGTAACAATCAATTCACAAACTTCATTAAGAACTAACAAACTATAATCTCAGTCATTGAAACAACCGCAATTTATCATAACATCAGAAAGAGTCAACAATAGAGCTTTTTAGCAAGTCCACATACTCAACTATCATATAGTCTTCTACAATTGATAACACTCACGCAATACTTGTGGTTACGGAGTTTCAGACGGACACGGAGAAAGATAGGGGCTTATTGTGTTGCCTCCCAACGTATTCTCCTTTAGGTGATGTCAACAATAATAGCCCATGCTAACGAACATCCAATTGGATATGTATATCACGATCTTTCAAACACGAGGAGCTTGCCAAAGGATAAAATGAAAAAGGGAAAGGTGGAGATCACCTTGACTCAAGCACAAAATAAAAGCATAAAGTAAGAACATGAAGTAAAAGATAGGCCCTTCTCAGAGGGAAGCAGAGGTTGTCATGCGCTTTTAGGGTTGGATACGCAAAATCTTAGTGCGAAAGAACGTCACTTTATATGTCACTTGTGTATGGACCTTTATTATGCAGTCTGTCGCTTTTATTGCTTCCATAACAAGATCGTATAAAGCTTATTTTCTCTGCACTAATAAATCATGCATATTTGGGGAGCAATTTTTATTGCTTGCATCGATGACAACTTACTTGAAGGATCTTAATCAATCCATAGGTAGATATGGTGGACTCTCATGGCAAAAGTGGGTTTAAGGGTATTTGGAAGCACAAGTAGTATCTCTACTTGGTGCTGGGAATTTGGCTAGCATGAGGGGGAAAGGGAAGCTCAACATGTTCGGAAGGTCAATGACAACATACTTTAACTGAGATGTGAGAAAACATAAACTATTACGTTGTCTTCCTTGTCCATCGTCAACTCTTTTAGCATGTCATACTTAATGAGTGCTCACAATCATAAAAGATGTCCAAGATAGTGTATTTATATGTGAACCTCTCTTCCCTTATTACTTCCTATTAATTGCAACGATGACAAAAACTATGTTTATCAACTCTCAACAACCTTTATACCTCATACTTTCTATGTGTGAAGTTATCACTATCCATAAGATCAATATGAACTCTTTTATTCTTTTTATTTTTCTCAAGATCATAGCAACAGCAAAGCCCTTGACTCAACACTAATCTTTATTATGAATAGCTAACGGACTCGATTACATAAAGAGATCACAAAGAAAAACTCAAACTACTTGATATCAAAAACTTCTAGATCAAGATACTACTAAAAGGATCAAACTAAATAAGGCGGTAAAGATAGGAGTGTGATGGTGATACGATACTGGGGCACCACCCCCAAGCTTGGCAGTTGCCAAGGGGAGTGCCCATACCCAAGTGATTATGTCCTCGGAGGTGGTGAAGTAGGAGTTGTTGATGATGTAGGCTTGTCATCCGTCTTCCAAGGCATAGGCTTTCCATCATAGAAGGATGATCGAGTCTCCGAGATCCTTAAATCTGCAGCCAAACTCATCCTCTTGAATCTATATTCATACTCATAGTTCTGGTTCTGCAGGTCATAGATCTGGGCTTGGAGGTGCTCGATTTTCTCTTGAAGCTTGAAGATGGTCTCCCCAATGACTTTGGCATCCAGCTTGTGGTTATGGGTGAACTCCGTGATCATCATATGGCTGGTGTTGAGTCCAGGCTCCACCATCCCTTAGCACTTGAAAACTTGCTACTCCACGGCTTCGAGCTTTGTCTCCACGTTCTCGGTACACCTTGGTCCCTCCACATCGCGGATGTGCATCACCCCCTCATGCATCTCAATGGTTTGAGGGTGTTGCAACACCTCCGCAAGATAGGAGTTGGTAACCCTCTCGAAAAACTTGTCCTTGGGAGCACTTGGAGACGACATGATGCTCTTAGATCTGAAACAGAAATAGCTCAAAACGAAAACAGAGGATATTTGCGTGATACGGTGGTCAAAACCTTCCGGAGTATATATAATGAATTTTTACCGACCAAAATATGTAACGTGCAAGAAAACGGAGTCCGAGAGACACACAAGGTGCCCACGAGACAGGGGGCGCGCCCTATAGGGGGGGGGCGCCCTCCACTCTCGTGGGAGCCTCGTGTCCCTTTCGGACTACTTATTTCTTCCTAAAATACTTAAATATTCCAAAACTAATAAAAATTGCCATTGGAGTTGTTTTGGAGTCAGTTTACTTACCGTACCACATACCTATGCCTTTTCGGAGTCTGGAACGTTCTGGAAAGTGTCCCTTATGTATTCCTCAGGGGTTACGGTTTCAATAATATTAGTTTCAGCATTGATAGGATTACCTGAAATATAGTGTTTAATTCTTTGACCATTTACCACCCTCGGACTTGTGCCTTCGAAGTTGTTGATCTTTATGGCACCAGAACGATAGACCTCCTCGATAACGTAGGGGCCTTCCCATTTTGAGAGAAGCTTTCCTGCAAAAAATCTTAAGCGAGAGTTGGATAATAACACATAATCTCCTACGTTAAACTCACGCTTTTGTATCCTCTTATCATGCCAGTGTTTGACTTTTTCTTTGATTACCTTGGCATTCTCATAGGCTTGGGTTCTCCACTCATCAAGTGAGCTAATATCAAACAACCGCTTCTCACCGACAAGTTTGAAGTCATAATTGAGCTCTTTAATAGCCCAGTATGCTTTATGTTCAAGTTCAAGAGGCAAATGACATGCTTTTCCATAAACCATCTTATAAGGAGACATACCCATAGGATTTTTATATGCAGTTCTATAGGCCCATAATGCATCATCAAGTCTTTCTGACCAATTCTTTCTAGATCTATTAACAGTCTTTTGCAAAATTAATTTGAGCTCTCTGTTGCTCAACTCTACTTGACCACTAGACTGCGGATGATAGGGAGATGTGATTCTATGATTGACATCATACTTAGCAAGCATCTTACGGAAAGCACCATGAATGAAATGTGAACCACCATCAATCATAAGATATCTAGGGACTCCAAACCTCGGAAAAGTAACTTCTTTAAGCATTTTAAAAGAAGTGTTATGATCAACACTACTAGTTGGAATAGCTTCTACCCACATAGTAACGTAATCGACAACAACTAAAATATGAATATAACCATTAGAGGGAGGAAAAGGTCTCATATAATCAAAGCCCCAAACATCAAACAGTTCAATAACAAGAGAATAATTCATAGGCATTTCTTGATGTCTACTAATATTACCTATTCTTTGGCATTCATCACAAGATAAGACAAACTTACGAGCATCTTTGAAGAGAGTAGGCCAATAAAAACCAGATTGTAGTACCTTGTGTGCAGTTCTATCTCCAGCGTGGTGTCCTCCATATGATTCAAAGTGACACTTGCGTAGGATCTGTTCCTGTTCATGCTCAGGCACACAACGTCTAATAACACCATCTACTCCTTCTTTATAAAGGTGTGGATCATCCTAGAATTAATGTCTTAAATCATAAAAGAACTTTTTCTTTTGTTGGTATGTGAAACTAGGCGGTAAATATTTAGCAACAATGTAATTAGCATAATCAGCATACCAAGGAGCAGTACGAGAAGCATTGATGACCGCTAATTTTTCATCAGGAAAGCTATCATTAATAGGCAGTGGGTCATCAAGAACATTCTCTAACCTAGACAAGTTATCTGCAACGGGGTTCTCAACTCTTTCTATCAATAATATGAAAATCAACTTCTTGGAGCAAGAGAACCCATCTAATGAGTCTAGGCTTAGCATCTTTCTTTTCCATAAGATATTTAATAACATCATGATCAGTGTGAATAGTAACTTTGTAATCAACAATATAAGGTCTGAACTTATCACATGCAAACACAACTGCTAAGAACTCTTTTTCAGTAGTAGCATAATTTCTCTATGCAGTATCAAGAGTCTTACTAGCTTACTGGATAACATTCAATTTCTTATCAACTATTTTCCCTAAAACAACACCTACAACATAATCACTAGCATCGCACATAATTTCAAAAGGTAAATTCCAATCAGGTGGCTGAACAATAGGTGCAGTGATCAAAGCTTTCTTAAGCACTTCAAACGATTCTACACAATCATCATCAAAGACAAAAGGAATATCTTTTTGCATTAAATTAGTCAGAGGCCTAGAGATTTTAGAGAAGTCCTTAATGAACCTCCTATAAAAACCGGCATGACCAAGGAAACTTCTTATACCTTTTATGTCCTTGGGACATGGCATCTTTTCAATAGCATCAACTTTAGCTTTATCAACTTCAATACCTCTCTCGGAAATCTTATGCCCCAAGACAATGCCTTCATTAACCATAAAGTGACACTTTTCCCAATTCAGAACGAGACTAGTGTCTTCGGATCTCTGCAAAACTCGATCAAGGTTGCTCAAACAATTATCAAAGGAGGATCCATAAACAGAAAAGTCATCCATGAATACCTTGCAAATATTTTCACAAAAAATCAGAGAATATAGCCATCATGCATCTTTTAAAGGTAGCAGGTGCATTACATAAACCAAAAGGCATACGTCTATAAGCGAAAGTACCGAAAGGGCAAGTAAAAGTAGTTTTTGCTTGATCTCCCGCTGAGACAGGTATTTTAGAGAAACCAGAATAACCATCTAGAAAGTAGAAATGTGTATGTTTGGATAGTCTTTCTAGCATTTGATCAATAAAAGGTAAAGGGTAAGGATCTTTCTTAGTAGCTTTATTTATTTTATGAAAATCAATTACCATCCTATAACCTATAATAATTCTTTGCGGGATCAAATCATCTTTATCGTTAGGAACAACGGTAATACCTCCCTTTTTAGGAACACAATGGACAGGACTTACCCATTCACTATCAGCAACGGGATAAATTATACCTGCCTCAAGGAGCTTTAGTATCTCCTTGCTTACCACTTCTTTCATTTTAGGATTTAGTCATCGTTGGGGATCTCTAACTGGTTTGGCATCGTCCTCCAATTTAATTTTGTGTTGGCATAACATGGGACTAACGCCTTTAAGATCATCCAGAATATATCCAATAGCAGCTCGGTGCTTCTTCAGAGTTTTCAATAATCTTCCTTCTTCTTGCTCTGAAAGGTTAGCACTAATAATAACAGGATATATTTTCTTTTATCAAGATAAGCATACTTAAGATTATAGGTAAAGGTTTGAGTTCAAACACGTGATCACCCTTGGGTGGAGGAGGATCCCCAAGAATTTCAACAGGAAGGTTATGTTTCAAGATAGGTTCCTGTTTAAGGAATAATTCGTCTATTTCCCTTCTTTCTTTCATAAACATATCATTTTCATGGTCTAGCAAATATTGTTCTAACGGATAAGTAGGAGGAACGGCAATAAAAGCAAGACCAATTATTTCATCTTTACTAGGTAATTCTCTATCACGGGGTTGTCTACGAAATTTAGCAAAATTAAATTCATGAGTCATATCGTCTAAGCCAATCGTAACAACATCCTTTTCACAATCAATCCTAGCTTTAGCAGTGTTCAAGAAGGGTCTACCAAATATAATGGGACAAAAGTCATCTTGAGGGGAAGTAAGAACAAGAAAATCAGCAGGGTATTTAACCTTCCCACACAAGACTTCAACATCTCTAACAATCCCAATTGGTGAAATAGTATCTCTATTAGCAAGCTTAATTGTGACATCAATATCTTCTAATTCAACAGGTGCAATGTCATGCATAATTTATTTATATAAGTCATAGGGTATTGCACTAGCGCTAGCACCCATATCACATAAGCCATGATAGCAATGATCTCCTATTTTAACAGAAATAACAGGCATCCTACAACAGGCCTATGTATCTTAGCATCTGGTTTTGCAATATTAGTGTCGGTGTACTAGAGTAGGGGTACCCTATTACCCCGAACTCGTGCACGGGCAGTTGCAGCGCCCCGCGGCAAGGCTTGCCGGGTGACCGCCAGGACCCTCCGTGCTTCCCTCGAAGACCATTCAAGAACAAAGTACTCGAACCAAGGCCCCGACAAGAGGAGCTTGCCGGGAAGGCCAACCAAGGCCCCGACAAGAGGAGCTTGCCGGGAAGGCCAACCAAGGCCCCGACAAGAGGAGCTTGCCGGGAAGAGACAAGACCCCGACAAGAGGAGCTTGCCGGGAAGGCCACTCAAGACATACCAAGAAAGCTTGCCGCGGCGCGCCCTGCGTCCCGGCAAGAACCGGCGAGCGACAAGCTTCCGGATGCGACAAGACGACAGCCGCGGCAAGGAGCTTGCCGCGGGAAACCCCCACTTCATGCCCGCGCTCCAGCTCACCTGCTAACGTGTCGCTCTGGGACTCTCCCAAGCACACGTGGCGGGAGGCCGTGCAGCTAGGGGTACGTGGTGGCAAGCAGAGATGAAGAGAAGCCCATCGTGGCAAACGGTGGCCCTCCAAACGGTCACTTTTTGCACTATTTAGGAGACTCAGAAAGGCATTTAATGCCCTTGTCCCCTGCCGTCAGAGTTAGGTAGGGTGCACTGTATCCACAGTAGCGGTAGCTGCACCTACTGCATCCTTTTCCATTTTTACCCTTCTTGTCTACGTTGCCCCCTGTCGGTGACCCCTTGAGAGTATAAAAGGAGGCCCAAGCGCAACATAGAAGGGGTTCGGAAGTTCAGAGGCTCGGCCAGTTCGGCTCGTTCAACACCAGGAACACTCCCACACTCAGTCTGGCAGCGTCCATCGCTCCTGAGCAAGAATCCAATATACACAAACAAGCAGGAGTAGGGTTTTATGTATCCGTGCGGCCCGAAGCTGGGTAAAATCGCCCGCGTGCACTGCCTCGATCCGCTCTTTGTGCGCTCTCCGCCCCCCACCGAGCCGAAAGGGGCCCTGTCCCCATAGGTGTTGGCGGGAATCAGCATCGCCCCCGACATCTCTGGCGCGCCAGGTAGGGGGCGTCGAGATCGTGCGAACCCGATCCGGCGTGCACGCAAGCTAAATCTTCATCGTCATGGCTCCCGAGGAGCGGGCTAGCAAAAGAACGACGCCAGTGGGGCAACAGAAAAAGCTAAGTCATGCGAAACTTTAGATATTTCCTTGCTATATAAGGTTATCCGCCTCGGAGACCTTGTTCTTTGTACGGAAAACCTGTGCGCGGAGGAATCAACTCGTATCTAGTCGCGCCCTTACTTTGTTTCGAGTCCGCTCAACAACTTAAGTGAGCTGCTAGCGCCCTTACTTTGCTTCGAGTCCGCTCAGCAACTTAAGTGAGCCGCTAGCGCCCTTACTTTGTTTTCGAGTCCGCTCAACAACTTAAGCGAGCTGCAACTAGTTGCGACAAGATTACTTATCGGTAGCGACCCCGCCAGCAGGCTGCTGAAGTTCCGCACCCGGCGCTCGCGGCAAGGGTGCATGCACCGGCAAGTTTCCCTAGAAAGCGTAGGGTGGACGTACAAAGAGAGGTTGAACAGGAAGATAGCATCCGCTATTTATTTGAGATTTCTGCATAGACCTGTATGCCGAGGAGCCTTCTCGGGGCTAGTTGCGCTCCATGTTGCCTCGTGTCCGCTCGGCAACTTGTGCGGTTGCGCTAGAACCAAGAAGGTAAACCTTTCCGGGAGGCGTTGTTCCCGAATAGCCGCTAAGGGCCCGTTCCCTCAAGCGCTACTGGCTGGATCGTACGCACCGGAAAGCATTCCAGCAGGCATAGGGAATATGCAGCAAAAGTCGAAATTCGCAAGCAAGTTGAGTGCACTTCGGATGCTAATCACTTGCTATGTTTGAACACAGTTATGGCCCGGGGGCTGGCAACGCCCTTAGGGCCAATCTCTTCGGCGTCAAGAACGACGAAGTTCTTTGCCATAAGCCTTTCCGGCAACGATCTTGCCGGAAGCCGGCCTCAAGAACGACGAAGTTCTTCGCCATAAGCCTTCCTGGCAACGACCTTGCCGGGATCCGGCGTCAAGAACAACGAAGTTCTTCGCCATAAGCCTTTCCGACAATGATCTTGCCGGAAGCCGGCGTCAAGAACGATGAAGTTCTTCGCCATAAGCCTTCCCGGCAACGACCTTGCCGGGATCCGGCGTCAAGAACAACGAAGTTCTTCGCCATAAGCCTTTCCGGCAATGAGCGGCGTCAAGAACGACGAAGTTCTTCGCCATAAGCCTTTCCGGCAACGATCTTGCCGGGAGCTGGTGTCAAGAACAACGAAGTTCGTCGCAAAAGCCTTCCTGGCAACCAGCTTGCCGGAAGCCGGCATCGAGAACGTCAAAGTTTCTCTGCTGAAGATAAAAGCCTTCCTGGCAACCACCTTGCCGGAAGCCGGCATCGAGAACGTCAAAGTTCTCTGCTGAAGATAAAAGTCTTCCTGGCAACCAGCTTGCCGGAAGCCGGCATCGAGAACGTCAAAGTTCTCTGCTGAAGATAAAAGCCTTCCTGGCAACCACCTTGCCGGAAGCCAGCATCGAGAACGTCAAAGTTCTCTGCTGAAGATAAAAGCCTTCCTGGCAACCAGCTTGCCGGAAGCCGGCATCGAGAATGTCAAAGTTCTCTGGTGAAGATAAAAGTCTTCCTGGCAACCACCTTGCCGGAAGCCGGCATCGAGAACGTCAAAGTTCTCTGCTGAAGATAAAAGTCTTCCTGGCAACCACCTTGTCGGAAGCCGGCATCGAGAACGTCAAAGTTCTCTGCTGAAGATAAAAGCCTTCCTGGCAACCAGCTTGCCGGAAGCCGGCATCGAGAACGTCAAAGTTCTCTGCTGAAGATAAAAGTCTTCCTGGCAACCAGCTTGCCGGAAGCCGGCATCGAGAACGTCAAAGTTTCTCTGCTGAAGATAAAAGTCTTCCTGGCAACCAGCTTGCTGGAAGCCGACGTCGAGAACGTCAAAGTTCTCTGCTGAAGATAAAAGTCTTCCTGGCAACCACCTTGCCGGAAGCCGGCATCGAGAACATCAAAGTTCCCTGCTGAAGATAAAAGCCTTCCCGGCAAGCCAGTATCGCTGGGGGCTGTGAGTGCTAAGAATCGTCCACGGCAAACCAGAGTTGCCGAGGGATGCACTATTAGATAAGTCTTTCATCCCTCATCATGCATCCTCTTATGGACTAGGGAAAGCGAAACCACGTTTCTCCCCGGAAACTACCGTGCTCCCTCGATTCTAGGCCCTGGGGCTCGTTCTCGGGGCCAAGTTTGGTCGTAGTCGCGGCAGCAAAGGGATGAAACGAGGAGACCGCACCCACCTCGTTCCTGCCTCCGTTAAAAGCGTGAGAAAGGTTGAGCGACGTGGGAAGGCGGCAGGGCCTGTTGCCGGGAGATGAAATGTCTGTCCGAGGGATACCAAGGATTTGCTCCTTGGCGTGGGTTTAACTCGCGAGACAAATAACCCGGCAAGCATCCCCTTTTCACTAAAGAACATCCCACTCAGGTACAGTCCATAGAGGATGAAAAACATGAAAGAGAGGATTACAAGTTCTAGATACAGCTAAGGCCCGAAGGCTTACAAACTAAAAAGATAAGATGCCCGTAATCCCTTTCCTGTCCCCCTTTTCAGGAGGCAGCTCAAGGAGGCGAAAAGGGCAAAAGGAGTGCCTAGGCGAGCTACGGGTGCCAGAAGACACCAAGGGAACATCCCGGAGGCCGTCCGAAGGCTGGACGGCGACGGCGGCGCTCGAAGCAGGGCTCGAAGATAGGGCGACAGGACGACAGCATGCTGTCGAGGGCACCACGCCCTCGTACTCCGGCTTGACGGCCTTGTCGCCTGCCCTCTTCCCCTTTCGCAGCCTCCCTAGGCCAGCCGCCCAAGGAGACGACCCCGGGGAGTTCAAGAAGCCGGCGACGCGGATGATGGGGTCGCCGGTGCCGCGCAAGGCAGCGCCCGATGCCTAGTCGGACCCGCTACCCCGCCGCCCGCTAACCTCGTCGTCGCTGTCGCTCCCCTCCTCGTCGCTCTCGCTCGAGGAGGAGCCTTCGCTATCGGAGGAGCTGTCCACGCAGCACTTCGCCCGAGTGCCGAAGCACCCGAAGGCCTTGACGGAGAGGAGATCGCCCTCCATCAACTTAAAATGGAGGGTAAACCCCTCCGTCAAGCTGTGGATGCGGGCGAACGTCTTCCACCCTCGATCAAGATACATCACATTAGGCGCTGGGAATACAACGCGGACTCGCGTGCCGTTGATCCCACAGCCCCTCATGTGCAGTCTCAGCGTCTCGGGCGGATCCACTTCCATCGCGCGCGCAAACGGAGCAGGAAGCCGGAGGCGACGACGAGGCGCCCGGTGCAGCCTGACGAAGAACTCGCAAGGGTTGTCTCCTATATGGAGCGCCGTGGGGGGAGGAGCCGCCGGCGGAGGTGAAGCTGACGCGCCGCCCCGTCCGCCTCTTCCCCGAGCGCCTCGACCTTGTCCTCGACCTCGTCCGCGGCCTCGCCCCCTCCCTCTTCCCCTCATGGCTGGGTCTGCCACCACGGGCGCGGAAGAGGGAGAGATGCGCTGTCTGGCGGCGACCCTCGCCGCCACCGATGAAGGGCCTGGGTTCCCTTTCTCCATGGCAGATGAGAGAAAGGGGAGCAGAAGATGAAGAAAGGAAAAGATGAGAGAGTGCGGTTTTCTGTGCTCCCATCCCGCTCTTTATAAAGGAGCGAGGTGGGGGCTCGGCCGCCCCGCTCAGCGAATCAAGACCCGGGAAGGGCAGGGACTCGGGGCCAACCCGCTCGCGACGGCCCAGTTTCCCACTCCACCGTCCGTGACCCCAAGCGCATGGGAGCCGCGTGGCAGGGATGCAGAACTAAGGCGACAGATGAGGCGGCCTCGCTCTGCCCCGTGAATGCGGGGAGTGGATGTCCCGAAAACCGCGCACCGGCCCCATCCAGTAAATGCACCACGCCCTCACACCTACCTCCGTTTAAGGAGGAGGGCGTGAATCGTCCCCATCATCGTGGCCTGACGCATGCTCGGGGGGCTTAGCCCCACGCAAACTCCCACGATCTCTCCCACGACGCCGCGTTTGACGCGTGCTGTTCTGGGCGTGCGCGGTGGAAGCAGGAGTTAGATTCGGCGTGACCTAGGCTGCGCGCGTGCCCGTGCACTGTTTTGGGCCTGGCCCAACAGCGCTCGGCACCGTGTATGGCCCAGGCCCGGGGGCTCCTGTCGGTGTACTAGAGTAGGGGTACCCTATTACCCCGAAATCGTGCACGGGCAGTTGCAGCGCCCCGCGGCAAGGCTTGGCGGGTGACCGCCAGGACCCTCCGTGGTTCCCTCGAAGACCATTCAAGAACAAAGTACTCGAACCAAGGCCCCGGCAAGAGGAGCTTGCCGGGAAGGCCAACAAAGGCCCCGGCAAGAGGAGCTTGCCGGGAAGGCCAACCAAGGCCCCGGCAAGAGGAGCTTGCCGGGAAGGCCACTCAAGACATACCAAGAAAGCTTGCCGCGACGCGCCCTGCATCCCGGCAAGAACCGGTGAGCGACAAGCTTCCGGACGCGACAAGACGACAGCCGCGGCAAGGAGCTTCCCGCGGGAAACCCCCACTTCGTGCCCGCGCTCCAGCTCACCTACTAACGTGTCGCTCTGGGACTCTCCCAAGCACACATGGCGGGAGGCCGTGCAGCTAGGGGTACGTGGTGGCAAGCAGAGATGAAGAGAAGCCCATCGTGGCAAACGGTGGCGCTCCAAACGGTCACTTTTTGCACTGTTTAGGAGACTCAGAAAGGCATTTAATGCCCTTGTCCCCTGCCGTCAGAGTTAGGTCGGGTGCACTATATCCACAGTAGCGGTAGCTGCACCTACTGCATCCTTTTCCCTTTTTACCCTTCTTGTCTACGTTGCCCCCTGTCGATGACCCCTTGAGAGTATAAAAGGAGGCCCAAGCGCAACGTAGAAGGGGTTCGGAAGTTCAGAGGCTCGGCCACTTCGGCTCATTCAACACCAGGAACACTCCCACGCTCAGTCTGGCAGCGTCCATCGCTCCTGAGCAAGAATCCAATATACACAAACAAGCAGCAGTAGGGTTTTACGCATCCGTGCGGCCCGAAGCTGGGTAAAATCGCCCGCGTGCACTGCCTCGATCCACTCTTTGTGCGCTCTCCGCCCCCCACCGAACCGAAAGGGGCCCTGTCCCCATAGGTGTTGGCGGGAATGAGCATCGCCCCCGACAATTGGCAACTTCATCACAGAAATAAATAACATGCCCATCTAAATTATCATCCAAGAGATCTTTAACAATAGCAATACTAGGTTCAACATTAATTTGCTCAGGAGGTGTATAAGTCCTAGTATTACTCTTACGAACAACAGTCGAAGCCTAAGCATGTTCCTTTATCCTAATAGGAAAAGGTGGTTTCTCAACATAAGTAGTAGGAACAATAGGATCACTATAGGTAATAGTCTTTTCTTCGACTGTAATAGGTGCAACAACTTTAACTTGAACAGGAGGATTATATTTAAACCACTTCTCTTTAGGGAGATCAACGTGAGTAGCAAAAGATTCATAGAAGGAAGCTACTATCTCAGAGTCAAGTCTATACTTAGCGCTAAATCCATGAAAAACATCGGTATCCATAAAAGATTTAACACAATCGAACTTCGGTGTCATACCTGACTCCTTACCATCGTCGGAACCCCAATCTTCAGAGTTGTGTTTATTCTTTCCAATAAGTCCCATTTGAAATCAATAGTCTTCAACATATAAGAACCAGCACAGGAAGTATCGAGCAGGTTGCGATTATCAAGAGAAAGCCGAGCATAAATTTTTTGAATAATCATTTCCCGAGAGAGCTCATGATTGGGGCATGAATATAACATTGACTTAAGCCACCCCAAGCTTGAGCGATGCTTTCTCCTTCGTGAGGCCAGAAATTATATATGTAATTACGATCACGATGAACAAGATGCATAGGGTAGAACTTCTGGTGAAATTCCAACTTCAATTGCTTATAATTCCAAGATCTCGTATCATCACATAGCCTATACCATGTCAATGCGTCTCGCTTCAAAGATAAAGGGAAGACCTTCCTTTTGACAACATCATCGGGAATACCTTCAAGCTTAAATAATCCACAAAGATAAGGTGTAAATCGGGATGCAATGTTCCATCTCCTGCAAATGGATTAGCTAGCAGTTTCTCTATCATACCCGAAGGAATCTCAAAATAAATGTTTTCATAAAGTCCAGTAGGTTGATGAGCAACTCTTTGCTCTTCTGGTTGGGGCGAAGATATCCCAAACAAGCCCCTCAAAGGATTAGTTTCCATAGTGACAAGCAACAGAAAATTGCAGCACACTATATAAATGTTTCCTTACCAAGTTCCACTCACCAAAAGCGCTACACTCCCCGGCAACGGCGCCAGAAAAGAGTCTTGATGACCCACAAGTGTAGGGGATCTATCGTAGTCCTTTCGATAAGTAAGAGTGTCGAACCCAACAAGGAGCAGAAGGAAATGATAAGCAGTTTTCAGTATGGTTTTCTCTGCAAGCACTGAAATTGTAGGTAATAGATAGTTTTGTGATAAGATAAATAGTAACGAGTAACAACTAAACAAAGTTAATAAGGTGCAACAAGGTGGCCCAATCCTTTATGTAGCAAAGGATAAGCCTGGACAGCTTCTAATAATGATAAAGGAGCTCCCGAGGACACATGGGTAGTATCGTCAAGCTAGTTTTCATCACGCTCATATGATTCGCGTTCGGTACTTTGATAATTTGATATGTGGGTGGACCGGTGCTTGGGTACTTCCCTTACTTGGACAAGCATCCCACTTATGATTAACCCCTATTGCAAGCATCCGCAACTACAACAAAAGTATTAAGGTAAACCTAACCATAGCATGAAACATGTGGATCCAAATCAGGCCCTAACGAAGCAACGCATAAACTAGGGTTTAAGCTTCTGTCACTCTAGCAACCCATCATCTAATTATTACTTCCCTATGCCCTCCTCTAGGCCGAATAATGGTGAAGTGTCATGTATTCTACGTTCACATGATACCACTAGAGGAGAAGACAACATACATCTCATCAAAATATCGAACAAATACCAAATTCACATGACTACTAATAGCAAGACTTCACTCATATCCTCAGGAACAAACATAACTACTCACAAAGCATATTCATGTTCATAATCAGAGGTGTAATAATATGCATTAAGGATCTGAACATGTCGGGGATATACCCCGTGGTATGACCCGGCCGGAAGTATAACCCGGCCGGACTTGGCGACTCATTAATGACCCGCCCTGACTGGACGACACACTAAGTGACCCGCCCGATCCTGGCGACTTATGGGTGACCTGGCAAGCGGATCAGAGGAGCGACAAGACCCGGGGGCTCGGGAGGCTAAAGGCCTAGAAGGCCGGCTTACATTATGATAGGCCGGCTTAAGAGGAAAGGCGTGAGGAATATCTCCCTTACAAGGAATCAAGACTCGGACTTGTATCCGGCTTGTAGTAGAAGATAGGCTAGTCCTAATCTTATTTGGACTCCACATGTAACCCGCCCCTCTAACTTATATAAGGAGGGGCAGGGCTCCCCAAAGCGGGAGAAGGAACAAGAAACAACATCTAGGGCTAGACACAAGGAGGAGAGCCGGCTTATGGCGACTCCCTCATGATCATAATGAGACCTAGCCACAAACAGCATGTAGGGTTATTACCGGATGATGTTTCCCGGGGCCCGAAGCTGTCTAAATCCTCGTCTTGTTTGTTGCGTCTTTCGATTCCGCTCAACCCCTTCAAGCTACCACAGAGATGCGTTGGCCTCGCGACTAAGTCCTCACATTAGGACATCTGACGTGTTAATTCCACGACAGAACATATGATCTTCCACCAAGTAAACCAATAAGCATCAACTACAAGGAGTAATCAACACTACTAGCAACCCACAGGTACCAATTTGTGGTTTTGGATAGAAGATTGGATACAAGAGATGAACTAGGGTTTGAGAGGAGATGGTGCTGGTGAAGATGTTGATGGAGATTGACCCCCTCCTGATGAGAGGATCGTTGGTGATGATTTCCCCATCCCGGAGGGAAGTGTCCCCGGCAGAATAGCTCCGCTAGAGCCCTAGATTGGTTCCGCCAAGGTTCCGCCTCGTGGCGGCGGAGTTTCGTCCCGTAAGCTTGCCGACGAATTTTTCCAGGGTAAAAGCGATGATATTGCAGAAGATGGACACCGGAGGCCCACCAGGGAGCCCAGGAGATAGGGGGCGCGCCCTATAGGGGGGAGGCCCTGTCTCCTGGACAGGGTGTGGGCCCCCTGGTGTATTTCTTTCGCTCATAAATTCTTATTAATTCCAAAAAGTTGTTTCGTGGAGTTTCAGGACTTTTGGAGTTGTGCAGAATAGGTTTCCAACGTTTGCTCCTTTCCAGCCAGAATTCCAGCTGCCGACATTCCCCCTCTTCATGGTAAACCTTGTAAAATAAGAGAGAATAGCCATAAGTACTGAGATATATTGTGTAATAACAGCCCATAATGCAATAAATATTGATATAAAAGCATGATGCAAAATGGACATATCAAATACCTTGATGGAATTGTTGAGTTGCTCTTTTATGCGTAATTGATTTATTTAACTAAGAGCCCATATTACTTTTTCTTCCCCCTTGAATTGAATGCTTGCAGATTCCAGCTTAGTCCAATGCACATGCACTATTATTATTATCCACACCGTTCAGTCGTGCAAGTGAAAGGCAATAATGATGAAATGATTAAGATAAGAGGAGCTGGTATGAACTCGACCTATCTTGTTTTTGTAAATATGATTTGTTCATCATTCTTGATTC
Source organism: Triticum aestivum (assembly GCF_018294505.1). NCBI lineage: Eukaryota > Viridiplantae > Streptophyta > Magnoliopsida > Poales > Poaceae > Triticum > Triticum aestivum. The sequence goes on along the minus strand of NC_057798.1, from coordinate 735,924,532 downwards.
AACTTATTATGAATAAACATGTTTGCAATGACAAGTAGAGATTATAGTTGCTTATGTCATGCTTAATTAGCTAGGAGTCTATAATGGTTTACCTTGCGTGCCAACATGCTATTAAAATGGTTGTGGTGTGGTATGATAGGGTGGTATCCTCCTTTGCATGATTCGAGTGACTTGACTTGGCACATGTTCACGCACGTTGTTGAAACAAAATCAACATAGCCTTCACGATATTTATGTTCATGGTGGATTATATCCTACTCATGCTTGCACTCAGTGTCTACTAACTTTAATGCATGTTCATGACTGTTGTCGCTCTCTACTTGGTCGCTTCCCAGTCTTTTTCTAGCCTTCACTTGTACTAAGCGGGAATACTTCTTGTGCATCCACTTCCATAAACCCAAAATTTATTCCATATGAGTCCACCATACCTTCCTATATGCGGTATCTACCTGCCGTTCCAAGTAAATTTGTATGTGCCAAACTCTAAACCTTCAAATGAAATTTTGGTTTGTATACTCGAATAGCTCATGTATCAACTAGGGCTGTCTATATCTTCCATGTTAGGCGGGTATTCTCAAGAGGAGTGGACTCCGCTCCTCACTCACGAGAAAATGGCTGGTCACCAGGATGCCCAGTCCCTTGCTCAAATCAAATCAAAATAATTGCAAACAAAACTCCCCCAGGATTGTTGTTAGTTGGAGGCACCCGTTGTTTCGGGCAAGCCATGGATCGATGCTTGTTGGTGGAGGGGGAGTATAAACTTTACCATTCTGTTTGGGAACCACCAATAATGTGTGTAGCATGGAAGATATCGAGATCTCTTGGTTGTTATGTTGACAATGAAAGTATACCACCCAAAATATTATTATCTCTGTTTCAAAATCGAGCTCTGGCACCTCTACAAATCCCTGCTTCCCTCTGTGAAGGGACTATCTATTTACTTTTATGTTGAGTCATCACCCTCTTATTTAAAAGCACTAGTTGGAGAGAACCTCTTCCATTTGCATGCATTACTATTAATTTATATTGGGTATGACTATGACTGGATCTCTTTTACCATGAATTACAATATTTAGTTAGTCCTTGATCTTTAAAGGTGCTCTGCATTTATGTTTTGCGGTCTCAGAAAGGGCTAGCAAGATACCATCTTGTTATATCATATTATGATTGTTTTGAAGAAGTGTTGTCATCTAAGTTTTTTTATTATTGCTCGCTAGTTGATTATGCCATTGATATGAGTAAACATGACACCTAAGTGTTATTGTGAATATGGTTAGTTCATAATCTTTGCTGGAAACTTGAATGCTGGCTTTACATATTTACAACAACAAGAGCAAACAGAGTTTGTAAAAGTTTTTCTTTATCACTTTCAGTTTATCAACTGAATTGCTTGAGGACAAGCAAAGGTTTAAGCTTGGGGGAGTTGATACGTCTCCGTCGTATCTACTTTTCCAAACACTTTTACCCTTGTTTTGGACTCTAACTTGCATAGTTTGAATGGAACTAACCCGAACTGACGTTGTTTTCAGCAGAACTGCCATGGTATTATTTTTATGCAGAAATAGAAGTTCTCGGAATGACCTGAAACTCCACTGAAGTTATTTTTGTAATTAATAAAAAATATTGCCGAAAGAATCAAGGTCAGGGGGGCCACACCCTGTCCATGAGGGTGGAGGGTGCCCCCCCTAGGGTGCGCCTCCTACCTCGTGTGCCTCCTGGTGCTCCAGTGACCTCAAGTCCAACTCCATGTATTCATGTTCAGGGAGAAAAAAATCAGAGAGAAGGAATCATCGCGTTTTACGATACGGAGCCGCTGCCAAGCCCTAAACTCTCTCGGGAGGGCTGATCTGGAGTCTGTTCGGGGCTCCGGAGAGGGGAATCCATCGCCGTCGTCATCATCAACCATCCTCCATCACCAATTTCATGATGATCACCGTCGTGCGTGAGTAATTCCATCGTAGGCTTGCTAGACGGTGATGGGTTGGATGAGATTTACCATGCAATCGAGTTAGTTTTGTTAGGGTTTGATCCCTAGTATCCACTATGTTCTGAGATTGATGTTGCTATGACTTTGCTATGCTTAATGCTTGTCACTAGGGCCCAAGTGCCATGATTTCAGATATGAACGTATTATGTTTTCATGAATATATGTGAGTTCTTGATCCTATCTTGCAAGTCTATAGTCACCTATTATGTGTTATGATCCGTTAACCCCGAAGTGACAATAATAGGGATACTTACCGGTGATAACCGTAGTTTGAGGAGTTCAAGTATTCAGTAAGTGTTAATGCTTTGGTCCGGTAATCTATTAAAAGGAGGCCTTAATATCCCTTAGTTTCCATTAGGACCCCGCTGCCACGGGAGGGTAGGACAAAAGATGGCATGCAAGTTCTTTTTATAAGCATGTATGACTATATCCGGAATACATGCCTACGTTACATTGATGAACTGGAGGTAGTTCTATGTCATCCTATGTTATAACTATTACATGAGGAATCGCATCCGACATAATTATCCATCACTGATCCAATGCCTACGAGCTTTTCACATATTGTTGTTTGCTAAGTTACTTTGCCGTTGCCGCTGTTACAATTACTACAAAACTGCTACTGTTACTCTTGCTACTGTTACCGTTACTTCCATACTACTTTGCTACTAAATACTTTGCTGTAGATACTAAGTTATCCAGGTGTGGCTGAATTGACAACTCAACTGCTAATACTTGAGAATATTCTTTGGCTCCCCTTGTGTCGAATCAATAAATTTGGGTTGAATACTCTACCCTCAAAAACTGTTGTGATCCCCTATACTCGTGGGTCATCAGGCGCGCCCTACTCCCCTGGCCGCGCCCCCTGCCTCGTGGGCACCTCGTGTGCTCTCTGGACTCTGTTTTCTTGCATGATACTTCTTTTGGTCAGTAAAAATTCATTATATAATCTCCTGAAGGTTTTGACCATCGTATCACGCAAGTATCCTCTATCTTTGTTTCGAGCTGTTTTCTGTCAGAGTTGTCAAGGCCAGACATAATGTCGTCACCCTCCTCCAACAATGAAGGCAACGATGCTTGGCTAATGAAGATAGAGATGAAGAGAGAAGAACCCGTGGAGATCAACAAGGATGATAGGATCAAGAAGGTCATGGAGGATCAATCTCCGGTGGCAGATGAAGAAGACATCCTTCAACCTTATCACAACCTTCTTACCCCAACTGAGATTGAAGCTTTCAAGATGATTGAGTTAGCTCGCATACAAAACAAGTATCTCGCACGTGAAAATATTTTGTTGAAGGAGCATATCACCGCACTCAAGGGCATTATCCGCAAACTGGAGGAGCTCCTACGCTCGATGTGCGACTATCCATCATACCACCACCATCATCACCTCCAAAGAAGGAGACATAATCACATGGATATGGGCACTCCCCTTGGAAACTGCCAAGCTTGGGGGAGGTGCCCCAGTGTCGTATCACCATCACACTCCTATCTTTACCGTTTTTCTTAGTTTGATACTTTTGGTAATATCTTTATCTAGTAGAATAAAGTTTTAGAATGATCTAGTTTTGAGTTTTGCTTTATGATCCCTCTGTGTAATCGAGTCCATGAGCTATATATAATAAAGATTAGTCTTGAGTCGAGGGCTTTGATATGTTGCTATGATCTTGAGGGAATAAAAAGAAAAAGAAAGAATAAGAAAGAAATAAAGAGATCATATGGATCTTATGGAGAGTAATGACTTCACATATTAAGAGTATGATGAATAAAAGTTGTTGAGGGTTGACAAACATAGTTTTGGTCATCGTTGCAATTAATAGGAAGTAATAAAAAAAGAGGTTCTCACATATAAATATACTATATTGGACATATTTTATGATTGTGAGCACTCATTAAAATATGACATGCTAAAGAGTTGATGTTGGACAAGGAAGACAACGTAATGGGTTATGTTTTCTTATATCCGAAATAAAGTATATTGTCATGGATCATCCAACATGTTGAGCTTGCCTTTCTCCATGATGCTAGCCAAATTCTTTGCACTAAGTAGAGATACTACTTGTGCTTCCAAATATCCTCAAACCCAGTTTTGCCATGAGAGTCCACCATACCTACCTATGGATTGAGTAAGATCCTTCAAGTAAGTTGTCATTGTTGTATGCAATAAAAATAGTTCTCTAAATATGTATGACTTATTAGTGTGGAGAAAATAAGCTTTATACGTTCTTGTGATATGGAAGCAATAAAATCGACGGACTGCATAATAAAGGTCACTATCACAAGTGGCAATATAAAGTGACGTTCTTTTGCATTAAGATTTCGTGCATCCAACCATAAAAGCACATGACAACCTCTGCTTCCCTCTGCGAAGGGCTTATCTTCTATTCTTGTCTTATATACATGCAAGAGTCATGGTGATCTTCAACTTTCCTTTTTTATATTTTATCCTTTGGCAAGCACCTTGTGTTGGAAAGATCCTGATATATATATATATATCCAATTGGATGTAAGTTAGCATAAACTATTATTGTTGACATTACCCTTGAGGTAAAAGGCTGGGAGGCAACACTGTAAGCCCATATCTTTCACTGTGTCCAATTAAAACTTCATACCCATAAGTATTGCGTGAGTGTTAGCAATTGCGAAAGACTAAATGATAGTTGAGTATGTGGACTTGCTGAAAAGCTCTTATATTGACTCTTTCCGATGTTATGGTAAATTGCATATGCTTCAATGACCAAGATTATAGTTTGTTAGTTTTCAATGAAGGTTCTGATTCATACTTGACATTGTGGATAGATTGTTACTTTAGCATAAGAAATATATATATGTATGTATATATATATATATATAGTAGCACTATTCTGATCTTGGGATCAGAATAACTATTTGGATCACGTCAGGCCTATATAGGGCCTGATTAGGTTACCCCGAGATCTAAAACGCAGAGCCAGACCGGCCCACAAACATATTTCTGAACGGCCTCTTAACCCCCAATGACCTTCTCCTCCTTCAGCCCCCGCCGCCGCGACCTCCTCCCGCGGCCCGTCGCCGGACTCCTCCCGTGACCCACCGCCGGGCGACCCTCCGCTGGTCTCCTCCAGCAACCCTCCGCCAGCCTCCTCCCGCGACCCTCCAACGGCCTCCTCCCGTGACTCGCCGCCATCCTCCTCCTGCGGATCTCCTACCCTCCCGGGACTCGCCGCCGTCCTCCTCCCGTGGATCTGCTGCCCTCCCGTGACCCGCCGCCGGTCTGCTCCCACAGCCCCGCCGCCATCCTCATCCCACCGAAGCTGCCCATACGCGCCGCCACCAGCGTCGTCCGCAATAAACATGTCATGTCGGTCGCTGGTGCTCAAGGTCGAGGATCGAATGGATCATGCTAGAATTGGATTTGCACAGCCAGCCTTGCGCTTCATGGAGACCTCGGGTGTCCCTGCCGACCACCTACCTCTTCATCGCATAGCCACCGTGGCTCTCTCCAGCCAGAGCAGCTGCTGCTTCCTGCACCCACCCATGCTCCGCCACCTGCACACCTCCTCTCCCCCTGATGGCACCTTCCATCTCTCTGTACGTCTCTATCATTTGCTATTGTCCCCATTGTACAGCGTTGCATTTTTGTGTTACATTCTTGACAAAAAAGCTTTCGTGTATTTTGTGATGAGGGATGCAGAGATTCAGATAAGTTGTGCAGAAGTTCAAGTTCAAAAAAACTGGTTGTTCGATGTTTAAAATATTTGTAAGCAACTTTATTATGCTCTCCAGCTATGGTAGTTGGAGCTGTTACTGCGCGAGGCCGGCCCTCCTTCAGGTGCTGATGCAATTTCTTGGAGCTATGTACTACAAAAATGCTACTGCTCTGTCTATTGATCTGCTACCATCGCTCTTAAAGGTGCTGATGAAGTTGAAGTGCTGCTACTGTTAACTTTGCACGAGGCCGGCCCTCCTTCAGGGCGAGCTGCGTCTGGACTTCTGTGGCAGTATGATGAGCACTTCGGGATCATGGGGCGAGCCCAAAAAAAGTGGCCGTCCTGAGCTCAGTTGCTCCCATTGGCGGCTGCCCCTCCCGCTGCACGTCGCCGACCACAACGACGCAAGTAGTTCGATCTATATGCGGAACCTGAAATTTTTTCCGTTTCTAGAAAAATAAAAGTAAATTAAAATATTTGATGATTATTTCAAATATTTTTTTCTAAGAAACAAACTAAGAAATTCAAATCAAAATAACAGAGAAGTTTGAAATTTATAGACAACTAAGATTTTTCCTCGTTACTAAATAATAAAATCAAGAGGTTCAAACTAGAAAAAAAGGAACAACTAAAAAAGATTAAAAAGAAATTTCTTGTTTCAGTTTGCAAGTGCAAAAAATAGGTGTCTGAAGTGCAAAAAATATTAAAAATATATTCACTTGTTGATGTCTGAAGTTCAGCTATACCTGCAAGTGCAAAAAAATTGTTGTTTTGGTCCATTTGTTTCAGTTTGACAAGTTAGTTTTCTTCCAAGTTTATCTCCAAAATTCAACGATGTCGTGGATTATTAATCCTTCAGTTTCTGTGATAAGAAGAACGACAACAACATATTTCTCTGAACTTCCCATTTGGCCACAACTAGACCCCAAGAAAAGTGCACGTACATGATACTGTTAAAACCAAATATGATGTAAAATGTAGAGACAAAAATAGTGAATATATTCAGTAGTTTTTTTTGTTTACTTTCATGTTTTCTCTGACTATATACATGACAATATATCATTTGTATACAAAATCAGATCCTTGTTGATGAGATCATACATTTCTAAATAGTATGCGGTCACATTGTGTCGCCCAGAAAGTTCAACACCATCGTCTCTGGCCGTTCAACGATGCGGCTCCAAGAAGTTTTTTTCCATATTGGTTTTATAGTGTTAGTTTTTTTTGTGTTCATGTAGTAAAAAAATAGGAAGTTCAATTTTAAGGAAGCATCAAGTTCAACCAATACGGAAAAACTAAAAAAATACATTGAATAGAAACTTTTTTAGTGAGGTTCAAATTGGAAAGACACGAAAAAGAATTGTTCTCTGCTCTTCACAGTAAAAAAATGGATCACGTATTGGTTGGTTTCCCCAACTAGTTGCTCTCTGACACACATTATGTTGATGCTTTCCTTCTCCTTCATGAAACTGTTACAAAAAAATATAGCATAGAAGTTCGATATTAAAAGCAAAAAACAAGCTAGCATTTCTTGGAGACAAAAAAAGGTTGATGTGAAGTTCATATTATTTTTGCCGCACATAGTTCAATATGTTTGCTTAGGGCAAAACACACACATTGGGTATCCAAAAATAAGGAGGTGAACATACAGAAAATTCATGAAGTTCAAATTTTGAAAATAGAGAAGTCTGAAGTTTATTAAAAAAGGAAAAAAATATTCGTTTCCAAAAAGTAAAATAAAACATTCATGTTTAAATACCACAACAGTTGGATGTTTATTAAAATACTCCTAGCAAAGATAAAAACTAGGAAGTTTAATTTTAAATTGTAGAATAGTTTGATGTAAATTAAAATCATGGATTTTTCTCCTTATTACAAGAATAAAAACAAGAAATTCATACTAAAATAACGGAGTAGTTCAATGTATACTAAAAACTCAAATTTTTCTCATTTTTAAACAATACGTGACCGAAGTTCAACAACAGCAAAAATAGGGAGTGACCAAATAGACAACATAAAAACAAGAAGAAAACGAAAGCATTACCCAAAAAAACCAATCCCGAAGTTCAAATTTCCTTAATTAGATAGTTCAATTACAAAAAATTATGAAACAATATTTACTGTGCGGAAAAATAAATTCAATAGTAATCAAATTTTCCTTTTATAAAAAAAATAACACATTAGTTTGATGTCTATGTAAATAAATAAATTTCCCCTTTTTCAAAAACATAAAACCAAGAAGGTCAAATTAAAATAACATAGCAGTCCAAAATTAAGAAAGAAAGCCAACTCAAAATAACACAGCAGTCCAAAAATGTTTATAAAACACGGGTTTTAAAAAACTAGGAAATTTGAAATACCGAGAAGGTCAAACAGATGTAGAAGTTCAAATTTGAAAAACCTGGAAGTTCAATTTCAAATAACCGAGAAGGTAAAATAACTGGAAGTTCAAATTTAAAAACCTAGAAAATTGTTTGCTTATTTAAAACCATATTTTTCTAAGAAGTTCAAAGTAAAAAAAGAGAGAAGTTTGAAAGTAAAAAGATGTTTTCTCTTTACTAAATAATAAAATGAAGAAGTTCAAATTAAAAAAAGGAAAAACTAAAAAAGTTTTAAAAGAATTTTCTTGTTTTTTAAATCGAACACAGAGAAGTCCAAATTGATAATGGTCGGAGAAAGTTAAAAAAATTATTGTGAGAGAGGTTTGTATAAAATAAATATCATTTGTGTAACACTGACGAATGGATAAAAAGATTGTGAATTAAAATACGTCACAGAAGTTCAACTAGTACACTGAATGAATTTCAGATTTTTTTTTAAATCGTCAGTAAAATCTGAGTTTTACTGTCATTGGTGCGGCGCAACTAGTGAAATGCTTGTAACAAACCCAAGGAAGGTCATTAAAAAAGCATCTCAAACAATTTTATAAAAAGATTTCCTCCGTTAAAATAAACCTATAAGTTCAAAATTAAAAACGGAGCGGCTATATTTTTGTTAAAAAGTAGGATTTTTTTGTTACTAAAAGAAATAAAACCAGGAAGTACAAATTAAAAAGATGCAGAAGTTCGATGATTATAAAAAAACTCAGATTCTCCTCGTTATTAAAGAATTGAAACAAGAAGTTCACAAATTAAATAACCAGAAGTTCAACTTTTAAAAATAGAATGCTTCAAAATTTCATAAAAAGATTAAGAAAAAAAACCCCAGGAAGTCCATGTTGAAAAGATGGAGAAGTTCGATGATTATAGAAAACTCAGATTTCCCTCGTTATTAAAGAATGGAAACAAGAAGTTCACAAAATAAAATAACAAGAAGTTCAATTTTTAGAAATAGAGTACTTCAAAATTCGTAAAAGAAGGATTGAGGAATTCAGATTAAAATTCATAAAAAATCATATATTTTCAAATAGACATGCCCGGGAAGTTCAACTACTTCACGCAATGCATTTCCATTCATGATAAAGGCAGAAATCATGATCTCGTTGTTTTCTAATTTACTTCAAAATGGCAGGAATATCATTTGTGTAAGTTCAAGTCCTCGGCCGAAGAAAGTTAAAAAAATATTGTGAGAGAGGTTTGTACAAAAAGAATATCATTTGTGTAACACTGACGAAAATGAATGGGAAAATTACAAACAAAAATACGTCACAGAAGTCCAATGTGAAAACAGCAGCAAGTTCACAAGAAAAACTTTTAAAACCGTCGCGAGTATGAAAAAATGACCAACACGGAAAAGTTGTGTGTTTATATCAGCTTTCCATTGGTATATCACTTGCTTAATTCTGGTGAGTGTTCCGGTGAGTGAATGAAGAGCTACGAGCAAAAAAAAGCACGTGAAAAAACAGAGTGAAGTTCAAGCAGAACTGCCACAGAAGTTCAAGGACTTCACGCGATGCATTTTCGACGAATCTGTTTCGCGATAAAGCTGGAACGAGTGATCTCGCCATTTCTGAAATTACTTGAAAATGGCAAGGATTTAGAGAAAACCATCAACATTAAAAAGTTTCACATTTTTTGTAGCTTTTCAACAGTATATTATTTGCCCCGTTCCGATCAAGTTTGTAGAAATTACGGCAAAAATACGTTTTTAGCCATTTTCAAAATCAACGTAAAACCATAATGAATTTGGAGAAACAATATATAACAGCAAGTTTCGCATTTGTTCAGGCTTTCCAACGCCATATCATTTGCTACATTCGGTCGTATCATTTAGAAAATAGATCGAAAATACAAACTTGGTAGAACTTGTATCGTTTTCTAAATTACTCTTAAACCATTCAAAATTATAAAAAACTCTCAACATGAGAAAAAAGCGCATTTTCATAAGCTTTCCAACGCCATATAATTTGTCTCAATTGGATTAGGCGTTTCGAAATGGCATCAAAATTCCGAACTCAGTTGTTCGGTTTGCGAAATTTTATGATTTTGCACATTACTTCTTAACCATAGGGAATTATAAAAAACTTTCAGCATGTGGAAGGAGCGGTTTTATAGCAGCTTTCCAACGCCATATTATTTTCCTCATTCTGATAAGCGGTTTAGAAATGCAATCGAAAATAGGATTCACGTTTTTTGTATGAAGACAAAACCGTTTTCAAAACTGCTCTTAAAACACTTACATTTTGCCAAAATTTTAAGTTGGGTCATGATACTGGTGTCCATAGATTTCCAACGAGATATCGCAATCCCCATTTGGGCAATGTTGACGGAAGTTCAACCTACCAATAGGGGAAGTTCACGTCGAACAACTCAGGCAGTAAAATTGCAAAAAACGCAATTTTATCACGACCCGAGAGCAAAATCTGCCAACGAGCGAGATTTCTATTTAAAACCGGTATTTAGTTGCTAAAAAACGTTTCTGGACTACACTAACATAATATAGAACACTACTAACCAGAATAATTCGCGGGGGAAGCCAGTTTTGCAAAGATAGCCCGAAGGTTGGGTTCGTACAGAGGGAAGTTCAGGCGCGTGTACAAAGAAAAATACGTCACAGAAGTTCAACGTGAAAACATCATGAAGTTCAACTACTACGCTGAATGAATTTCAGATGAAAAACTTTTAAAATTGTTGCGAGTATGAAAAAATGACCAACATGGAAAGTTGCGTTATTATATCAGCTTTCCATCGGTATATCACTTGCTCAATTCCGGTGAGTGGATGGAGAGCTAGGAGCAGTGGATAGATATATACGAGCAAAAAAAAGGACGTGAAAACAGAGTGAAGTTCAAGTACACATGCCGAGAAGTTCAGGTTCTTCACGCGGTGCATTTTCGAAGAATCAGTTTCGCGATAAAGGCAGAACGAATGATCTCGCCATTTTCCAAATTACTTGAAAACGGTTAGGAATCAGAGAAAAGCATCAACATGAAAAAGTTTCGCATTTTCCGTAGCTTTTCAGCGGTATAACATTTGCCCCATTCCGAAATATTATGTAGAAATTATGCCAAAAGTACGTTTTTAGCCATTTTCCAATTTGATTTGAAACTTTAAGGAATTAGGAGAAACAATATATACGAAAAAGTGTTGCATTTGCTCAAGCTTTCCAACGCCGTATAATTTGTTTCATTCGAACGTACGGTTAAAACATTAGGCCGAAAATACGAACTCGGTGGATTTTGTACCGTTTTACGAATTACTTTTAAACCGTTCCAAATTAGGAAAAACTTTTAACATGAGAAAGTAGCGCACTTTCACAAGCTTTCAAATGCCATATTATTTGCCTCAAATGGATTAGCCCTTTAGAAATTACATTGAAAATACGAACTCAACTATTCGGTTTGCGAAATTTTATGATTTTCAAAATTACTCTTGATCCATAGGGAATTAGAGAAAACTTTCAATGTATCGAAGGAGCGGTTTGGTAGCAGCTTCCCAACGCTATATTATTTTCCTCATTCCGATAAAAGGTTTAGAAATGCGATTGAAAATATGATTCATGTTTTTTGTATGAAGAAAAAACGGTTTTCAAAACTGCTTTTAAACCGCTTACGTTTTGCCAAAAATTTAACTTGGGTAATAATATTGGTGTCCATAGCTTTCCAACGGTATATCGCAAGCCCCATTTGGACACATTTTAGCTGAAGTTCAACCTAGTACTTGGGGAAGGTCAGGCACGTTACTCGGGAAGTTCATGTTGTGATCAGAATATTATTCTGATCCCGTGATCAGAATAGTTTATATATATATATATATATATATATATATATATATTCCAAGAATGGTCATGATGCCTTCATGTCCGTATTTTATTTTATCGACACCGCTATCTCTAAACATGTGGACATATTTTTCGATTTCGGCTTCCGCTTGAGGACAAGCGAGATCTAAGCTTGGGGGAGTTGATACGACCATTTTGCATCTTGCTTTTATATCAATATTTATTGCATTATGGGCTGTTATTAGACGTTATATCACAATACGTATGCCTATTCTCTCGTATTTTACAAGGTTTACATGAAGAGGGAGAATGTTGGCAACTGGAATTCTGGGCTGGAAAAGGAGCAAATATTAGAGACATATTCTGCACAACTCCAAAAGTCCTGAAACACCACGAAAGTTATTTTCGGAATTAATAAAAAATACTGAGCAAAGAAAATACCAGAGGGGGGCACCCTCTGTCAACGATGGTGGGGGCGCGCCCTTCCCCCCAAGGCGCGCCCCCTGCCTCGTGGGCCCCCTGGCAGCCCTCCGATGGCCATTTTCTGCTATATGAAGTCTTTTACCCTGAAAAAAAATCATAAGCAAGCTTTCGGGACGAGACACCGCCGCCACGAGGCGGAACCTTGGCGGAACCAATCTAGGGCTCCGACAGAGCTGTTCTGCCGGGAAATATCCCTTCGGGAGGGGGAAATCATCACCATCGTCATCACCATTGATCCTCTAGGCGGGAGGGGGTCAATCTCCATCAACACCTTCACCAGTACCATCTCCTCTCAAACCCTAGTTCATCTCTTGTATTCAATCTTTGTCCCAAAACCTCGGAAAAATCCTTCTTGCTACCTCTTGAGCATGTGTTGATTTTCCCTTGAAGAGGAAAGGGTGATGTAGCAAAATAGTGTAAGTATTTCCCTCAGTTTTTGAGAACCAAGGTATCAATCCAGTAGGAGGCTACATGCAAATCCCTCATACCTACACAAACAAATAAGAACCTTGCAACCAACGCGATAAAGGGGTTGTCAATCCCTTCACGGCCACTTGCAAAACTGAGATCTGATAGAGATAATAAATATTTTTGGTATTTTTATGATATAGATTGGAAAGTAAAGATTGCGAAATAAAGTAGATCGGAAACTTATATGATGGAAAATAGACCCGGGGGTGCATTTAGAGTATTAAGTTCATAAGAACAGAGTAACACATTAGGCAAGATGACATGATGTAGAGGGATAAACTCAACCAATCTGATATAAACCCCATCTTTTTATCCTCGATGGCAACAATACAATACGTGCCTTGCTGCCCCTGATGTCACTGGGAAAGAACACCGCAAGATTGAACACAAAGATAAGCACTTCAACCATTGCAAGAAAGATCAATCTAGTAGGCCAAACCAAACTGATAATTCGAAGAGACTTGCAAAGATAAAAAATCATACATAAAAGAATTCAGAGAAGATTCAAATATTGTTCATAGATAATCTTGATCATAAACCCACAATTCATAGAATCTCGACAAACACACCGCAAAATGAATTACATCCAATAGATCTCTAAGAAGATCGAGGAGAACTTTGTATTGAGATCCAAAGAGAGAGAAGAAGTCATCTACACTAGTAGAAAAAGGGTCAAATTTGAAGCACATTAGTGCCGGTTTGTAAAAAAACCGGCACTAATGTGATCAATAGTGCCGGTTCGTGGCTGCGATCAATAGTATAGGTTCGTGTTGAGCCTTTAGTACCGGTTCGTGCCATGAACCGGTACTAAAGGGGTAGTGGCAGGCTGGCATCAGGCCGGGTCCCCACGAGCCCCTTTAGTACCGGTTTGTGTTACCAACCGGTACTAAAGGTCTAACCTATAGTACCGGTTCGTGCCACGAACCGGTACTAAAGGGGACAAGCCTTTAGTACCGGTTCGTGCCACGAACCGGTACTAAAGGGGCCAATTTTCAAACTCTACCCCCCCCCCCCCCCGTGTATTGCCATTTCAGTTTTGAAAAAATCAAAAGAAAATGATAAAAACTTCAAAAAATAAAATCCTTCGAGAGGTAGTTATATTACTATATCTACTAGTTAGGAAAATTTGAAAACTTAAATTTGGACATCTTTTGCAAAAAGTATAGGGAAAATGTAAAACGGCTATAACTTTTGCATACGATGTCGAAAAAAAACGTATAATATATCAAAAAATTCAGCACGAAAATCCGCACGAAAACGTATAATATATCAAAAAATATGGCCTGTTTGGAATTTTTAGAATCCTCAAATTCGAAAAGGAAAAAAGATATGGTCAAATTTCAGTTTTTTTAAAAAAGATTGGTTAAATTTGGTCAAACTACTTATTCAAGAAGTATTAATGTTACTACATAATTATTCAAGAATATTAGTGTTACTAAATAATTATTTCAATTTTTTGAATTTTGGTCAAACTATGGTCAAACTATGGTCAAACTTATTCAAGAAATATTAGCGTTCCTAAATAATTATGGTTTTTTTAGAAAAATAGTTTCAAACGCAAACGGTGAAATGTGTGACTTCATGCTCAAGCTAAGCTCCTGAGGGTTAATAGGATTGACATCTTACTATTGTCAGGAAAACAACAAGTGCAGACTCGGAAACGAAGGAGAATAGAACCCGAAAGTTAAGCATGCTCGGGTTGGAGTAGTGAGAGGGATGGGTGACCGGTCGGGAAGTTAGATGATTTGGAATGAGTGATCCACACTTGAGCAGTTAAGAGAGGTGATTAGAGACTAAATCATCAAATAATTCAGAAAAATTAAAAATTGAAAAAAAAATCAATTTTTTTTTTCAAAATTTTCAAAAAAAATTCAAAAAAAAACTTTAGTACCGGTTGGTAAAACCAACCGATACTAAAGGTCCCCCATACTAGGGCGCGAGCTCACGCCACGTGGTGGCACTTTAGCGCCGGTTCGTGCCGAACCGGTACTAAAGGGGGGGGGGCCTTTATTGCCCACACTTTAGTGCCGGTTCCATAACCGGCACTAAAGGCCCTTACAAACCGGTTTTAAAGCTCCGTTTTCTACTAGTGCTAGCTAATAACTATGGACCCGAAGGTCTCTGGTAAACTACTCACACTTCAACGGAGAGGCTATGGTGTTGATGTAGAAGCCCTCCGTGATCGATTCCCCCTCCGGCGGTGTGCCGAAAAAGGCCCCAAGATGGGATATCATGGGTACAGAAGGTTGCGGCAGTGGAAATAGGGTTTTGTGGTGCTCCTAGATGTTTTCAGGGTACGTGAGTATATATAGGCGAAACAAGTCGGTTAGGGGAGCCACGAGGGGCCCATGAGGGTGGGGGGCGCGCCTCTCTGCCTCGTGGCCGCCTTGTTTCTTTCTTGACGTCCACTCCAAGTCTCCTGGATTGCGTTTGTTCCGAAAATAACTCTCCCGAATATTTCATTCCGGTTGGGCTCCATTTGATATTCCTTTTCTGCAAAACACTAAAAAATGCAAAAAAAATAGCAATTTGGACTGGGCCTCCGGTTAATTGGTTTGTCCCAAAAATAATATAAAAGTGTATAATAAAGCCCATTAAACATCCAAAACAGGTAATATAATAGCATGGAACAATAAAAAAATATAGATACGTTGGAGACGTATCAAGCATCCCCAAGCTTAATTCCTGCTCGTCCTCGAGTACGTAAATGATAAAAGCAAAAAATTTGATGTGGAATGCTACCTAACATAATTCTCAATGTATTTTTCTTTATTGTGGCATGAATGTTCATATCCAAAAGATTCAAGATAAAAGTTCAATGTTGAGATAAAAATAATAATACTTCAAGCATACTAATAAGCAATCATGTCTTCTCAAAATAACATGGCCAAAGAAAGTTCATCCCTAAAAAATCATATAGTTTGGTCATGCTCCATTTTCGTTACACAAGAATGGTCTCATCATGCACAACCCCGATGACAAGACAAGCAATTGTTTCATACTTTAGTAATCTCAAACTTTTTGAACCTTCACACAATACATGAGCGCGAGCCATGGATATAGCACTATGGGTGGAATATAATGATGGGGGTTATGTGGAGAAGACAAAAAAAGAAAGTCTCACATTGACGCAGCTAATCAATGGGCTAGGGAGATGCCCATCAATTGATGTCAATGCAAGGAGTAGGGATTGCCATGCAACAGATGCACTAGAGCTATAAATGTATGAAAGCTCAACAAAAGAAACTAAGTGGGTGTGCATCCAACTTGCTTGCTCCCGAAGACATAGGGCATTTGAGGAAGCCCATCGTTGGAATATACAAGCCAAGTTCTATAATGAAAAATTCCCACTAGTATATGAAAGTGACAAAACAAGAGACTCTCTTTCTTAGAGATCATGGTGCTACTTTGAAGCACAAGTGTGGAAAAAAAATAGTAGCATTGTCCCCTTTTTTCTCTTTTTTTGGCCTTCCTTTTTTCATTTGGCCTTTCCTTTTTTTCATGGGACAATGCTCTATTAATGATGATCATCACACTTCTATTTATTTACAACTCAATGATTACAACTCGATACTAAAACAAAATATGTCTCTATATGAATGCCTCTGGCGGTGTACAGGGATGGGCAATGAAACAAGAGTGACATGTATGATATTATGCATGGTGGCTTTGCCACAAATACGATGTCAACTACATGATCATGGAAGGCAATATGACAATGACGAAACGTGTCATAATAAATGAAACGGCGGAAAGTTACATGGCAATATATCTCGGAATGGCTATGGAAATGCCATAATAGATAGGTATGGTGGCTGTTGTGAGGTAGATATAAGGAGGTTTGTGTGTGATAGAGCGTATCGTAACACGGGTTTGGATACACCAGCAAATTTTGCACCAACTCTCAAGGTGAGAAAGGGTAATGCATGGTACGGAAGAGGCTAGCAATGATGGTAAGGTAAAAGTGCTTATAATCCACGGACTCAACATTAGTCATAAAGAACTCACATACTTATTGCAAAAATGTACGAGTCATCAAAAACCAAGCACTATGTGCATGCTCCTAGGGGGGATAGATTGGTAGGAAAAGACCATCGCTCGTCCCCAACCGCCACTCATAAGGATGACAATCAAAGAACACCTCATGCTTCAAATTTGTCACACAACGGTTACCATACGTGCATGCTACGGGACTTGCAAACCTCAACACAAGTATTTCTAAAATTCACAATTACTCAACTAGCACGACTCTAATATTACCATCTTCATATCTCAAAACAATCATCAAGTATCAAACTTCTCATAATATTCAATGCACTTTTTATGGAAGTTTCTATTATACCAATCTTGGATGTCTATCATATTAGGACTAATTTTATAGTCAAAGTAAATTACCATGTTGTTCTAAAGGACTCTCAAAATAATATAAGTGAATCATGAGAGATCAATAATTTCTATAAAATAAAACCACCACCGTGCTCTAAAAGATATAAGTAAAGCACTATAGCAAAATTTTCTAGCTGAAAAGATATAAGGGAAGCACATAGAGTATTCTAATAAATTCTGATTTATGTGCGTCTCTCCAAAAGGTGTGTACAGCAAGGATGATTGTGGTAAACTCAAAATCAAAGACTAAAATCATAGAAGACGCTCCAAGCAAAACACATATCATGTGGTGAATAAAAATATAGCCTCAAGTAAAGTTACCAATGGACGAAGACGAAAGAGGGGATGCCTTCCGGGGCATCCCCAAGCTTAGGCTTTTGGTTGTCCTTGAATTTTACCTTGGGGTGCCTTGGGCATCCCCAAGCTTAGGCTCTTGCCACTCCCTATTCCATAATCCATCAAATCTTCACCCAAAACTTGAAAACTTCACAACACAAAACTCAACAGAAGATCTCATAAGCTCCGTTAGTACAAGAAAACAAACCACCACTTTAAAGTACTGTAATGAACTCATTATTTATTTGTATTGGTGTTAAACCTACTGTATTCCAACTTCTCTATGGTTCATACCCCCCGATACTAGCCATAGATTCATCAAAATAAGCAAACAACACACGAAAAACAGAATTTGTCAAAAACAGAACAGCCTGTAGCAATCTGTAACTTTCGAATACTTCTGGAACCTCAAAAATCCTACCAAATTAGGAAGTTCTAGGTAATTAGTCTATTAATCTTCTTAAAAAATAATCAACTGAAAAGCACGTTTCTGTGATTGATGAAAATTATTCTCGTGCGTGCAAAAGTTTCTGTTTTTCAGCAAGATCAAGTTAACTATCACCGTAGGTTATCCTAAAGGTTTTACTTGGCACAAACACTAATTAAAACATAAAACCAAATCTAACCAGAGGCTAGATGAATTATTTATTACTAAACAGGATCAAAAAGCAGGAACAAAAAATAAAATTGGGTTGCCTCCCAGCAAGCGCTATCGTTTAACGCCCCTAGCTAGGCATAAAAGCAAGAATAGATTTAAGTATTTCCATCTTTGTTATTCAGTTCATTGGTGGCTCTCATAATGGATTCATAAGGTAATTTGATTTTCTTCCTAGGAAAGTGTTCCTTGCCTTTCCTTAATGCAAATTGGAATCTAATATTTCCTTCGTTCATATCAATAATTGCACCAATCGTTCTAAGGAAAGGTCTACCAAGAATAATAGGACATGAAAGATTGCAATCTATATCAAGAGCAATAAAATCTACGGGCACATAATTCCTATTTGCAACAATAAGAACATCATTAATCCTTCCCATAGGTTTCTTAATGGTGCAATCCGCAAGGTGTATCTTTAAAGAGCAATCATCATATTCACGGAAACCTAACACATCACACAATGTTTTTGGAATCGTGGAAACACTAGCACGGAAATCACACAAAGCATAGCATTCATGATCTTTAATTTTAATTTTAATAGTAGGTTACCACTCATCATAAAGTTTTCTAGGGATATAAACTTCTAATTCCAGTTTTTCTTCATAAGATTGCATTAAAGCATCAATGATATGTTTAGTAAAAGCTTTATTTTGACTATAAGCATGAGGAGAATTTAACACGGATTGCAACAAGGAAATAAAATCTATTAAAGAACAATTATCATAATTAAATTTCTTGAAACCCAAAATAGTGGGTTCATTGCTATGTAAAGTCTTGACCTCTTCAATCCCACTTTTACCAATTTTTGCATCAAGATCTGAAAACTCCGAATCATTGGGACGCCTCTTAACTAAAGTTGACTCATATCCATTCCCATCATTATAAAGATTCATATTGCAAAACAAAGATTTAATAGGAGACACATCAATCACTTTTAGATCTTCATCCATATTATCATAAAAACTGGAAAAACACGCTTCTACAAAGCAATCTTTCTTAGCACGCATCCTAGCGGTTCTTTCCTTGCACTCATCAATGGAAATTCTCATAGATTTGAGAGACTCATTGATATCATGCTTAGGTGGAATAGATCTAAGTTTCAAAGAATCAACATCAAGAGAAATTCTATCAACATTCCTGGCCAACCCATCAATCTTAGGCAATTTTTCTTGAAGCAAAGCAGTGAAATTATTTTGAGAAATCATAAATTCTTTAACACTAATCTCAAAATCAGAGGGCATCTTATTAAAATTTCCATAAGAGTTATTGTAGGAATTACCATAATTATTAGAGGAATTACTAGGAAACGGCCTAGGATTAAAGTTTCCTCTATACGCGTTGTTACCAAAATTATTCCTACCAACAAAATTCACATCTATAGATTCATTATTATTCTCAATCAAAGTAGAGAAAGGAATATCATTAGGATCAATAGGAGCACTCTTATTAGCAAACAATTTCATAAGTTCATCCATCTTTCCACTCAAAACATTAATCTCTTATATCGCATGAACCTTTTTACTAGTAGATCTTTCGGTGTACCATTGAGAATAATCCACCATAATATTATCTAGGAGTTTAGTAGCTTCTCCTAAAGTAATTTCCATAAAAGTGCCTCCCGCGGCCGAATCTAAAAGATTTCTAGAAGCAAAATTCAATCTGGCATAAAAGTTTTGTATGATCATCCATAAATTTAATCCATGTGTCAATAAAATACTTAGAAATAAAAACATTCTTGAACTTATTCCATGAATCAATACTATTTTTAGGCAAAGACGAAAACCAAGTTTTAGCATGATCTTTAAGCGAAAACGAAAATAGCTTCAATTTAACAATATCATTATCCACGTCTTTCTTCTTTTCCATATTACACAAATCAACAAAGTTGTTTAGATGAGTAGCGGCATCTTCACTAGGAAGGCTAGAGAATTGATCTTTCATGACAAGATTCAACAAGGCATCATTAATTTCACAAGATTCAGCATCGGTAAGAGGAGTAATCGGAGTACTAAGAAAATTATTGTTGTTGGTATTGGAAAAATCACACAATTTAGTATTATCTTGATCCATCGTGATAGTCAATCCAACACACAAGCACGCAGAAGACAAGCGAAAAAGAGGCGAACGGGAAAAAGAGGGCGAATAAAACGGCAAAGATGAAGTGGGGGATAGGAATACGAGAGGCAAATGGCAAATAATGTAATGCGAGGGATAAGGGTTTGTGATTGGTACTTGGTATGTCTTGACTTGTGCGTAGACTCCCCAACAACGGTGCCAGAAATCCTTCTTGCTACATCTTGAGCATGCGTTGGTTTTCCGTTGAAGATGAAAGGGTGATGCAGCAAAGTAGTGTAAGTATTTCCCTCAGATTTTGAGAACCAAGGTATCAGTCCAGTAGGAGGCTACATGCAAATCCCTCGTACCTACACAAACAAATAAGAACCTTGCAACCAACACGATAAAGGGGTTGTCAATCCCTTCACGGCTACTTGCAAAAGTGAGATTTGATAGAAATAATAAATATATTTGGTATTTTTATGATATAGATTGGAAAGTAAGGATTACAAAATAAAGTAGATCGGAAACTTATATGATGGACAATAGACCCGGGGGCCATAGGTTTCACTAGTGTCTTCTCTCAAGATAGCATAAGTATTATGGTGGGTGAACAAATTACTGTCGAGCAATTGATAGACCCGGGGGCCATAGGTTTCACTAGTTAAGAGAATATCTAGGCATGATCATGTATATAGGCATCACGTCCGCGACAAGTAGATCGAAACGATTCTGCATCTACTACTATTACTCCACACATCGACCGTTATCCAACATGCATCTAGAGTATTAAGTTCATAAGAACAGAGTAACGCATTAGGCAAGATGACAAGA
Source organism: Triticum aestivum (assembly GCF_018294505.1). NCBI lineage: Eukaryota > Viridiplantae > Streptophyta > Magnoliopsida > Poales > Poaceae > Triticum > Triticum aestivum. Next base: position 735,903,474 of record NC_057798.1, on the reverse strand, counting down.
TGTAGAGGGATAAACTCAAGCAATATGATATAAACCCCATCTTTTTATCCTCGATGGCAACAATACAATATGTGCCTTATTGCCCCTACTGTCACTGGGAAAGGACACCGCAAGATTGAACCCAAAGCTACGTACTTCTCCCATTGCGAGAAAGATCAATCTAGTAGGCTAAACCAAACTGATAATTCGAAGAGACTTGCAAAGATAACAAATCATACATAAAAGAATTCAGAGGAGATTCAAATATTGTTCATGGATAATCTTGATCATAAACCCACAATTCATCGGATCTCGACAAACACACCGCAAAAAGAATTACATCGAATAGATCTCCAAGAAGATCAAGGAGAACTTTGTATTGAGATCCAAAGAGAGAGAAGAAGCCATCTAACTAATATCTATGGACCCGAAGGTCTGTGGTAAACTACTCACACTTCATCGGAGAGGCTATGGTGTTGATGTAGAGCACTCCATGATCAATTCCCCCTCCGGCGGAGCGCCGGAAAAGGCCCGAAGATGGGATCTCATGGGTATAGACGGTTGCTGTGCTGGAAATAGGGTTCCGTGGTGCTCCTGGATATTTTTAGGGTATGTGAGTATATATAGGCGAAATAAGTCGGTCAGGGGAGCCACGAGGGGCCCACGAGGTGGGGGGCGCGCCTACCCCCCTGAGCACGCCTCCCTGCCTCGTGGCCGCCTTATTTCTTTCTTGACGTCCACTCCAAGTCTCCTGGATTGCGTTTGTTCCAAAAATAACTCTGCCGAAGGTTTCATTCCGTTTGGACTCCGTTTGATATTCCTTTTCTGCGAAACACTGAAATAGGCAAAAAAAACAACAATTTGGACTGTGCCTCCGGTTAATAGGTTAGTCCCAAAAATAATATAAAAGTGTATAGTAAAGCCCATTAAACATCCAAAACAGGTAATATAATAGCATGGAACAATAAAAAATTATAGATACGTTGGAGACGTATCACCCGCCGACGAGCAAAGCAAACATGGCCAAGAGGTTCCCAGGTGATGGCACATCGGCGAACGGCTTCGGCTGCCGACACCTCCAAGAACCGGAGGCGCGCCTCCTCTACGAGGCAGAGTACCCGGCGCCCCTGACATGCGCGTGCCGGGGGCATGGAGGCTGAGTGCCGGCGGCGTCTCGGTGCCGCCGGTACCATAAGGGGCGGCACGGCAGGCGGAGATCGCCCGCATCCATTCCTCCCTGACCGAGGAGGAGCAGAACCAACCGAGGTACATGCCCGACAACAAAACGCTGTGGACGATGTACTTACAGCGCCGCCGTGAGGAGCAGATCGCCTTCGTCAATGGCGTCATTCCCCGTGGCCGCCTCAACGCCGAAGGACGGCGTGAGTGGTGGGGCGTCCCCGGCCGCACCCTGGACGCCGTCCTCAACCACATCGAGACCGGCAATATGCGGCTGGAGTACCCGACACGGCCGTCCTTCTCTCACCGCCGCGGCAGTTCCTGGATACCGTGGCGAATGGAGTCGGGGTCGGCCTCCGGCTCGCCGGCCTCCACCCCGTCAGGCCTGAGCTGGAGGGAAACCGCTGGGGTGTCACGCTCGCAGCAGCGCCCTCGTCATCAACGAGCCCCACCGCCTATGGCGGCACCGGCGAGGTGCTCCCTACGCCTGGTCCGGCCGAAGCCTGAGCCGGGCTTGCTCCTCGTGAAGCCGGAGCACGTCGACATGGTGGCCCCAGACGACGAGTCCGCCCTAAAATGGGCGAAGGAGGACTACGTCCGCGAGCAGGTGCGCCGCCAGTGCCGGGCGTACCTGGAGCACCAGGTCCGCCACCGCACCAAGGAGGGCGGCGTCATCGTCATCGACAGCGATGAGGAGGGCGAGGCCGGGCCGTCAAGCGCCCCGCCACGTGTCAGCGACCCCGGCCAGGGCTGCAGCAGGGACGTCGCAGGCGAGGCGCATGACGACGACGACGACGGCGGCGGCGACTATACCCGCTTCTACTGGCTTCTCGGTATGTAGACGACTGCGGCGGCGACGGCGGCGGCTAGGATTTTTAGTCTGTTTTTTAAGTTAGGCGTAGTTCTTGCATGTTTTTATGTTTTGGTACAAATTTCAATGAAGTATGGCCGAGTTCCTACGAAAAATCGCCGAGTTTGCAAAAAATTGAAACTAACTTCACCGAACCCGCGACGACCGTGGGCCTATGACTGGGAGCGAACTGAACCCCAGTGGCCAATCTAGCGCCGGTTCACCCCAGGCCGCTCTTTTTGGCGCCCGGGGGGGGGGACGGCTGGAGATGCTCTTACCCTCATGGAACGGCCCCTTCTCTACAATCTACATTCGGCTGTTCGCGCATGATGGGTTAAATTTTAATATATTGTGATGCCAAAAATATTGAATTGAAAATCGCTTGAATAATTGCAGGCGAAAAAATTCAACATTTGAAGATTTTTTGGAAACCAGATCTTCCGGACCATCCAAAAAAAAACTAGTATCGAGAAAAATACCATGACAGGTGCTGGTAGGCGGAGGGATCAATGTGATGTCGGCCATGCATGAAATTGAAAACGCGATTGTCCCATGTACGACATGCTATTTGGAGATAACTACGTGCAAACAGTTTTTTTTTGACGGGTAACTAGGGACTTTATTAAGCAGTAATCAACATCGAAATACAAATAATGTCTGGTACGGTCCCTAACCAAATATGGCGCCCTACTGGAAGAGAAGACGCTGCTTTCGCCAGTGCATGGGCTTCAAAATTATTTTCTCTATGTTCAAAGTTGAACTTGACATGGTTGAAATCCCTTCTCCTCGCCGTTATTTCATGTAGCACTGGTGAATAATGTGTCGCCGATGATGTTCCTATACTGTTCACCACCTCCAAGCAATCGCAAGCAATCAGCAAGTCGGTTAGCTGTAGATCCATGGCCAGCGCTAAAGCTTCATTGCATGCATGTGCCTCCAACGCAACTGAATTATTCAGGCCATCGAAAACCAGTGCCGAAGCCCCCAGGAAAAGACCCCCCTTATCTCTGCAGATCACCGCAGCTGCCCCAACATGGCCCTGTCTGGAAATACCCCCATCCACGTTGAATTTTGCTTCATCTTTCTCAGGTGGAATCCAAGCCTTATGCCGTGGCCGGGCACCGACATTCAGCATAGCGGTAGTGTTCGTCTGTTTCACTGCAATCTCAAGGTCTTGAAGGTACCTCGTGATAAAGCACCAAGTAGACAAAGGGCTCTGAAATTCATTGTCATGGATTGCTCTCCTCCGCGCCCACCAAATAGCCCACATGGTGATCAAGACTTTGGCAAGCTCCTGTTCATTTAAAGTATCAAAGAGCCAGAATAGCCAGAGCCTGGGATCCTCTGATCTATTGGAAATAACATGCTCTAGTATCTCTTCTTCACCAAGTGCCCACACACAACGCGCCATTCGGCAATCAAACAAGGAGTGGCGCCATGTGTCTTCCTGCGCATTGCATAAGCTGCATGCCTCTGTTTCTGCCATGTTGCGTCGGTGCCGTGTTACCCTAGTAGGAAGTGAGGAATGTGCGAGGCGCCAAACAAAAACCCTTACCTTCGACGGCACCCTTGCTTTCCAGAGGCGAGTCCAGTCCCGCTTGGTCGAGGCCTGGTCGGATGTGCTCGCGTCGTGCTGAATCCAGTTCTCCCGCTGAAACTTTATGCCCGTTAGCATCCTGTATGCTGATTTGACCGAGAAGATACCTCGGTTGTCATAGTGCCAGGCATAAAAATCCTCTTGCAACCTTGTACTCAGTGGTATATTCATGATAGCATCCACGTCTGGGCCGACAAAGTGTTCAACAAGCATCTGTTTGTCCCAAGTTCTCGTGGCCGGGACGATCAGCTCCGAGACATGTTGCGGTGGATCAGCCCTCAAAGCACACAACGGCCTCAACTTAAAATCACGCGGTATCCAGTTTTCGTTCCAGATGTGAGTTTCCTCGCCTGTCCCAATTCTCTTTATAATTCCGAGTGCTAGTATCTCCTTTCCCTCCATGATAGAGCGCCAAACCTGAGATGGTTGACTCCCTAGAGAAGCCTCAAGGATGCTGCATTGTGGGTAGTAGCGTGCCTTAAGCACTCTCGCACTTAGAGAATCCGGGTCCATTACTCTATGGCCCAACAGTAGAAGGTTACTGTTTAGTGAAGCCTACTCATGACCTCTCCAGCTTTGGTGTGCGGTCATCCCTATGGCCCGAACATTATTCCTTCTAACCTTACCGATTGAGGCTTGGATGTTTATCCTCAAATGGAAAAAAACGTGCGTATTAGTCGTCTCCACCATCATTTGTTGCTGTTTGACGATGCTCTTCAGTCTTTACACGAGCGCGCTGCGCACGGGCCTTTCCTTTTCCTTTGCTACATCTGATCATATTTCTGATTCCTCTGCTGCCATTGGCTAGGTCTGCACTCTGCATCGGCACGGGTGGCGACAGCCACTAGTTAACCATGGCTAAGAGCATCTCCAGCCGTGCCCCCAACAGGCCCTTCCCAGCAGGGCGTTTTTTTCGCGCCGGCGCCGAAAAACGTCCTAGTCGCGCCCCCCAAGACGCCGAATTCCGCCGGCTCAGTTTGTTTTTGCGCCCGGCGATCGCAGGACGAACCCGGCGCACTGGAGGCGCTCGGGGGCTCCGGCGCAAGGGGAAAGCGCTCCTGGGGCCACATTGTCAGGCGAAAAGTCAAGTCACCCGTCCAGATTCGCCTCCGAACCCCCCCCCCCCCGCGCTTGGCCGCCACCCTGCCGATCCCGGCGCCGTCCACCGCCCACCGCAGCTAGGTAGATCATTTCCCGCTGGGAAAAAGAAGGGGTTTCGCCGAGGCAGCCTCTCCGCCGCTGTCCGGGCACCTTTTCCGGCGTTCCAGCCGCGCAGGGCCTGTACACCGGTGGGTTTGCGCCCACCTCGCCCGCAAGGTGTTCAATGATTTTCCCAGCCCAGTGATGGACTCCGAAGATGAGGAGGCGCTCGCGGCGTTGCTGGAGGAGGAAGCCGAAGCCGACGTCCAGGAGCAGGAGCATCTCATGGTGCTCGCCGCCCTCACCGGCCTGCTCGCGAGAAGTGAAAAGCCGCGATGAGGTGGCTCGGCGCCTGGACGGGTGAAAGCAAAGAACCAGCATCGTCTGGAAGGCTACTGCATGCTCTACTCAGACTACTTCATCGACGCTCCATTGCACGGTGAGAAAACATTTCGGCGCCGTTATCGTATGAGCCAAAAGCTTTTTCTCAGGATTGTGAATTTCATCCGGGAGTTCGACAGCTACTTCAAGCGCAAGATGGATTGCACCGGCACACTTGGATTCACCTCAATCCAGAAGTGCACGATAGCTATGAGGATGCTTGCATACGGAGCTCCCGGTGATTCACTCGACGACTATGGGCGCAAGGCCAAGTCCACCGCCATTGAGTTTTTCTACAAGTTCTGTAGGGCAATGGTGGTAGTGTTTGGACCGCAATACTTGAGAACACCAATGCGGAAGACACTGCTCAGATCCTAGCACAGAATGCGGCAAGAGGATTCCCTAGGATGCTTGGAAGCATCAGCTGCATGCATTGGAAATGGAAGAACTATCTATTTTCTTGGCAGGGGTTGTACAAAGGTGCCAAAGGCGGTTGCAGTGTGGTACTTGAGGCAGTGGCGACACAGGACCTCTGGATCTGGCACTCTTTCTTTGGGATGCCAGGAACTCACAATGACATCAACGTCCTTCAGTGCTCCCCAGCCTTTTCCAAGCTTGTTGAAGGTCATTCTCCTCCAGTGAACTTCGAGGTCAATGGGCGACAGTACAACAAGGGGCATTATCTAGCTGATGGTATCTATCTGAGATGGTCGACATTTGTGAAGACCATCTCAAACCCTATGCCAGGAGGCAAGAACGCGTGGTTTGTGAAGGTTCAGGAGGCTTGCAGGAAGGATGTCGAGCGGGTATTTGGTGTGCTCCAATCTTGATTTGCTGTTGTCCGGTTCCCTACTCAGACCTGGTTGAAAGATCAAATGTGGAAGATCATGGCTTGTTGTGTCATTTTGCACAACATGATCATTGAGAGCGAGCAGGAAGAGCCAATGTTTGACACTGAACCATATTACAAGTAGGGTCCTCTTTCCCAAGTTGATCACTGGCTACCGGCAACCTGGACTGACTACCTCAATATGCATCAAGAGATCCGAGACCCACAGGTGCATCAAGAACTGCAACACGATCTGGTGGAGCAGTTATGGAGGCTCAAGGGCGAGGCCGGGGCGACGCGGGAATGACGTGAGATGAAACTTAAGTTTTTATTTGTTAAACTATATAATTTGTATTGAACTATTTGTTGAACTATTTGATTTATGTGATGAAACACGCCGAAACACGCCGAAACATGCCGGACTATGTGACGAACTAATTGATTTCTATTTGTATGCGGAAATTCACGCCGAAACACGCCGAACCACGCCATATATGAGCCGATTCACGCAGATATCAGGCCGTTTTTGAACACAATTGGGCCAAAACACTGGGCCGAAATCGGCGCCTGGGGGCGACGGCTAGGTGCCCAACCGTCTCTAGCGCCGAGTTTACCGCCAGCTCACCCCCAGGCCGCTCTTTTTCGGCGCCCTGGGGGCCGAACGGCTGGAGATGCTCTAATTACGGTTCCACAAATGGGTCTGCGGTTGGTGAGTGTTGAAATGTGATATCTCTGTATTTATTAGCGACTGATTCTCCTATTATCTCTAGCCTTGCATAGCTGATTCCTAGAGATATTGTAGGGGTTAGTTGGCTTGTCATGCAATACACCACCTGTATATATTGTAACCGACTCCGATGAATACAATTGAGTTGCATCGTATAGTCTTCTACATGGTATCAGTTTTCTACTGATCTCTATCGCTTCCAGCCTAGGCTGCCGAGGCGTCTCACGTCGACGCCGCCTCCTCTCTCCCTGCCGCCGCCGCCTCCTCTCTCCCTGCCGCCGCCGCTTGCTCCCCAAGCCGCCGCCGCCACATCAAACCCTAAACCTTCCCACGCCGCCGCCACCGCTCTCTCCCAAGCCGCCGCCACCGCACCAAACCCTAACCCTCCCACGCCGCCGCCGCCGCTTCTTCCAAGCCGCCGCCACCATTTTCCATCATCATGGTGGGATCCCACTCCTCCCTCGGTAGCTCCACCACCGTCTTCGCCTTCACCTCCGACCGCCTCAATGAACTCCCCATCAAAGACCATGTTCCCGTCATCCTTGAGCTTGACTCCCCCTCCTTGAACGCTTGGTGCACCTACTTCGTGCTCCTCTTCCGCTCCTACCGTCTCATTGAGCATGTTGATGGGAGCATCGACATCCGCGACATGAAAGACGATGACGAGTGGCTGGCGTCGACGCTTGTATCGTCAAGTGGTTGTTCCTCATGATCTCACGCGGGCTTTTTGACATGGTGAACTACCGCGACCCATCCGCGCATGCCATCAGGACGCGGCTTTGCAACCTCTTGCTCGACAATCAGCTTCAGCGCCGCGTGTTCCTCCAAGGGGAGTTTTTCACCATGCAGCAAAACAATCTCGCGATCGACGAGTACTGCACAAAGCTGAAAGTTCTCTGTGATGAGCTTCGCGATGTCGGCATAGTGATCGATGACTTGGTCCTCCTCACCAACCTCCTCCGCGGCCTCCACCCTGACCTTGGCCAGTCCGCCGCCAACCTCTCCCTCCTACGCGAAGGCCGCCACCTACCTTCGGATGGAGGAGAAACGTCTCCGTCAAGCGGCTCGGCAAGCACCGCTCGCCGCCCTTCACGCCGGCACCGTCGGGGGTCCCGCTGCCCTCCCGGCTGCACCGCCACCCACTGCCCCCGATCGTGGACGCTAGAACAAACGGGGGTCGCGACGAGCGGGCCAGCAATGGGGGCTCCCAGCCCCGCGAGGCGGCTGCACTCGCCCCTGCCCCTGCCTCGGCGCCCCCGCCTTGGCTCACGGGGTACAACCCCTGGACAGGGGTGGTCCATGCCTACTCCATGCCTCTGCCGCGGGCGCCTACTCCGGGCATCCTCGGCCCCCATCCGGCTCATCACCAGGCTCTCCTGGCCGCACCGGGTGTCTCCGGTCCCGTCGGCTCCTCGGTGTACGCTATCGCCATGCCGCCCCCTACGGCGCCGCCCCCACCGGCTACTCCTACAACCCGGCGCTCCTAGCCGTCCTACACGCCGCCCCTTCCCCAAGCAACTACTCTTGCGGCGGGGACTGGTACATGGACACATGTGCTGCCGCACATATGATGTCGCACCCCAGTATCCTCTCTCATGCCTCTCCATACCCCTTCTTCTCCTGTATTGTTGTTGGTGATGGCTCTACGCTTCCCATCACTCACCACGGCGCATCTTACCTCCCCTTCTCATCATCACTTTACCTCTTAACAATGTTCTTGTGTCTCCATCCTTAATCAAAAATTTAAGTTCTGTTCGTTCTACTCATGAACATCCTGTTACAGTTGAGTTTGACAAACATGGTTTTTCTGTTAAGGATGCCCACTCCCGGAAGGTTCTGCACCGATGTGATTCTCCCGGCGATCTCTATCCGTGCGGCCCAACGACGAGCCACGGTCCCATCGCCCTTCACGCCGACGTCTCCCTCTGGCATGCTCGTCTCGTTCATCCCGGCGCCGACGTCCACCACAAAAAAAAGACACATCGGTGACATTTTGGGCCACAAATTTTTTTTTCTGTCATACATATGACACCTCCATGACGATAATTGTGACAAAACCCGGTATCATCATAGATGTGGTGGGATCCTACTTATATGACAAAAAATCATGACAGAAAATACCGACTGTCAGGGAGTAGCGCGCGGTGGAGGCTGGATGAACGGGAGCCCGTGGAGGCTGGAGGAGGTCGACGGTGGAGATGAACAGTATCCCGTGGAATCCCGTTTTGTGGTACGCCACACCCCTCCCGATCAACAGGACCCCCGTTTCGACCGTAGCGCTCCAACACAAGTCCGTTTCGTCCGTTTTGCGGTACGCCACACCCCTCCCGATCAACAGGACCCTCGTTTCGACCGTAGCGCTCCAACAAAAGTCCGTTTCGTCCGTTTTGCGGTACGCCACACCCCTCCTGATCAACAGGACCCTCGTTTCGACCGTAGGAGGTCCGTTTCCTCCGTTTTGCGGTATGCCACACCCCTTCCGATGAACAGGATCCCATTTCGAACGTGGCCGGTCGAACACAAGGCCGTTTCCTCCGTTCTGCGGTACGCCATGCCTCATTTCCATCGCCTGTTTCGTCCAAGCCCTCCCGATGAACACGACGACGCATTTCATTCTAACCCAGCCGGTTGGCTCCCCATGAACACGACGACGACACTGCTTCTCCGTTCCGACCCAGACATGTACACGAGCCCTGGCCATACGTATGCGCGAGTAGGTGTTCGAGACCCCGCCCGTATGTACACATATGTGGCCGTATTTTCTTTCTTGCACACTGGCCGCTGTACGTATGTGTACATGCTACGTGCGCGCCTCTGCATCGACACGTGCGCGCCTCTACGTCCACCAGTATATATGTACGTACACGTTTGCGACCAGAATGACAACGCTACGTACGCTTCAACCAGGTGGGTCCCGACTGTCAGGCACTTCCTTGCGTGCGAAGATGTAGCTGGTGGGTCCCAGCAGTCAGGGGGGCGAATCGTTTTTTTTGCTCGGACGCACTTCCTTGCGTGCGAAGGTGTGGCTGGTGGGTCCCAGCAGTCAGGGGGCGAATCATTTTTTTGGAAGCACTTCCTTGCGTGCGAAGATGTAGCTGGTGGGTCCCAGCAGTCACGGGGCGAATCGATTTTTTTTGGACGCACTTCCTTGTGTGTGAAGATGTAGCTGGTGGCTCCCAGCAGTCAGCGGGCGAATTATTTTTTCGTGAAATACGGTGGCCCGTCCGGTGGGTCCCTGCTGTTAGGTGGAGGAATAATTATTTTGCGCGTAATAAGGAGGCACTTCCTTGCGGCTGCCGTGGACCCAGCTGTCAGCTTCTCCATGTATAGTCCACGTCCGATGGAAGTCGTTCCTTGACCACGTAGACCACGCCGCGCCGAGAGCACCACGGTGGTGGACGACGGCGAGGCCTAGGAAGGGGATGACGCGGAGCCGGGGAAGACGCGGCAGTGGATGCACACGCGGAGAGGAGTACGCGGGTTCACTGGTTCGGCTACGTTGCCGTCGCCGCAGAATAACAGGGAGTGTGGGTGAGTGGAGGGATGGCCTGGCTAGCGGTGGGAGTAGTAGGGGGCGGTGAGGCCTCCGCGGCAGCACAACCGGTCACGGGAGGTAGGAGCAGGAGGCACGACCGGCGCTTCTTTGGGCAGCTGGAGCAAGAAGACCAGATGTTAAAGAAGCATGACGGCCGTTGGATGGACATCATACGGTCACTGCAGCTAGAATCGTTTATACTGACTAAGTTGACAAAGCCCTTGGTACATCAACTTAGTAGGCCCACAGGCCAGCTTCCGAAACGGTGCGCCTCAGATGTCAGGGGGAGGAATCATTTTTTGGGCGGGTGAAGCTAGAATATCCGAGATTGAAGAAGAAGCACGGCATCCGTTGGATGGACATCCAACGCCCACTGTTGCTAGAACCGTGTGTTGACTATAAGTTGACAAAGCCTTGCATATGCGTCAACTCTGTTTTTAGGGGATGCGTCAACTTAGTAAGGCCAGAAGTGTGTGGCAGAGAACTTATAGCCCATTTGAGATTTGTAAGAATGTGCAGCCCATTTTCGAATTCTAATGGAATTTACTACAGCCCATTTGCAGTTTGTTAAAAGTACAACCCATTTCAACCAACCGTTCAAAACATAATTCAATAAAATTTCCCACATTTTGACGGGATCCGAAATATTTTTATCCCGAAATTTCTAGTCAGATTAAATAAAATTTCAATATAAATTTATATTACATAAAAATCCAACGAAACATTGCGCTCGCAACAATTAATGAAATTAAAATTTTCATTATCCAAAAATAATATTTTATAAAGTAATTACGTGTTTGGTGCATTTTTTTATAGTTACTGCCCAGTTTTTATAATTATATCTCATTTATTATTTCTTAAAGCCCATTTTCTTGTTAAGCCTAATGCATCCCTCCTAGGAAAGATTTGCAGCCCAGCGGGGCGGAGAATAACAACTTGACCTTGCCTGGGTATTCCTAAAAAAAGTATAGCTGGGCTTGCCATTTTCAGCTTGAAAAAATTTATTATCTGGGCTGGATATCTGGCCTGGGCTAGATGGGCCACAGCCCGCCCAGTTAATACCTGCAGCGATGTTTTCGTTGTTGTCCAGAGGAGAAAAATTAATATCTGAGCTAAACATCAAAAAACTCTGCAGTGCTCACACCTCAAAAACACAAATACTGCTTGAGCTGCTTGGTCCCAGTTGTCGGCTGCTTCTTGTGCAATTCTCTTGTTTATTGACTAGTACATAGGTTGACAATGGTGTGGGACCGTGATGTCAGGAAACCAGGAGGAAGCAAAATAAATTGTAGTTTTATATATCTATATCTATATCTATATATATATCTATACTACTATATAGTGTATCAGTTTTGAGATGGATCCAGAGCTTCAATCATAACCGTCGGTCTCCAAAATCCAAGGGCTAAGATCAGCCGGATTCGCCATGAACAGTAGACTGGTGTTGCCTATGCTATGTTCTAGAATATTCATGTGGCCCTTTCAGGAAAAAAAGGCCCATATATGATGCCTCATGGGCTATATTTTACTGCTTGAGCGCATGACGACTTGAGCCCAGATAAGAAGGTTTGGGAGGAGAATGAGAAGAAAAAATAATAGAGTAACATACAGTTTTTTAATGAACCTCCAGTATTTTAGATGTGAATGTACACTTTTTTGTATGAATATTAAAAACAATTGTGGGTGGAATTCCATTTATCAAAATCACTCCATTATATTTTTTTCGAGTCACACTCCAAAATCACTCCCTTTTTTAAGACGTGCATTGCACGTGCATACATACTAGTATATAATAAGGAGGCACTTGCGTACATTAGGCTATGGACCTGGTGGGTCCCCATTGTCATCCTCTCCAAGTAAAGTCATCTCCTCGCCCGCGCGCGCTTTCCGCCTGAAACAGTCAGTGCCGCCCGCCCCGCTTCCCGGTGCAGGCGATTGCTCCGCCTTCAAACAACACAAGTGTCGTCCGTCCGTCCATCTGCCACCCACATTAATGATACGCGGTTGCCGAGGCGGCTACTCCGGCGCCACACGTCCGTCTCTCCGCTGCCCACCATTGCTATATAAACTGCTGCGTCGGCCATAACCGTAATCATCCGCATATGTTCCCTTTCTCCTGTCCACACCACTTCTGCCCACCATGGCTTCCTCATGCTCCAGCGCTCTTCGGGACGGGCGGACGATGGACCACAAGGAGATGGCAGCCATTGCTGCCGACCGGCTAGCCTGTAGGCAGCCGCAGGACGACGACGTCCCAATGGAGAACATGGTAGTCGATGATCCGGCACCACCCCTCCTCCGCGGCATCTTCGCCAGTGTATTGCACCATGACCATCAGTGAGGCCTGTGCCCAATATATGGACACAGTGAGGCATATGCGTGAGGAGCAGTTCCGGGAGGTGCAGGCCGACGCCGCCTACAACCACCATCTCCTCCAAGAGCACCTGCAGGCGGAGGAGCAGATCACCATGGAGCGGGCAGAGCAGGAGGCATTGTTCGACTCGTACCGCTCCGCCCGCAAGGGCCGCCTCGAGCGCTGGCGGTACCGCATGCGGGTGGCAGAGGCTGCGGCCGCCTACAAAGAGGGCGATGAAGCGGGCGAGGCGCTGTTTGGCGAGACCAAGGACGAGGCAGAGGACAATGCCGGCTCCGACGAGTCACCGCTCTGCTGGCGTCGACGAGGCCTTGCTCCACCGAGGCCCCATGACACCAACAATGAGGCAGAGGACACCGCCGGTTCCGCCAAGGCTCCTCCCCACCAACAACGAGGCAGAGGACATCGCCGGCTCAGCCAAGGCCCCACCCTGCCGGCAACGTGGGGGAGGATTTCCACCGCTCCACCGAGGCGCCGCCCGCCAGCAATGAGATAGAGGGCATCGCCGGCTCTGCCGAGGCCCCGCCCCGCTACCAACGAGGCCGCGCCACACAGAAAATGAGGAAGAGTAGAACACGGTAGGTCGTTGCCGCTCGGGGTCCAAGTAAGGCTACCGCTGCTACCCTCCGGTTGAAGCCAAGGTAGGCGGGTTGACCATTGACGGATGGTTAGCTTCTTGGCGGCAACGTGGAGTCGGAGAGCTACGCTGGAGAAGAACGCTGCTTCTACTTAACTACTAGTGCAGTAGACTGACTGACACGTTGGCCCAACAGGCCACATGGCAGTTACGCAACTGCACCTGCAGTTAAGTCCTGAAGCTTCTGTTCGGCTCAGCGGGACACTGGTGGGTAGCTTCGGTTAATTAATTATACCTCCAGTGCATCCCTTTTTAGTTGAAGAATGTATGAAATGTAATGAAATCCAGCATGTTTATATGAAATCCGACTATGTATGAATGAATATATTTTGATTAGTTCGAATTCCTGTATCACTGGCATTGGATGAACATGCAAAACAATACGTACTAGCATTATTCCCAGGGTGATCACCTCGTTTGCACCAGTTTCACATGTACTCCCTTCGGTCCTTTCTATACAAGTTTTGTCTGCAGTCAAAGTATCTCTACTTTGACCAATCTTATACAAAAAAGTATGCACTTTCACAATGTGCCAAGTAAAAAGGAACAGAAGGAGTACAAAGAGTTTGAGCAGCTTTTTAGCGTTTCTGTACATTGCAATCAAACACACAGGGCTGGCAATTCATAGAGAACATTCAAAACAATCGATGATTATGCATCTCAGTGACTTAGATGTCAGAGGCAATATTTACTTCACAACTAAAGAATAAAGAATAAATTGATCGACGCTGTTGACAGCAAGGGCGTCCCATTCGAAAATATCAAACACATGTCTTAAAATCAATGAGCAAAATTTGACAAGGTTGTCCCATTCCAAAATATCAAATGCCTACGATTGTGGAATGGGCAGGGTTTGCCATCAGTTCGGACATTGACATGGCACCTCGTGCTAAATAAACCAGCTGTTCTTTTTGTGTAGTTCCACCAAAATCAACCAAATTCGCGTGTAGCTTGTATGATTTCGCACTTATATGTTGCAACGCCTTGAACTAATCGGCACCTCCTTTCTTGTGGTGGATATTAATGATTCGATGTATTCATGAACATTTTGTGCAGTTCCCATTGAAATCAAGCTGATCACCCCTGTTTGCACAAATACTAAAAAAGTGATTAGTATAAAGCAAACTGTACTATGAATTGACAGTTTAAACAGGCACCTACATGGTCCATGTAGAGCACACTTTTAGAAAAATGGAACTCACCAGAAAGAATCCTAGAACAACATTGTACTCGCACATCACAGGAAAAAAATGGAGATTTGTCAGTCCTTCTGAGCTGAAGTTAGTTTGGTCTTGTGGGGAGTAATGTAACCATCCTTTAACTACTCCTTCTGATGAGAATCCTAGAACAACATTGTACTCAGGCATCACAGCAAAAAAATGGAGATTTGTCAGTCCTTCTGAGCTGAAGTTAGTTTGGTCTTGTGGGGAGTAATGTAACCATTCTTCAACTGCTCCTTCAACTGCTCCTTCTTCATCCTGGCATAATCAGAACTAGTCACTTCACGTACTCCGTATTCTTCTTCAGAGGAAGATGATCCTGTTGTGCAAAGACAAGAAGACAACTAAATGCTAGCATCCCTATTTGCTCGAAAAAAAGGAAAGGAAATATTTAAAACAGCACAGATGAAGCACTTCTCAAGGACAATACCACTTTTTCATGATAGTATCTAAACAGTAGCACAACACCAATAGAGGTGAGAAAGCTCAATCACATGGATGAATTAGTGGGCGAGTACCAACCTTTGCCAGGATGCTTATTGTAGAGAGCATATAGATCAAGCACTTCTCCGAAACCATCTGTTGCTATCTACTGTGGTGGCCATGCTTACTATATACTCCGTGATTAGTTTAATGTTTCCAACATCTTTTTGTGTAGTTCCACTAAAATATATGGCATCTTCAAAGAAGACCCCTGTTTGTAAAAGTAGAGATATTTACGTATTACATTAAGAGTGTCATCAAATCAGTGGCAAAACAATTGCTCGTTCCAGCCATAGCAACAAATTAAGATGCAAAACTATATCATTACTTGTGTCATCACAGTTCCAGTGCTTCATTACAGCACTGGGAATTGATTTTTGTTTTTCTGCTTGTTCTTCCCCTTCATCACTTGGTTCAATAATAGACAAGCTTCACCTTCAATGTAATATTTGGCATGTAAATTAGGGAGCACAAGTATAGCACTAAACAATGACATTAATTTTCTGATGAAAGTGGTAAAATATAGACCAACAGTTGTGAAATATCCTTATCTTACCTCAATGGGATATTACGGTGCACATACAGATTGGAAGTCTTGTCTCCATTTGTGCAGTTCACTAAAATCAAGCAACATTATCATACAAGTAGCACAACATATGAAAGCACACTGCAGAACATGTGAAAGAAGGCTAGTACTGACCTCTCATGATGCGGAATTCAAACAACTCACAAGAAGAAGATCTGAACCAAATTTGCCAACACGGATGGGAAGTAAGATCTCCTCTTGTGCAGTTCCACTAAGATCAAGCAATCAAGCAACATTGTCGGTGTGACATTTTGGTTGAACTGCACAAAACAATCTTAAAACAAAAGTGTTTTGTGCAGTGCAAAATAAGGTCACAATGACAACGAGGTGAAGTAGATAACCCTGTTTACACAGAAGTGCAAAGGAAACAATTAGTGGTCAATAACGGTGGATGACACAGAAGCCAACAAAAAGAAGCATCTACCTTATCTAAATGGGAAAGGAAGCGATAGTAGCATTTCTCAAATGGTGGCATTGATTAATATTAACATAGAGATTTATATTAACAATAAAATTCAATGAACATGTAATTTTCTTTTAACTGTGGCATTGCATCAATTTTCCAGCGGCATTATTAGAGGGTGTTTGTTCACAGGGACATTTTGGTGTAGGGACTAAAAAACCTCCATGTCAGTCCCATCTAAACCAAATAGGAGGGACTTTTAGGGACTAAAAGTGGGCATTTGGGACTAAAAAAAGAAGACCCCGAGGGAGTCTTTTTGGGACTTTTTCCAACAGTTCCCCCTGCCACGCATCGCACCTTGTCTCTATTAGTTCATTACTAGGGGTAACATGGTATTTTAGCATGTCATTTAATAACCTCTAGTCCATGTTTAGTCCCTGGAACCAAGCAGGTAGGGACTAGGGAGTTTTTAACCAAACATGGCCTTAGATTAAGAACAACTAATGAGTTGCACGGGATAGTGGACACACCAGCACCATGTGCATCTACCGATGTAGTGTGGTCATGCGCAGTCTGTTGCAACAAAGAACAAACAACCAAGGAGCATATTTGTGTTGGTCCTAGTTTTTTTATCTTTAGACACCTTTCCCTATGTGAGCGCAGCAAATCTAGTCCTGCTCAAACTCTACAGCCTTGTCCCCCAAAACAAAAGATCAGTTCGTTACAGATGTGCGTGCTGCGTTTGTCATTGTTTTCCCCTTTCGACCAACTTAGGTGCTGGATAGCCAGTCTGTACTAGTACTTTCGCCCCTTCCTTTCCTCTTTGAACCATGTCCTAGATTTATGTGATACGACTTTCCCCATTACTTTCCCCCATTCCTTTCCTCTTTGAACCACGTCCTAGATTCATGCTATAGAACTTTCCCCCTTCATTTCCTCTTTGAACCACGTCCTAGATTCATGCTATATACAAATTTTCCCACTACTTTCCCCCACTCCTTTCCTCTTTGAACGACATCCTAGATACATGGTATACATGCAACTACAGCAATTCATGTGGAGTAAGTAAATTATACCTTAAGGTTCTTGGGGCATGGTTCGGTGGGCGACGGGACGACATCAAAGAAGAAGGGGTCGGAGGCCCTCCCACGCCGCCGCTGGGTGAAAGTGAACAGCTGCGCCGGTAGTGGATTCCCTCCCTCGCCGACGGCGACAGCGTTAAGCCTCCTTCCCTTCCCGGCGGACGGATCCTGCCGGCTCTTTGAGCAGTAGTGAGGGGAGAGAGAGGCCAACGAAGTTTTGTTTAGATCTGGAGAGGGCGAGAGAGTTTGAAGAGAGCAACTACAAGCGCTGAGGCTCCAGCGTGTATATATATACTGGAGAGAGTGTGTGAAGCGTACAAACCCTAGAAAACAAGTGTTGAGGCTGCAGCTTATACGTGATGAGGTGATTATACAGTCACTATGGTCACTACGAGATCGTATAGCTCCGTATCCATCCATTTTGACCAGTCAAAGAAACCTCCTAGCACAAATTATGCTCAAGTGTAGTTATCAAACCCGAGACCTCAAGTTTGATGAGCGAATAGGCTAACCAGCTACACAACCCTCCCGTTATGTTCAACGAGAGGAAAATAACCTTTTATACATTCCTGCATTCGCGTGACAAGCATGCCGTGTTTTATTTGTGTGTGTGTGGGAGTCATTGGGATTTCAATCATAATCATGTCATGTGGCTTTGGTGGTAAGACTATCCACAGTGGTGTAGAAATAATGCAGCCTTAGTCACCTTATCTCTCTCCACGTAGTACGTTGGGTCCCACCAGTTAGAGGGTGAAACAAACAAATTAATAAGAAAAATTAAAAGCGTCAGCAGTGTATCTTACCTCACAAATCTCGCTACTTCTCGGGAACACTATCCAATTGATCCCTCTGTTCGCTCACGTACTATTTTAAGTGAATCCTTATTATGACATGCACACAATTTTGGGCACTTGTATTCGACTTAAGTTAGCGTGCCACCGTATCTCGTATACTTACTACTCCCTCCGTCTAGTTGTAATAAGTCACGTTAGAAGGTGCAAGAGGACCAAGGTGTGTGTGTGTGTGTGTGTGTTTAACAGCATGTGTGTGTTAGAGAGAGCGACAAATCGACCTACTCCTACAGAGAGATGGTGTGTAGTGTATGATTTTAGCCGCGAGAGTCGGTGCATCCTCTCATTTCCGGGTGTGTCCGGTAGGGACATGCGGACAGCTGCCACGCCCGCTCCTGGCTAGCCTGGCCCACCCAAAGCCCCTCCATTGCCCCCGCGCGCTTCCCGCCCGAAATGGTCAGCGCCACTCCAAAGAATTGGTGTCGCATTCATGCCCGGGCAGAGCGGACGTGACCTCTCACTGGCGCAAGAGTGATGGTTACTTCTTCCGTCCAACTTACTGCTGGGTCTATGTGATTTGACGGCTCATTGGTCTTTATTACTGAGGTGGTAGGACTGCTGGATGCCCCACGCTTTCGGCGAAAGGAGGTATTACTAGATTACAATTTTCTCCATTCTTATAGCGGAGGAGTGCAAGAGCAGTGAAAACACGCAGGCTCAGTGATTACATGGCCCACCTCACACTATCACCATATTTTCTGGACACCGTGCGACACCTAACTCTTTACATAGTACTCCCTCCGTTCCTAAATATTACTAGATGACTCCCCGCGCGTTGCCCCGGAATAGCCGTATATCTCTCTGCGCAAAATTATCAATTTCATAGAATAAAAAAAAACTCTATAACCGCATGACAAATGTGGTAGCCAAACTAAATAAACTCCCATCAACATTTAGATCATCCCACGTAAGGAAAAAAGATCAGCCAATCCTACTACATAATGGGATTATATTTTTCTTTTTGACATGTTAATGGGACTCAAAAGCTCACTTACATGCATGCTACCGGTGCATGCTTCACTACTAGGAAAAGGCCTACTAGTGGCGCACCTGTTTTGCCTAGTAATGGCGCACTACAGGTGCGCCACTAGCACCACGCCATTAGGTTTTTTTACTAAAGGCGCACCATTTGCGCCATTAGTATCTGGTATACTAATGGCGCACCAGGCAGTGCGCCATTAGTGTAGCCCACGGTGCGCCATTAGTATGCCTCCCAGGGGGCCATATTTACCCATGTGCTTTGGCTTACTAATGGCACACTAGTGGATGATGCGCCATTAGTGTCCTTTTTGCAGTGTGCCATTAGTGTGCTGAATGGTGCGCCACTAGTATGAATATTAGGGATTATTTTCTTTTCTTTTCTGATATTTGCACAGGTTACAAAACATATTACTGCACAAAATATAGAGAGCACAACATATAAACAACAGATTTATTGAATACAATAGAAGATTAGTCTCCGAATACAATTCATCATATTAGTCTACGAATTGAAAATACCGAACAAAGTTAGAACATTACAAGTCTCGAAACCGCGAGTAGTGAGTTTTTCTTCACATTATAAGTCGATATCGATCATCTAAACTACCATCACATAGAAGAGAGCTGCGGTCATCACGATGAGCATAATCGCGATGAAACTGGTCTTCATCCGGTTCCTCCAACGTTCTCTCCTCTCTCCCGCTAGATAGCGCGCGTATCTAACTTCCGCCTCCGCCCTAGCGGTGTACCCTTTGTAACTGTTACCACTAAAATGGTGAACCTGTCTCCAACAATCCTCCCAGTCGTCATAGACTCCGGGAACCTTACCCTTGTACACGACATACGACGGCATCTCTATGCACTAGCCAAACAAAACGTTAGTAACAATTCACAGACAATACATAAGAAATATATAAGTATGCAACAAAAGGACCGGAAGAGAAAAACAACACACTAATAGCACGATTCATGGTCCTACTAATAAATATCATCGATTACATATAAGTTGAATGACTGTCCAAACCAAAGAGACATACAAGTTCATTAAAGTTTAATATTACAACATGAGCCAGTCGACATTTTAGATAGCATCACTACTTTCGACTCGACTATGGACCGGAGTGTGGATGAAGCCGCCGTCTTTCGTGATGGTCATGAAATCGCAGGGATTGTCAGCTGATACGTCTCCAATGTATCTACTTTTCCAAACACTTTTGCCCTTGTTTTGGACTCTAACTTGCATGATTTGAATGAAACTAACCCGGACTGACGCTTTTTTCAGCAGAACTGCCATGATGTTGTTTTATGTGTAGAAAAGAAAAGTTCTCGGAATGACCTGCAAATCCACGGAGGCACCTTTTGGAATTAATAAGAATTTCTCGGCGAAAGAAATACACCGGGGGCCCAGGGCCTGTCCACGAGACAGGGCCCCCCCTGTAGGGCGCGACCACTATCTCGTGGGCCCCGTGGACCTCCACCGACCTCAACTCCAACTCTATATCTTCTGTCTCACGGAGAAAAAATCAGAGAGAAAGTTTCATCGCGTTTTACGACACGGATCCTCCGCCAAGCCCTAATATCTCTCGGGAGGGCTGATCTGGAATCCGTTCGGGGCTCCGGAGAGGGGGATTTGTCGCCGTCGTCATCATCAACCATCCTCCATCACCAATTTCATGATGCTCACCACCGTGCGTGAGTAATTCCATCGTAGGCTTGCTGGACGGTGATGGGTTGTATGAGATTTACCATGTAATTAAGTTAGTTTTGTTAGGTTTTGTTCCCTAGTATGCACTATGTTCTGAGATTGATGTTGCTATGACTTTGCTATGCTTAATGCTTGTCACTAGGGCCCGAGTGCCATGATTTCAGATCTGAACCTATTATGTTTTCATGAATATATGTGTGTTCTTGATCCTATCTTGCAAGTCTATAGTCACCTAGTATGTGTTATGATCCGACAACCCCGAAGTGACAATAATCGGGACACTTCTCGGTGATGACCGTAGTTTGAGGAGTTCATGTATTCACTATGTGTTAATGCTTTGGTTCGGTTCTCTATTAAAAGGAGGCCTTAATATCCCTTAGTTTCCACTAGGACCCCGCTGCCATGGGAGGGTAGGACAAAAGACGTCATTCAAGTTCTGTTCCATAAGCAGGTATGACTATTTACAGAATACATGCCTACATTAGATTGATGAACTGGAGCTAGTTCTATATCACCCTATGTTATAACTATTGCATGAGGAATTGCATCCGGCATAATTATCCATCACTGATCCATTGCCTACAAGCTTTTCATATACTGTTCTTCGCTTATTTACTTTTCTGTTGCTACTGTTACAACTACTACAAAAACCCAAAAACATTTATCTTTACTGTTGCTACTGTTACCATTATTATCATACCACTTTTGCTACTACATACTTTGCTGCAGATACTAAGTTATCCAGGTGTGGTTGAATTGACAACTCAACTGCTAATACTCAAGAATATTCTTTAGCTCCCCTTGTGTCGAATCAATAAATTTGGGTTGAATACTCTACCCTCGAAAGCTGTTGTGATCTCCTATACTTGTGGGTTATCAAGACTAATTTCTGGCGCTGTTGCCGGGGAACCTAGCTCTATTCTCTGAGTCACTTGGGATTTATATCTGTTGATCACTATGAGGAACTTGAAAGACGCTAAGACCAAGATTTTTCCCTCAACTACAAGGGGAGGTAAGGAACTGCGATCTAGCTCTGCACTTGATTCTCCTTCCGTTATTAGTAGGCTTGCGACACCTAAACCTGCTACTGCTATTAATTCTGATATGTCGCATATTATTGATGATGCCACTTTTGTTATGCATGATGAAACTACTTCTGTGCGTGATACTACTTTGCCATTAGGTGAATTTCTAGATGAACAACTTGCTAGAGTTAGGGGGAATGAAAATATTGAAGAACTTATTATTGATGATAGTGATGATGAATGTTCCCCCAATGATTATGTATTACCTGTTGTTCCTAAGGGTTATGTTATGCATGAAGCAGCTGCTATGGAAATTGTTGCTTGCAATGATAGAAATGATCTTAAGAAATTATTAGCTAAATGGAAGAAGAGGTCTCTTAATGCTAGAATGAAACCCGATCCTACTTTTGCTACTTCACCTATCCGTGTTACTGATAAGGATTATGAATTCTCTGTTGATCCTGATATTATTACTTTAGTTGAATCTGATCCTTTTTATGGCCTTGAATCTGAAACTGTTGTGGCACATCTTACCAAGTTGAATGATATAGCCACCCTGTTTACTCATGACGAGAAGTCTCGCTATTTATACATCCTTAAGATATTTCCGTTCTCATTAAAGGGTGATGCTAAGACTTGGTATAATTCTCTTTCTCATGGTTGTTTGCATAGTCCCCAAGATATGATTTATTACTTCTCTGCTAAATATTTCACTGGTCATAAGAAACAAGTTGCCTTGCGGGAAATATATAATTTTGTGCAAATCAAAGAAACGAGTCTCCCACAATCTTGGGGAGGCTTCTCCGGTTACTTAATGCTTTGCCTAATCATCCTCTTAAGAAAAATGAAATACTTGATATCTTTTATAATGGACTAACCGATCCTTCCAAGGACCACTTGGATAGTTGTGCTGGTTGTGTTTTCAGGGAAAGAACAGTCGACGAAGTTGACATATTATTGAATAATATGTTGACTAATGAAAATAATTGGACTCTTCCCAAGCCAGTTCCTGAAGTAATTCCTGAGCCAATTGAGCCAACTCCTGAGCCTATTCTTAAACCCACTCCGAAGAAGAGAGGTGTTTTATTTCTCAGTCCTGAAGATGTGCAAGAGGCAAAGAAATCAATGAAAGAAAAAGGTATTAAAGCTGAAGATGTTAAGAATTTACCACCTATTGAAGATATACATGGTCTTAATTTACCGCCCGAGGAACCACATTGTCTTGATAACCCGACACAGGTAGTAAAGGTAAATTCTCTCTATAGATATGATAAAGTTGAAATACCCTCTACTAAATTTCATAACCCATGCTTGGATGAATTTGATGACTTTATGGCTAGACAAGAAAGTTTTAATGCTTATGTTGGTAGAGAGTTAAAGAATAATGCTTTCAAGATAGGACGCGTAGGTGATAATCTGGCTAGAGTTAAAGATGAACTTCACCGCGTTAGCAAATATGCTTCTATGGTTGCTACTCAAGCTGAGCAAGTAATCAAATCTCAAAATGATTTGCTTGATGAGTTGAATAATAAAAATGACTTTGCCGTTAGAGTGGCTACTAAAACTGGTAGAATGACTCAGGAACCTTTGTATCCTGAAGGCCACCCTAAAAGAATTGAACAAGATTCTAAGAATAATAATCTAGATGTTCCTAGATCTTCTAAGAAAAAGAAAAAGAAGAATGATAGGACTTTGCAAACTTCTAGTGAACCTAATGTAGAAACACTTGAGAATGCCAATGATACTTCCATCTCTGATGCTGAAACACAATCCGGAGATGAACATGAACCTGATGATAATGCTAATAATGATGTTCATGTAGATGCTCAACCTAGTAATAACAATGATGTAGATATTGAACCTGCTGTTGATCTTGATAACCCACAATCAAAGAATCAACGTTATGATAAGAGAGATTTTGTTGCTGGGAAGCACGGTAAAGAAACAAAACCATGGGTTCAGAAACCCATGCCCTTTCCTCCTAAACCATCCAAGTCAAAGGATGATGAGGATTTTAAGAACTTTGCTGAAATGATTAGACCAATTTTCTTACGTATGCGCTTAACTGATATGCTTAAAGTAATTCCTTACGCTAAGTATATGAAGGATATCATCACAGATAAAAGAAAGATACCGGAAGCTGAAATTTCCACCATACTTGCTAATTACACTTTTAAGGGTGAAATACCAAAGAAACTTGGAGATCTGGGTGTGCCAACTATACCATGCTCCATTAAAAGAAATTATGTTAGAACTGCTTTATGTGATCTTGGAGCTGGTGTTAGTGTTATGCCTCTCTCTTTATATCGTAGACTTGAATTGAATAAGTTGACACCTACTGAAATATCTTTGCAAATGGCTGATAAATCAACTGCTATACCTGTCGGTATTTGTGAGGATGTGCCTATTGTGGTTGCAAATGTCACTATCTTAACGGACTTTGTCATTCTTGATTTTCCTGAGGATGATAGTATGTCTATTATCCTTGGTAGACCTTTTCTTAATATCGCAGGGGCTGTTATTGATTGCAACAAAGGCAATGTCACTTCTCATGTTAATGGCAATGAGCATATGGTAAACTTTTCGAGGAAACAATCTCAAGTTCATAGCATCAATTCTATTGAAAAAGTTCCAACTATCATCTTTGGAGATTTTGAATTTCCTCTCCCTATTGTCAAGAAAAAGTATGATATTCTTATTGTTGGGGATTTTCATATCCCCGTTGAGGTAACTTAGTGTTATTCAAAATTTCTCCGGTTCCGTGTTATTCGGAATGAGTTTGTTAACAAGACTTGATCAACCTTTTTAGCGGGTTCATTTCGATGACCACGAGATGGACGAAACTAGAAGGCACGACCTTCTGTACCCTCTTTTTTTACTTTTTGTTTTTAGAATAAATAAAGCAAAAATAGTACTATCCGTCTGTTTTCTGAATTATCCGTGCATTAAAAAAATAGTCTGAAAATAAAAGTGCTCCAAATGCCCTGCAAATTTAGTATGATTTTTTCTGGAATATTTGAGGATTTTAGGCACTGAAAACACTGCAGGAGGGGCAAGCACCAGGCCACGAGAGAGGAGCCCCCCCTGTAGGGCGCGCCCCCTATCTCGTGGGCCCCTGGTGGCTCCCCTCCACTTATGCCAGCACCCACACACTCCATCTTCTACCCAAAAAAATCCCCATCCAGCTCAAGCACGAGTTCTAGCTCGTTTTGCTGCGATTTTTGATCTCTCAGCTCAAAGCTCCATTCACAAAACTGCTTTGGGAGATTGTTGCTTGGTATGTGACTCCTCCATTGGTCCAATTGGTTTTTGTTCTAGTGCTTTATTCATTGCAAATTTTTGCTGCTTAGGTGACCATGTTCTTGAGCTTGCATGTTAAATTTTTGAGGTTCCAAGTAATTCTAATGCATGATATAGGCTCTAGACACTTGTAGGAGTAGTTGCTATCAATCTTGTTTGGTTTTTTGCACTTTTATTTTGAAGTTAATTTCAGAAATTTTTAGAAAATGTTGAGGAAACTGTTGAGGGGCTCTTCTAGCCAAAGCTCCCAGGAAAAACAAGCTAAAGAGAAGGAAAAAGCCAAGTATAATCTTCCTCGCTTAACAGAAGTAGACCGTGTGAATGGCCATGTGATGATTTCTTGAAAGAGGTCGGAATTCATGAAGACTTTGATGCTTTAATCGAGACTACAGGCCTCACTGGTTTCATCAATGACCGAATCGATCAGTATCTCTTACTCACCAATACTTTCGTGCAAAACTTTTATTTTTATCCTAAGAAGTCACCGCCTGAAGTATCATTTCATTTATATGACGAGTTCAAAGAAATGTCTTTACGTCATTTTTGCGCGGTATGTAGGATACCTTATGAGGGAGAATTAGAGGAACCCCATCGTGAAGATGTGGCTGGCTTTGTTGATATTATCACTGTAGAGGAGCCCAAGAAGGGTTCCAAAGCAAAAGTCTCTAGCATACACTTTCTTGTTTTACGCTACTTTGCCATATTCGCTAGTAGATGCTTGATTGGTCGTGGGAATAGTGGAAACTTGAGTGTTCCTGATATTATCATGCTTGAACATGCTTTGCTTGGAGACAATAGTTTTAATATGGGTGCCGTCGTTGCTAAACGGCTAGCCCTTAATGGTACAAAAGGCCGCATATTTGGAGGGATCTATGCCGCACGACTTGCTAGACATTTTCAGATACCCATTAGGCACCATGAGGAAAAGGAGACAATATTGCCTCCTCACATTCTAGATTATAAGAGCATGGTAGCACATAAGTTTATTGTTGACAACGAAGATAGGATGCTCTTGTATAAACTTAGATTCAATAAGAAACACTTTGAGATTATTATTTTGCCTGTGCCTCTGTTGTTTGATTTGTTTGCAGAAAAATTTCTCGTTACACCGGAGGCGGTGAACAATCATCGAGCTCAGGCCACTCCAGAAACCGAACCTGAGCCGGAACCTGAGTTGGACCCTTATCGTGCATCATCTGTCCAGTGGGATCCGGAGATGACCAACTAGTGGTATCCTGATTATACCTTTGGTTACACCGGAGAGAGTAGCAGCGGTCCTTGGTATTAAACCAACATAGGCCAAAAGCCTAGGCTTGGGGGAGTACGTATTTCTCACTGACTTTACATTCATGTTCACACACTAGTCGTCGGTGCTCATACTCTTTCATTGTATTATCCATGCTAGTTTAAATTCCTTTTTTCTAGCTTTCTTCTTGTGTGCTTGATAAACCTTGAGAAAAACCAAAAAAATTAGTTAGTTTAACTCCCATGCTTGTAGTAGAAATTAAAATGAAAATCCAAAAAGATTTCTAGTTCTTCTTCTTACGTGTTGGGAGCTTTCCCGTGTAAATATTTTTATTTTCTTTTCTTTCCTTTGGGGGTCGAGAAGACCATATTGAAAATGTTTAGTGGCTCTCATATGCATGACTGTTTATTTAACTTAGATCCCATATTACTTGTCTTCTCTTTTGAGTTGAATGCTTGCATATTCCAGCTTAGTCCAATGCACGTGCACTCTTATTATTATACACATCGTTCGATCGTGCGAGTGAAAGGCAATAATGACGATATATGATGGACTTATTGAAGGAAATATGCCCTAGAGGCAATAATAAAGTTATTACTTATTTCCTTATATCATGATAAATGTTTATTACTCATGCTAGAATTGTATTAACCGGAAACATAATACATGTGTGAATACATAGACAAACATAGTGTCACTAGTATGCCTCTACTTGACTAGCTCATTAATCAAAGATGGTTAAGTTTCCTAACCATAGACATGAGTTGTCATTTGATTAACGGGATCACATCATTAGAAGAATGATGTGATTGACATGACCCATTCCGTTAGCCTAGCACTTGATCGTTTAGTATATTGCTATTCCTTTCTTCATGACTTATACATGTTCCTGTAACTATGAGATTATGCAGCTCCCGTTTACCGGAGGAACACTTTGGGTGCTACCAAACGTCACAACTTAACTGGGTGATTATAAAGGAGTACTACAGGTGTCTCCAAAGGTACATGTTGGGTTGGCGTATTTCGAGATTAGGTTTAGTCACTCCGATTGTCGGAGAGGTATCTCTGGGCCCTCTCGGTAATGCACATCACTATAAGCCTTGCAAGCAATGTAGCTAATGAGTTAGTTATGGAATGATGCATTACGTAACGAGTAAAGAGACTTGCCGGTAACGAGACTGAACTAGGTATTAGATACCGACGATCGAATCTCGGGCAAGTAACACGCCGATGACAAAGGGAACAACGTATGTTGTTATACGGTTTGACCGATAAAGATCTTCGTAGAATATGTAGGAGCCAATATGAGCATCTAGGTTCCGCTATTGGTTATTGACCGAGAATAGTTCTAGGTCATGTCTACATAGTTCTCGAACCCGTAGGGTCCACACGCTTAACGTTACAATGACAGTTTTATTACGAGTTTATATATTTTAATGTACCCAAGGTTGTTCGGAGTCCCGGATGTGATCCAAGACATGACGAGGAGTCTCGAAATGGTCGAGACATAAAGATTGATATATTGGAAGCCTATATTTGGATATCGGAATCGTTCCGGGAGAAACCAAGATTTTTCCGGAGTACCGGGGGGTTACCGGAACCCCCCCCCCCCGGGGGGGTTATTGGGCCTACATGGGCCATGAGGGAGAAGAGGAGGGCCGGCCAGAGTAGGCCGCGCGCCCCCTCCCCCTAGTCCGAATAGGACAAGGAGGGGGGCGGCGCCCCCCCTTTCCTCTTTCCCCTCCCCCTTTCCTTCTCCACCAAGGCAAGAGGGGGGAGTCCTACTCCCGGTGGGAGTAGGACTCCTCCAGGCGCACCCCTTGGGCGCCGGCCGCACCTCCCCCTCCCTCCTTTATATACGGGGGCAAGGGGGCACCCTAGAACACACAAGTTGATCTACGTGATCGTTCCATAGCCGTGTGCGGTGCCCCCCTCCACCATATTCCACCTCGGTCATATCGTCGCGGAGTTTAGGCGAAGCCCTGCGCCGATAGAACATCATCATCGTCACCACGCCGTCGTGCTAACGGAACTCATCCCCGACACTGTGCTGGATCGGAGTCCGGGGATCGTCATCGAGCTGAACGTGTGCTAAACTCGGTGGTGCCGTACGTTCGGTACTTGGATCAGTCGGATCGTGAAGACGTACGACTACATCAACCGCGTTGTCATAATGCTTCCGCTTACGGTCTACAAGGGTACGTGGACATTATTCTCCCCTCTCGTTGCTATGCATCACCATGATCTTGCGTGTGCGTAGGAATTTTTTTTGAAATTACTACGTTCCCCAACAGTGGCATCAGAGCCTAGGTTTTATGCGTAGATGTCATATGCACAAGTAGAACACAAGTGAGTTGTGGGTGATATAAGTCATACTACTTACCAGCATGTCATACTTTGGTTCAGCGGCATTGTGAGATGAAGCGGCCCGGACCGACATTACGCGTACGCTTACGCGAGACTGGTTTCACCGCTACGAGCACTTGTGCTTAAAGGTGACCGGCGGGTGTCTGTCTCTCTCACTTTAGTTGAACTGAGTGTGGCTACGCTCGGTCCTTGCGAAGGTTAAAACAGCACCAACTTGACAAACTATCATTGTGGTTTTGATGCGTAGGTAAGAACGGTTCTTTCTCAGCCCATAGCAGCCACGTAAAATTTGCAACAACAAAGTAGATGACGTCTAACTTGTTTTTGCAGGGCATGTTGTGATGTGATATGGTCAAGACGTGATGCTATATTTTATTGTATGAGATGATCATGTTTTGTAACCGAAGTTATCGGCAACTGGCAGGAGCCATATGGTTGTCGCTTTATTGTATGAAATGCAAACGCCCTGTAATTGCTTTACTTTATCACTAAGCGGTAGCGATAGTCGTAGAAGCAATAGATGGCGTAACGACAACGATGCTACGATGGATATCAAGGTGTCGCGCTGGTGACGATGGTGATCACGACGGTGCTTCGGAGATGGAGATCACAAGCACAAGATGACGATGGCCATATCATATCACTTATATTGATTGCATGTGATGTTTATCCTTTATGCATCTTATCTTGCTTTGATTGACGGTAGCATTTTAAGATGATCTCTCACTAAAATTATCAAGAAGTGTTCTCCCTGAGTATGCACCGTTGCGAAAGTTCTTCGTGCTGAGACACCACGTGATGATCGGGTGTGATAGGCTCTACGTTCAAATACAACGGGTGCAAAACAGTTGCGCACGCGGAATACTCAGGTTAAACTTGACGAGCCTAGCATATAACAGATATGGCCTCGGAACACGGAGACCGAAAGGTCGAGCGTGAATCATATAGTAGATATGATCAACATATTGATGTTCACCGTTGAAACTACTCCATCTCACGTGATGATCGGACATGGTGTAGTTGATATGGATCACGTAATCACTTAGAGGATTAGAGGGATGTCTATCTAAGTGGGAGTTCTTAAGTAATATGATTAATTGAACTTAAATTTATCATGAACTTAGTCCTGGTAGTATTTTGCAAATTATGTTGTAGATCAATAGCTTGCGTTGTTGCTTTCATATGTTTATTTTGATATGTTCCTAGAGAAAATTGTGTTGAAAGAAGTTAGTAGCAATGATGCGGATTGGATCCGTGATCTGAGGTTTATCCTCATTGCTGCACAGAAGAATTATGTCCTTAATGCACCGCTAGGTGACAGACCTATTGCAGGAGCAGATGCAGATGTTATGAATGTTTGGCTAGCTCAATATGATGACTACTTGATAGTTTAGTGCACCATGCTTAACGGCTTAGAATCGGGACTTCAAAGACGTTTTGAACGTCATGGACCATATGAGATGTTCCAGGAGTTGAAGTTAATATTTCCAGCAAATACCCGAGTTGAGAGATATGAAGTCTCCAACAAGTTCTATAGCTAAAAGATGGAGGAGAATCGCTCAACTAGTGAGCATGTGCTCAGATTGTCTGGGTACTTCAATCGCTTGAATCAAGTGGGAGTTAATCTTCCAGATAAGATAGTGATTGACAGAATTCTCTAGTCACCATCACTAAGTTACTAGAACTTCGTGATGAACTATAGTATGCAAGGGATGACGAAAATGATTCCCGAGCTCTTCGTGATGTTGAAATCGACGAAGGTAGAAATCAAGAAAGAGCATCAAGTGTTGATGGTTGGCAAGATCACTAGTTTCAAGAAAAGGGCAAAGGGAAAGAAAGGGAACTTCAAGTAGAATGACAAGCAAGTTGTCACTCCCACGAAGAAGCCCAAAGCTGAACCAAAGCCTGAAACTGAGTGCTTACACTGCAAAGGAAATGGTCACTGGAAACGGAAATACCCTGAATATTTGGTGGATAAGAAGGATGGCAAAGTGAACAAGGGTATATTTGATATACAGGTTATTGATGTGTACCTTACTAGTGTTTATAGTAGCCCCTGAGTATTTGATACTTGTTCGGTTGGTAAAAATTGTGACTCGAAACAGGAGTTATAGAATAAACATAGACTAGTTGAAGGGGAAGTGACGATGAGTGTTGGAAGTAGTTCCAAGATTGATATGATCATCATCGCACACTCCCTATACTTTCGGGATTAGTGTTAAACCTAAATAAATGTTATTTGGCGTTTGCGTTGAGCATGAATATGATTTGATCATGTTTATTGCAATACGGTTATTCATTTAAAATCAGAGAATAATTGTTGCTCTGTTTACATGAATAAAACCTTCAAATGGTCATACACCCAATGAAAATAGTTTGTTGGATCTCGATCGTAGTGATACACATATTCATAATATTGATGCCAAAAGATGCAAAGTTAATAATGATAGTGCAACTTATTTGTGGCACTGCCGTTTGGGTCATATCGGTGTAAAGCGCATGAAGAAACTCCATAAAGATGGATTTTTGGAATCACTTGGTTATGAATCATTTGATGCTTGCGAACCGTGCCTTTTGGGCAAGATGACTAAAACTCCGTTCTCCGGAACAATGGAACGAGCTACTGACTTATTGGAAATAATACATACCGATGTATGCGATCCGATGAGTGTTAAGGCTCGCGGCGTGTATCGTTATTTTCTGACCTTCACAGATGATTTGAGCAGATATGGGTATATCTACTTGAAACATAAGTCTGAAATAGTTGAAAAGTTCAAAGAATTTCAGAGTGAAGTGGAAAATCATCGTAACAAGAAAATAAAGTTTCTATGATCTGATCGTGGAGACGAATATTTGAGTTACGAGTTTGGTCTTCATTTGAAACAATGTGAAATAGTTTCGCAACTCACGCCACCTGGAACACCACAATGTAATGGTGTGTCCGACGTCGTAATCGTACTTTACTAGATATGGTGCGATCTATGATGTCTCTTATCGGTTTACCACTATCATTTTGGGGTTATGCATTAGAGACAGCTGCATTCACGTTTAATAGGGCACCATCTAAATCCGTTGAGACGACACCGTATGAACTATGGTTTAGCAGTAAACCTAAGCTGTCATTTCTTAAAGTTTGGAGTTACGATGCTTATATGAAAAAGTTTTTCAACCTGATAAGCTCGAACCCAAATCGGAGAAGTGCGTCTTCATAGAATACCCAAAGGAAACTATTGGGTACACCTTCTATCACAGATCCGAAGGCAAGTTATTCGTTGCTAAGATGGATCCTTTCTAGAGAAGAAGTTTCTCTCGAAAGAAGTGAGTGGGAGGAAAGTAGAACTTGATGAGGTAATTGTACCTTCTCCCTTATTGGAAAGTAGTTCATCACAAAAATCAGTTCCAATGATTCCTACACCAATTAGTGAGGAAGTTAATGATGATGATCATGAAACTTCAGATCAAGTTGCTACCAAACCTCGTAGGTCTTCCAGAGTAAGATCCGCACCAGAGTGGTACGGTAATCATGTTCTGGAAGTCATGTTACTAGACCATGATGAACCTACGAACTATGAGGAAGCGATGATGAGCCCAGATTCCGCGAAATGGCATGAGGCCATAAAATCTGAGATATGATCCATGTATGAGAACAAAGTATGAACTTTGATTGACCTGCTCGATGATCAGCAAGCCATGTTAAATAATGGATCTTCAAGAGGAAGACGGACACTGATAGTAGTGTTACTATCTACTAAGCTTGACTTGTTGCGAATGGTTTTCGACAAGTTCAAGGTGTTGAATACGATGAGATTTTCTCACTCTATCGATGCTTAAGTCTGTCTGAATCATGTTAGCAATTGCCACATTTTATGAAATCTGGCAAGTGGATGTCAAAACTGCATTCCTCAATGGATTTTTTAAATAAGAGTTGTATATGATGCAACCAGAAGGTTTTGCTAATCCTAAAGGTGCTAACAAAATGTGCAAGCTCCAGCGATCCATCAATGGACTGGTGCAAGCATCTCGGAGTTGGAATATACGCTTTGATGAGTTGATCAAAGCATATGGTTTTATACAGACTTTTGGAAAGGCCTGTATTTACAAGAAAGTGAGTGGGAGCACTACAACATTTCTGATAAGTATATGTGAATGACATATTGTTGATCGGAAATAATGTAGAATTATTCTGTAAAGCATAAAGGAGTGTTTGAAAGGAGTTTTTCAAAGAAAGACCTCAGTGAAGCTGCTTACATATTAAGCATCAAGATCTATTGAGATAGATCAAGACGCTTGATAAGATTTTCAATGAGTACATACCTTGACAAGATTTTGAAATAGTTCAAAATGGAACAGTCAAAGAAAGAGTTCTTGCCTGTGCTGCAAGGTGTGAAATTGAGTAAGACTCAAAGCCCGACCACGGCAGAAGATAGAAAGAGAATGAAAAGTCATTCCCTATGCCTCAGTCATAGGTTCTATAAAGTATGCTATGCTGTGAACCAGACCTATTGTATACCTTGCTCTGAGTTTGGCAAAGGAATACAATTTTGATCTAATAGTAGATCACTGGACAGCGGTCAAGAATATCCTTAGTGAGGACTAAGGAGATGTTTCTTGATTATGGAGGTGATAAAAGAGCTCGTCGTAAAAAGTTACAACGATGCAACCTTTTACACCAATCTAGATGAATCTAAGTCTCAATCTAGATACATATTGAAAGTGGGAGCAATTAGCTAGAGTAGCTCCGTGCAGAGCATTGTGGACATAGAATATTTGCAAAATACATACGGCTCTCAATATGACAGACCCATCGACTAAACTTCTCTCACAAGCAAAACATGATCATACCTTAGTACTCTTTGGGTGTTAATCACATAACAATGTGAACTAGACTATTGACACTAGTAAACCCTTTGGGTGTTGATCACATGATGATGTGAACTATGGGTATTAATCACATACAGATGTGAATATTAGTGTTAAATCACATGGCGATGTGAACTAGATTATTGACTCTAGTGCAAGTGGGAGACTGAAGGAAATATGCCCTAGAGGCAATAATAAAGTTATTATTTATTTCCTTATATCATGATAAATGTTTATTATTCATGCTAGAATTGTATTAACCGGAAACATAATACATGTGTGAATACATAGACAAACATAGTGTCACTAGTATGCCTCTACTTGACTAGCTCGTTAATCAAAGATGGTTAAGTTTCCTAACCATAGACATGAGTTGTCATTTTATTAATGGGATCACATCATTAGAAGAATGATGTGATTGACATGACCCATTCCGTTAGCCTAGCACTTGATCATTTAGTATATTGCTATTGCTTTCTTCATGACTTATACATGTTCCTGTAACTATGAGATTATGCAACTCCTGTTTACCGGAGGAACACTTTGGGTGCTACCAAACGTCACAACGTAACTGGGTGATTATAAAGGAGTACTACAAGTGTCTCCAAAGGTACATGTTGGGTTGGCGTATTTCGATATTAGGTTTTGTCACTCCGATTGTCGGAGAGGTATCTCTGGGCCCTCTCGGTAATGCACATCACTATAAGCCTTGCAAGCAATGTAGCTAATGAGTTAGTTACGGAATGATGCATTACGTAACGAGTAAAGAGACTTGCCGGTAACGAGATTGAACTAGGTATTAGATACCGACGACCGAATCTCGGGCAAGTAGCATGCCGATGACAAAGGGAACAACGTATGTTGTTATGCGGTTTGACCGATAAAGATCTTCGTAGAATATGTAGGAGCCAATATGAGCATCCAGGTTCTGCTATTGGTTATTGACCGAGAATAGTTCTAGGTCATGTCTACATAGTTCTCGAACCCGTAGGGTCCGCACGCTTAACGTTACGATGACAGTTTTATTATGAGTTTATATATTTTGATGTACCCAAGGTTGTTCGGAGTCCCGGATGTGATCCAGGACATGACGCAGAGTCTCGAAATGGTCGAGACATAAAGATTGATATATTGGAAGCCTATATTTGGATATCGGAATCATTCCGGGAGAAACCGGGATTTTTCCGGAGTACCGGGGGGTTACCGGACCCCCCCCCCCCCCGGGGGGGGGGGGGTTATTGGGCCTACATGGGCCATGAGGGGGAAGAGGAGGGCCGGCCAGGGCAGGCCACGCGCCCCCTCCCCCTAGTCTGAATAGGACAA
Organism: Triticum aestivum; assembly: GCF_018294505.1. Taxonomy (NCBI): domain Eukaryota; kingdom Viridiplantae; phylum Streptophyta; class Magnoliopsida; order Poales; family Poaceae; genus Triticum; species Triticum aestivum. The sequence goes on along the minus strand of NC_057798.1, from coordinate 735,868,814 downwards.
GGAGGGGGGGTGCGGCGCCCCCCCCTTTCCTCTTTCCCCTCCCCCCTTTCCTTCTCCACCAAGGCAAGAGGGGGGAGTCCTACTCCTGGTGGGAGTAGGACTCCTCCAGGCGCACCCCTTGGGGGCCGGCCGCACCTCCCCCCTCCCTGCTTTATGTACAGGGGAAGGGGGGCACCCTAGAACACACAAGTTGATCTACGTGATCGTTCCTTAGCCGTGTGCGGTGCCCCCCTCCACCATATTCCACCTCGGTCATATCGTCGCGGAGTTTAGGCGAAGCCCTGCGCCGGTAGAACATCATCATCATCACCACGCCGTCATGCTGACGGAACTCATCCCCGAAACTTTGCTGGATCGGAGTCCGGGGATCGTCATCGAGCTGAATGTGTGCTGAACTCGGAGGTGCCGTACGTTCGGTACTTGGATCGGTCGGATCGTGAAGACGTACAACTACATCAACCGCGTTGTCATAATGCTTCCACCTATGGTCTATGAGGGTACGTGGACATTACTCTCCCCTCTCGTTGCTATGCATCACCATGATGTTGCGTGTGCGTAGGATTTTTTTTTTGAAATTACTACGTTCCCCAACACTTATTGGGATGAGAAAAGCTGGTATGAACTCGACCTCTCTTGTTTTTGTAAATACGATGAGTTCATCATTCCTGAGTCAGCTATTATGAAGTAAACATATTTGCAATGACATTTAGAGATTATAGTTACTTGTGCCATGCTTGATTAGCTATGAGTTATAATGGTTTACCTTGCGTGCCAACATGCTATTAGAATGATTATGATGTGGTATGATGGGATGGTATCCTTCTTTGAATGAATCAATGACTCGACTTGTCACATTCTCACACATGTAGTTGAATCAAATCAACACAGCCTTCACGATATTTATGTTCATGGTGGATTATATCCTACTCATGCTTATGCTCGGTGTGAATTAATTTAAATGCATGCTTACGACTGTTGTCGCTCTCTCAGTTGGTCGCTTCCCAGTCTTTGGCTAGCCTTCATTTGTACTAAGCAGGAATACTGCTTGTGCATCCAAACTCCTTAAACCCCAAAGTTGTTCCATATGAGTCCACTATACCTACCTATATGCGGTATCTACCTGCCGTTCCAAGTAAATTTGTATGTGCCAAACTCCAAACCTTCAAATGAAATTCTGTTTTGTATGCTCGAGCAGCTCATGTTACAACTAGGGCTGCCTATATCTTCCATGGTAGGTGGGTTATTCTCAAGAGGAGTGGACTCCGCTCCTCATTCACGAGAAAGGGCCGGTAACCGGGATGCCCAGTCCCATGGTCCAAAAAGATCAAAGCAAATCAAAATAATTAAACAAAACTCCCCCAGGGCTGTTGTATGTTGGAGGCACTCGTTGTTTCGAGCAAGCCATGGATTGATGCTTGTTGGTGGTTGGGGGAGTATAAACCTTTACCATTCTGTTTGGGAACTTCCTATAATGCATTTAGTATGGAAGATACAACCATCTCATAGGTGTTGTGTTGACAGCAAAAGTATACCGCTCAAAATGTTATTCAATCTCTATTTTAAAATCGAGCTCTGACACCTCTACAAATCCCTGCTTCCCTCTGCAAAGGGCCTATCTATTTACTTTTATGTTGAGTCATCATCCTTCTTATTAAAACCACCCGCTGGAGAGCACACTATCATTTGCATTCATTATTATTGATTTATATTGTGTATGACTTGACTGGACCTCTTTTACCATGAATTACAATGTTTAGTCAGTCCTTGATCCTTAAAGGTGCTCTACATTTATGTTTTGCGGTCTCAGAAAGGGCTAGCGAGATACCATTTTGTTATATCATGTTATGATTGTTTTGAGAAAGTGTTGTCATCCGAGTTTTATTATTATTCCTCGCTAGCTGATTATGCTATTGATGTGAGTAATTGTGAGACCTATGTGTTACTGTGAGTACGGTTTGTTCATAATATTTGCTGAAACTTGAATGCTGGCTTTTCAGGTTTACAACAACAAGAGCAAACAGAGTTTGTAAAATTTTTTCTTTATCACTTTCCGTTATCAACTGAATTGCTTGAGGACAAGCAAAGGTTTAAGCTTGGGGGAGTTGATACGTCTCCAACGTATCTACTTTTCCTAACACTTTTGCCCTTGTTTTGGACTCGAACTTGCATGATTTGAATGAAACTAACCCGGACTGACGTTGTTTTCAGCAGAACTGTCATGATGTTGTTTTATGTGTAGAAAAGAAAAGTTCTCGGAATGACCTGCAAATCCACGGAGGCAATTTTTGGAATTAATAAGAATTTCTGGGCGAAAGAAATACACCAGGGGGCCCAGAGTCTGTCCACGAGACAGGGGGCGCCCCCCTGTAGGGCGCACCCCCCTATCTCGTGGGACGCCTGGACCTCCACCGACCTCAACTCCAACTCTATATCTTCTGTCTCGCGGAGAAAAAAAATCAGAGAGAAAGTTTCATCGTGTTATATGACACGGAGCCGCTGCCAAGCCCTAAATCTCTCTTGGGAGGGCTGATCTGGAGTCCGTTCGGGGCTCCGGAGAGGGGGATTCGTCACCGTCGTCATCATCAACCATCCTCCATCACCAATTTCAAGATGCTCACCGCCGTGCGTGAGTAATTCCATCGTAGGCTTGCTGGACGGTGATGGGTTGGATAAGATTTACCATGTAATCAAGTTAGTGTTGTTAGGGTTTGATCCCTAGTATCCACTATGTTTTGAGATTGATGTTGCTATTACTTTGCTATGCTTAATGCTTGTCACTAGGGCCCAAGTGCAATGATTTCAGATCTGAACCTATTATGTTTCCATGAATATATGTGTGTTCTTGATCCTATCTTGCAAGTCTATAGTCACCTATTATGTGTTATGATCCAACAACCCCGAAGTGACAATAATCGGGACACTTCTCGGTGATGACCGTAGTTTGAGGAGTTCATGTATTCACTATGTGTTAATGCTTTGGTCCGGTTCTCTATTAAAAGGAGGCCTTAATATCCCTTAGTTTCCACTAGGACCCCGCTGCCACGGTTGGGTAGGACAAAAGACGTCATGCAAGGTCTTTTCCATAAGCACGTTTGACTATTTATGGAATACATGCCTACATTACATTGATGAACTGGAGCTAGTTTATATCACCCTATGTTATAACTATTGCATGAGGAATTGCATCCGGCATAATTATCCATCATTGATCCATTGCCTACGAGCTTTTCATATACTGTTCTTCGCTTATTTACTTTTCCGTTGCTACTGTTACAACTACTACAAAAACCCAAAAACATTTATCTTTACTGTTGCTACTGTTACCATTATTATCATTCCAGTTTTGCTACTAAATACTTTGCTGCAGATACTAAGTTATCCAGGTGTGGTTGAATTGACAACTCAACTGCTAATACTCAAGAATATTCTTTAGCTCCCCTTGTGTCGAATCAACAAATTTGGGTTGAATACTCTACCCTCGAAAGCTGTTGCGATCCCCTATACTTGTGGTTTATCATCAGCCTGCATTTGTAGCGTTGTTTTTATGTCACTGTTGGACGGTTGAGATCTGATGTAGAACTGCCCCGTGGTACGAAGGACATCTTGATGGATGATTTCCACAAACTACGACTGGATGCGAAAGAATTATTGTCTGATGTCCGCGTCCTGGATTGCCGACAAGCGTGTGGCCCAATCTTTGAGATTATCTGGTAGCAGAAGGTGATTATGGTCCCGTACGATCGCCCGCATGTGATGGCGGGCATAGTAGTCATCCTTCTGACCGCCAGGTGGCTGCTTAATGCAGGGGAACATCGTATTGTGGGTGAACACGTGCTTGCCGTACCTACGAACTGGCCTCTTGAAGGTGCCTCCAGATCTGGCGTAGCCGGGGAGAGCATCATCAAGAATTTTCTTGATATTTGTGTAGTCTATTTTCGACTCACGATCCGGGTCGAAATACGTGGACAAGGAATATTTCGGGCTTAAGAGGATGAGTGTGCATTGTGTGTCACTGCAAAAAACACGGAATGTTAGAAAAAAAAGAACGATCGAAATCTAATCATATGTTACGGGGCGGTGAGGGGGTGACTTACTCGGGAAAGTAAGGCACGAGGAAGTTATCCTTATCTGGGATTGCCAGAATGACGCCTTCGAGGTGTGAACTCATGGCTTGTCGGTCCCCAGCACTGCCCAAGATCTTGGCACACATGTAGAAGGGGTCAACTATCACGATGTCCGGGGTCTTCTCTCTAGTGATCCGCATCTCCATACTCAGCGAAAACAGCTGAACGAAGGTGTAGTGCAGCGGATGAAGGTTAAACATAGCGAAGATGTCATCAAACCGCAGTACGATCATACCCCCAATGGCGCTGCACCTTGGCCACGAACACTGGGTATGCCACATCATTCTGGGAGAGACGCCGCTTCTCCAAAGAAAGAACACTGTCATGCAGACTCCGCATAGCACCGGTTGCAGCATTGAGCAGATTAGTCAGTAGCATCGCCCTACCCGCCACATGCACCCTCCTTGAGATATCCTTAGGTGAAGGTGGCCCGTCCTGAGCACAGATCGTACTCGATGCCGGCTGGCTCGCACCGCTCTTGTTATTCTTTCGTTTCCGTCCCTTCTTCTTCATCTGCTATAACGGGATCGAGTTCTGCTCAGAGACCGCCTTCTTGAGCGTGTTGGGGCTGATAATATTTCACACCTCGGCTATCTGAGGCTCGGTGAAGGGGGCCGCTGGAGGCGTCTCTTGAGAACTGAACGCCAGACGACGCCTGTTGCAATTGGGTTTCTCTGTGCTACCAGCTAGATCGCGGTCGTCTTTTTCAGGGTTGGGTTCTTGAGAAGGAGGCCCAAAGAATTTGTCACCGTACCCATGTTTGGCAAAGTACTTATCGACGTTGGTAAATGTACCGTCGTCGTTGTCGTCGTCATCCGAATCCTGTGCCATATGCATGTCCGGATCCTGTGCCATAGGGATGTCCGGCATGTCCAGTAGTGTTGCGGCGGTCTTGCCATGGCTTGGCGCCAGCACGGCTGGCGGTGTTGTCTGTGGGGTGGTGTCCCCCGCACCCAAACGAATCTGGCTCTTCGGCCAAAGCAGGGGCTAGCTTACGCAGGTGCTGAGGGTCATCACATCACTTTGTCGGCCCCAGCGGGTCGAATCGGAGGTAACAACTCATCGCAGCCTGGAAGCACCCAAACCAGTTCAACCCTATACACGGTGGGTGGCATCGGATTACCGTGGAACACGGGGTTGCCCGGTTTAACGATTCTGCCCTTGGCGACATCGATCAACTCACCGCCCACGAAGTGCAGGAGAGTGCATGGAACATCGGCGGCGCCCTCCGAAAACATGTAGGGCGTCAGGGATGCCCAGTCAAAGGCAAGGAGATGAAGTCATCGGCCGAGAGGCTTAGTTACCGTGATGCCATCGAGCTCGGCTAATGTCAAGGCACCACCAACAGCGGGCGTGTAACTGACGGAGGGGCCGCTTGCTGCCGAGGTGCCGGCCGGTGTACACCCGGGTGCATTAAGCTCCAACGCCTGTGCCGGCGCTGTTGACATGAATACCGCCTCCGCCGGAGACACCAATGGCGCCGCCTGTGCATTGTGCGAGTTGCTGGTCATGAAGCTGGGAACCGGGGGCGGCCCCTGTTGGCCGCCCGCAATCCACGTCATTAGCCCCAGAATCAAGGTAGGCACAATGGCGGTGAGCGTCGTTCCCAATTATTGTTGCACTTGCTCTTGGACAATCTCCGGAATCCGCGCCACTTGTGACTTGAGTTCTTGAACCTCACGCGACTGGCTTTCCAAGCTGGTCTTTCTCTCCTTTCGCCCACCAACATTATAGTATGACGACCATTTTGTGGACAAGCCTTTGCCGGCCACACGACCAGCTGGCGACGTCTTACTGAGCTTATCCTTGTTTTTCATTACGTTCAACGCCCTATTTAGAGTGCTGTCCCAAGCAGGGGAGCTCTGAGACGACCCCTCGCTACTGCTTTCAGTCTCCTGCGGAAGGAATGTGAACCATTTAGAAATTTGGCTTCATTAATTAGAATGCAACCATATGGAGCTAATTACGCGGGGGTGTATTTCTTACCAGAACACGCTCAAGCGCCATGGTCTTCGGATCCGTGGTAAGCTCCTTTGTTACCGGGTCCTCCTTGTACCGGGCCCTGACATAGTTCCTGGTCTGGTTGTCACGGTATTTCTCGAAGCGGGGCGGTAGGCCTTGCTCGGCACGTTCCGCGTCCTCCTTGTCCCATATAGCCTCTACCACTCTGTAACCGTCGGGACCGAGTTGGTGGACCCCTAAGTTCAATTCCTGCATTTCTTTCCCCCACTGACTTGATTCCACGGTTGCGCTGCTCTCACACTTGATCTTGAACACCTTGTAGTCCTCTTCGCTGATCGAAGGATTTTTGCCTTGATCTTCTCATAACTATCACCTTTGTCAATCATTTTCTTCACCGCGCTTCTCCAAGTAGACAGGGCCGTGCTCATCCTCGTCAGGGCGGCACTATTCACTTTATTCCCTGAGAGGCGTGTGTTTGCAAAGTTAGTGGGGAACTTGTATTGTTCGTGCAGCTTCATGAAGAGGAGGCTGCGCAAATTCCCTCAGTCCTTATGCCTTAGGTTCACGTGTTGATCGACACGGTGCTCCGGAGAATGCACCCGAGCTGAACCGAGTACCCCTTGAGTAATTCTTTGGACGCCATTGGATGCCCCTCGGAGGACACTTCAGTAAATTCCTCCTTGACGGTGCCAAGCACGTTCGGGCGTCGGTCCTTCCGTTGCCTCTTCGGTTGTCTGCCATCTGTGTGTCCGCTACCATCATCAGTGGTGGCATTCTCGGCGGCACCATCAGTGGTGTCATCCCCGACGCCACTAGGGGTTGTGTAGTCAGGATCGGTGTCTTTCGTGGCGTCCTCATAGCAGTGAGGTTCTTCCTCCATCTCCTGGGACAGCTCCTAGAATTGCTTGCCCGAACCGCCGACCTCATTGTTGTGGGCCATGTTTCGCTCTAAATAGGAAACAGTTTGGTCAAAAAGTTGGTTATTGTCAAGGAACAAGATCATGGTCTCATCATTTAGGGTTTGTCGACACCGAGGCATCCTAAAAGCTAAGCTTTTATCATTTAGGGTTTGTTGATGCCGAGGCACCCTAAAAGCCTAAGCTTTCATCATTTAGGTTTTTATCGACACCGAGGCACCCTAAAAGCCAAGGTTTTATAATTTAGAGTTTGTCGAGGCACCCTAAATGCTAAGTTAAGTTTTCATCATTTAGGGTTTGTCAGCGAGGGCAGTTGATCCTACTTAATTAAGTACTAAGATACCCCGGCCCATGCATTAGTCGCAAGTACCCCATATGTCCTATTTTTAGCAAAGTCATGCTAAAATTCACAGAAAATTTCAGCATGACCTTTGCTCAAAATAGGACATATGGAGTACCCGAATTTGCCGGAACGGAAGTTAATCGTCATTCCAGCAAACTCAAGGGCCTCTCGGGGTACCTGCAAAATCATCGCGACACGATGGTAGGAGACATGACCTTTGCTGAAAATTGTTTTCTGTAAAATATGATCATCATCTTTACAAGTCTTTCTCAATGTGATCAGTTGATGGATCAACATGCAAAACATATCAAATAAGTATGATTTATAGAGTCAACATCAGTATGAATATATATAAAGTTTTTCTTCATCAGCCAGGCCCATGCAAGTAACTGCATCCAGCAACTGCTACTCTGTAACTAACTACACTCTCTATTCATAGAGTCATTTCAGATGAGATCAGATTGAGCTCGAGCTGCAGCTGCAGCTGAGGGATCCATGAGCCATCATGCCATCCAGCCAGGAAATAAACTTTACTTTCCGAAGGAAATAAAAATACAATGGATACATACATACTTAAGCGGGTAGATAGATAGATAGATAGATGAGCATGTTCAGTTTACAAGAATGAATATAAACAAGCAAAGAATGCATGCATGCATATCAAAAGTTAGCATCTACTGCTACTGCTATTGCTTGCCTCTGCTGCTATTGAATATTTATAATTAATTGAAATTGTTCCTTTAATTACAAGTATAAATGCAACTTTTCCATTAATTAAAACTAAACGGTTCCTTCATGATATTATTTCTTCATCTACCCCTGGGAGTATTTCTAACTTGAAAATCTCTGGTGAACTGCCTGATGATGTACTGGCAGTACAAGCTCTCTTCTTTTCTTACATTTGCTTGTTCCGTACCTTTTTCTGTTAACTTATTAAACATGCAGTGGAGTAGTGTATTGCAGTGCATGAAGTGGAGTAGAGCAGAGAATTCGCAAAGAACTATAGTATCCCTGGAGTAAATTGCAGTAGTGCAAGTTTCAGTAGACCAGAGAATATCTTCTCTCTTTTCTTTTCCTCTTCTCTCTTCTCTTTCTCTTCTGCCCTATAGTAGTGCCCTCCAACAATAGTTCTTGCTTGCAGTAGTTTTAGGGAGTACTACAATTTTGCAAGTTTAAAGTAAAACGTTTCAGTTAATGCAAGTACTCCTCTTGCTCTCTACTTTCTCTCTTCTCTTCTTCAGTTAATTAATTGAATTTTACTGATGTTGTTGTTAACTGAATTTTACTGATGTTGTTGTTGACTTGCTGTTAATGAATAGTGGCTAAAGATATATAAAACTCCATTGCAAATGTGCCATGTCAATCAAAACCCCAATGGATGAGAACTACCATTCAATACAACAACTCTTAGAAGTGAAGAACATGTTCTCCAAAATGAGTAGAAAGGGAGCATGCTGACATCTATACAAGCCAATAATGATTTTCTACTCAATGGAACAGGGTAAGATAAACACCAGTCAATAAATTTACTACATCAAAAGGAGTACAACTCAACAATGCAGCACTATCTCTGAACCTAACCTTTGTTTAGTATGGGTATGACAAATCAATGAGTTGCTCATCACAATGTCAAATGCCATTGGAAGACAAGAAATCAGGTCATCACATAACAACAATTGGATGGCCTCGTGAACAACCAAGACATCCTTGAATGGCTGCCAAGTTACTACTAGCAGGCTCAAAAGTCAGGTAAACTGAAGATTTACCTTCTGAAGGTCTAAGTATGGCTGTGCTGTTATGTTACTACTAGCAGCAACATGGAAGTACTAGACTTTGGTGGATTATCCCATGTACAAATAGCTGGAGCATCCGTAACAAGGTCAGGGCACAAACTAAATCAAAAGATAAAGGTATTTTTGTGAAATATGCAGTACCATAAAATTTTGTCACGAAAAATGGCTACATAACACACAAATTGCTTTCTAACGACCCATTTCTACACTGAATTTTGATTACTCAAATATCATAAAAATTCTTTAACACTAAATTTTTTAAGGGTTGTGTTTTTAGGATATTTACAGAAAAATCAGCTAGGTTTGCTTGGAATCAAAGATAAGGAGATGTTCAGAAACTTCCTCTATTCACATATTGTTTCCAAGGTCACAACTTCCTCTATTCTAATTTCCAGTCCAATTCTGAAACCAACTTCCTCTGTTCTAATATCAGGAGAGGGGTGCGGTTTGCACTACAAAATTGGCCCAAGGATTTTAACGGCGACGAGGTTTAGGGTGAAGCATGGAGTTTCAGGAGGGGGTACCTCGTCTTGCTGGAGCTGGTCGTTGGAGCGCAGCTGCTCCTCGGGCAGATCGGGCTCCCCTCCCTCCTCGTGATCCCGTAGTGGGGCGATAGGCAGCGAGGCGCCGAGGCGTTGGGGGCGGTGGAGCGACTGGCAGCGAGGCGCCGGGGCGTCGGGGGCGGTAGGGCGACGGGCAGCGAGTCGCCGGGGCGTCGGGGGCAGTGGGGCGATGTTCAGCGAGGCGCCGGGGCATCAGGGGCGGTGGGGCGATGGGCAGCGAGGCGCCGGCGCGTCGTGGGCGATGGGGCGACGGGCAGCGAGGCGCCGGGGCATTGGGGGCGGTGGTGGTCGGGTGCAGCGGGGGCAGCGAGCATGGCCGGGGATGGCGAGCACGAGGCGGCGCGGGTGAGGTGAGGCAGTGGAAGGGATTAGAGAGAAATGTGAGATTGGGGATTTTAGTGGGGGGAGGCTTAGCAATGGTGCACCCCCTAGTGGTGCGCCATTAGTATGTTTTTTTGATAGCAATGGCGCACCCCTGAGCGGTGCGCCATTAGTAATCTTTTTTTAGATAGCAATGGCGCACCACCCAGCGGTGCGCCATAAGTAAATTTTTTTGTAGCAATGGCGCACTAGCGAGCGGTGCGCCATAAGTATTTTTTTTTGTTGCATCTAATATTTTTTTAGAAAATGAATATGAATAAGAAACAGTAATAATTTTTTACAAAAACAATAATAATTTTTTTTAAAAATATCATTAAATTTGTTATTTGAAAATATTTATGAATATGAAAAAATATCATCAAATTTATTATTTGAAAATATCATCAAATTTGTTATTTGAAAATATAATCAAATTTGATTTTGGGATTTTTAGTTGCATTCATTTGTGACGGTGGAGCGGGGGAGGGTGCGGGGGAGGGTGTGGGGGGTCGGCGGCGGCGGTGGAGCGGGGGAGGGTGCGGGGGGTCGTCGTCGGCGGTGGAGCGGGGGAGGGTGCGGTGGGTCGGCAACGACGGTGGAGCGGGGGAGGGTGCGGGGGATCGTCGGGGGCGGTGGAGCGGGAGAGGGTGCGGGGGGTCGGTGGCGGCGGTGGAGCGGGGAAGGGTGCGGTGGGTCGTCGGCGGCGGTGGAGCGGGGAAGGGTGCGAGGGGTCATCGGCGGCGGTGGAGCGGGGGAGGGTGCAGGGGGTCGTCGGCGGCGGTGGAGCAGGGGAGGGTGCGGTGGGTCGTCGGCGGCGGTGGAGCTGGGAAGGGTGCGGGGGGTCGGCGGCGGCGGTGGAGCGGGGGAGGGTGCGGGGGGTGCTCGGCGGCGAGGGGGATATGGCGAGGGGGGATAGCGATCGAGATGGAGGGGGATCGAGATCGAGTGTCCACATGAATATTCAATATTTTTTCGTATTGTATATGAAAAAATATTCATGAATTCAAAAAGTGCCCATGAAATTTAAAAATATTCATGAGTTCAAAAAGTGCCCATGAAATACAATCGAGAAATCAAGGCTACAATTTAAAGACAATCGGTCTTAGCTAGCTATCTGTTCACAATCTTCTTGCCCTTATTTTTCATAAATGGAGTTCTTCTCTTGAGCGGAGATCCTTTACGTAGGGTGGTCCTGCTTCTTCTTGTGGTGTATGCTGGTACTTCATCGTCGTCGTCATGTTCCATCTTTGGGTCGCCGTACTTGTCGAAGTCTTGCTCATTGGCGACTCCATCCATTCCGATGATCTTCATTTTGCCTCTCCTCATGACAACATGACTGGGCTTTGACGGGTCGGTAATGAAGAAGCATTGGTCCACATGGGAAGCCAGTACCCATGGCTCATTTTTCGCGCTGACGTTTGCGCCCGCGGTCTTGGATTTGGCTTCGGGTATAACCATGGTGGTGAAATACCGGTCTTCTTTTATGAAGCTCTTGTCCCATCTGACACGGAACATCGGGACCTTCTCTCCAGCGTAGCTCAGCTCCCAGATCTCCTCGATCCTTCCGTAGTATCAGTCCTTGTCGTTACCGGTGTAGGATTCCATCGTTACCCCGGAGTTCTGATAACCCGCTCTTCATGTTCTTTCCCTCGGTGTAGAATGTGTAGCCGTTGATATTGTACGCCTCATACGTCATCAGGTTGTGCTCGACGCCCTGTGACAAGGCGAATATGAGTTGTTCTTCCGCGGAAGAATCTTCATGTAAAGGGTATGACAGAAGCTTCTGCTTGAACCAACGCGTGAAACATGAGTTGTGCTCTTTGATTATATCTCCGTCCATCCTCTGTTGGCCTCGGTCATTGTACGTCTTCTCAATAAAGGTTTTGTGCTCTACCACCCAATGATCGACCACGTCTATGTGTTGTAGCGTGACTAGGTTTGCTCTTTCAATGTCGGCGAGTCGACCCTCGAAGTCGACATGCATTTCACGGCGACCCTCATGGTGACCCCATCCAGCGAGCCTGACGAGGTGCATGTTGACGGCTGATGACCCACAAGTGTAGGGGCTCTATCATAGTCCTTTCGATAAGTAAGAGTGTCGAACCCAACGAGGAGCAGAAGGAAATGATGAGCGATTTTCAGTAAGGTTTTCTCTGCAAGCACTGAAATAGTAGGTGATAGATAGTTTTGTGATAGGATAAATAGTAACGAGTAACAAGTAAACAAAGTAAATAAGGTGAAGCAAGGTAGCCTAATCCTTTATGTAGCAAAGGATAAGCCTCGACAAATACAAATAATAATAAAGGACCTACCGAGGACACATTGGGAATTATCGTCAAGCTAGTTTTCCTCACGCTCATATGATTCGCGTTTGGTACTTTGATAATTTGATATGTGGGTGGACCGGCACTTGGGTACTGCCCTAACTTGGACAAGCATCCCACTTATGATTAACCCCTATTGCAAGCATCCGTAATTACAAAAAGGTGTATTAAGGTAAACCTAACCACAACATTAAACATATGGGCCCATATGAACCCCTAACAAAGCAACGCATAATCTAGTGTTTAAGCTAATGTCACTCTAGCAACCCATCATCTACTTATTACTTCCCTATGCCTTCCTCTAGTCCCAAATAATGGTGAAGTGTCATGTAGTCGACGTTCACATAACACCACTAGAGGAAAGACAACATACATCTCATCAAAATATTGAACGAATACCATATTCACATGACTACTAATAGCAAGACTTCACCCATGTCCTCAGGAACTAAAGTAACTACTCACAAAGCATAATCATGTTCATAATCAGAGGTGTAATAATATGCATTAAGGATCTGAACATATGATCTTCCACCAAGTAAACCAATAAGTATCAACTACAAGGAGTCATCAACACTACTAGCAACCCACAGGTACCAATTTGTGGTTTTGGATACAAGATTGGATACAAGAGATGAACTAGGGTTTGAGAGGAGATGGTCCTGGTGAAGATGTTGATGGAGATTGACCCCCTCCCGATGAGAGGATCATTGGTGATGACGTTGGTGATGATTTCCCCCTCCCGGAGGGAAGTGTCCCCGGAAGAACAGGTCCGCCAGAGCCCTAGATTGATTCCGCCAAGGTTCCGCCTCGTGGCGGCGGAGTTTCGTCCCATAAGCTTTCCCACGATTTTTTCCAAGGTAAAAGTGGTGATATAGCAAAAGATGGACGCCGGAGGCCCACCAGGGGGCCCAGGAGATAGGGGGCACGCCCTATAGGGGGGCGCCCCCTATCTCCTGGACAGAGTGTGGGCCCCCTGGCCTATTTATTTCAGTCATAAATTCTTAATAAATCCAAAAAGTTGTTTCGTGGAGTTTCAAGACTTTTGGAGTTGTGCAGAATAGGTTTCCAACGTTTGCTCCATTTCCAGCCAGAATTCCAGCTGCCGACATTTCCCCTCTTCATGGTAAACCTTGTAAAATAAGAGAGAATAGCCGTAAATATTGAGATATAAAGTGTAATGACAGCCCATAATGCAATAAATATTGATATAAAAGCATGATGCAAAATGGACGTATCAACTCCCTCAAGCTTAGACCTTGCTTGTCCTCAAGCCGAAACCGAAATCGAGAAATATGTCCACATCTTTAGAGATAGAGGTGTCGATAAAAATAAAATATGGACATGAGGGCATCATGATCATTCTAATAACAACAACATATATAGATTTTGTCATATGATTTCTTATGCTCAAGTAATAAGCAATTCACAATGTCAAGTATGGTTCATAAACTTCAGTAGGAACTAACAAACTATAATCTCAGTCGTTGAAGCAATTGAATTTATCGTAACATCAGAAAGAGTCAATAACAGAGCTTTTCAGCAAGCTCGCATACTCAACTATCTCGTAGTCTCCTATAATTGTTAACAGTCACTCAATACTTGTGGTTATAGAGTTTCAGCCGGACACTTGAGAAAGATAGGGGCTTATTGTGTTGCCTCCCAACGTATTCACCTTTAGGTGATGTCAACAATAATAGCCTATGCCAACTTACATCCAATTGGATATATGTATCATGATCTTTCAAACACGAGGAGCTTGCCAAAGGATAAAATAAAAAAGTGGAAAGGTGAGGATCACCTTGACTCAAGCATAAAGCAAAAACATAAAGTAAAAGATAGGCCCTTCGCAGAGGGAAGCAGAGGTTGTCATGCGCGTTTAGGGTTGATGCACGAAATCTTAATGGAAAAGAACGTCACTTTATATTGCCCCTTGTATGTGGACCTTTATTATGCAATCCGTCGCTTTTATTACTTCCACAACAAGTTCGTACAAAGCTTATTTTCTCTGCACTAATAAGTCATACATATTTAGAGAGCAATTTTTATTGCTTGCACCAATGACAACTTACTTGAAGGATCTTACTCAATCCATAGGTAGGTATGGTGGACTCTCATGGCAAAACTGGGTTTGAGGATATTTGGAAGCACAAGTAGTATCTCTACTTGGTGCAAGGAATTTTGGCTAGCAAGAGGGGGAAAGGCAAGCTCAACATGTTTGGAAGGTCAATGACAATATACTTTAACTGAAATGTCGGAAAACATAAACCATTACGTTGTCTTCCTTGTCCAACATCAACTCTTTTAGCATGTCATACTTAATGAGTGCTTCACAATCATAAAAGATGTCCAAGATAATATATCTATATGTGAACCCCTCTTTCCTTATCACTTCCTATTAATTGCAACGATGACCAAGGCTACGTTCATCAACTCTCAACAATTTTTATGCCTCATACTTTCTATGTGTGAAGTTATCACTATCCATAAGATCAATATGAACTCTTTTGTTCTTTCTACTTTCTCAAGATCATAGCAACATAGCAAAGCCCTTGACTCAACACTAATCTTTATTATAGATAGCACACGGACTCGCTTACATAAAGAGATCACAAAGAAAAACTCAAAACTACTTGATATCAAAACTTCAATCTACTAGATCAAGATACTACTAAAAGGATCGAACTAAATAAAGCGGTAAAGATAGGAGTGTGATGGTGATACGATACCGGGGAACCTCCCGCAAGCTTGGCGGTTGCCATGGGGAGTGCCCATACCCATGTAATTATTTCTTCGGAGGTGGTGAAGGTGGTGATGATGACGGTGAATAATCGCACATCGAGCGTAAAGGCTCCTCCAACTTGCGAATAATGCCCTTGAGCCCACCAATATGAACCTTCAACAAAATATTCTCCTGTGTGAGATACTTGTTTTGTATATGGGCTAACTCAATCATCTTGAAAGCTTCAATCTCTGTTGGCGTGAAAAGGTTAGGTAAAGGGTGAGGGATGTCTTCTTCTTTTACCACCGGAGCTTGAACCTCCATGGCCTTCTTGATCCCTTCACCCGTGTTGATCTCTTCCGGTTCCTCTCTTTTCAACTCTATCTTCAATAGCCAGGCATCCTTGTCTTCGTTGTTGTAGGAGGGAGAAG
This sequence comes from Triticum aestivum, assembly GCF_018294505.1. Classification (NCBI taxonomy): domain Eukaryota; kingdom Viridiplantae; phylum Streptophyta; class Magnoliopsida; order Poales; family Poaceae; genus Triticum; species Triticum aestivum. The sequence goes on along the minus strand of NC_057798.1, from coordinate 735,853,275 downwards.
TCATGGTGCTCTAAATCTGCAATAGGAACCGCTCGAAACGAAAACAGAGGATATTTGCGTGATACGGTGGTCAAAACCTTCAGGAGTATATATAATGAATTTTTACCGACCAAAATACGTAACATACAAGAAAACGGAGTCCGGGAGGCGCACGAGGTTCCCACGAGACAGGGGGCGCGCCCTACAGGGGGGCGCCCTCCTCTCTCGTGGGAGCCTTGTGTCCCTTTCGGACTACTTCTTTCTTCCTAAAATTCTAAAACAATCCAAAACTGATAAAAATTGCCATTAGAGTTGTTTTGGAGTCGGTGTACTTACCGTACCATGTACCTATGCCTTTTCGGAGTCTGGAACGTTCTGGAAAGTGTCTCTTATGTATTCCTCTAGGGTTATGTTTCAATAATATTAGTTTCAACATTGATAGGATTACCTGAAATATAATGCTTGATTCTTTGACCGTTAACCACCCTCAGATTTGTGCCTTCGAAGTTGTTAATTTTTATAGCACCGGAACGATAGACCTCCTCGATAACGTAGGGACCTTCCCATTTTGAGAGAAGTTTTCCTGCAAAAATTCTTAAACGAGAGTGGAATAATAACACATAATCTCCTACGTTAGACTCACGCTTTTGTATCCTCTTATCATGCCAGTGTTTGACTCTTTCTTTGAAGAGCTTGGCATTCTCATATGCTTGGGTTCTCCATTTATCAAGTGAGCTAATATCAAACAACCTCTTCTCACCGGCAAGTTTGAAGTCATAATTGAGCTCTTTAATAGCCCAATATGCTTTATGTTCAAGTTCAAGAGGTAAATGACATGCTTTTCCATAAACCATCTTATATGGAGACATACCCATAGGATTTTTGTATGCAGTCCTATAGGCCCATAATGCATCATCAAGTTTTTTGGACCAATTCTTTCTAGATCTATTCACAGTCTTTTGCAAAATTAATTTGAGCTCTCTATTGCTCAACTCTACTTGACCACTAGACTGCGGGTGATAAGGAGATGCGATTCTATGATTGACATCATACTTAGCAAGCATCTTACGGAAAGCACCATGAATAAAGTGTGAACCACCATCAGTCATAAGATATCTGGGGACTCCAAACCTCGGAAAAATAACTTCTTTAAGCATTTTAATAGAAGTGTTATGATCAGCACTACTAGTTGGAATAGCTTCTACCCACTTAGTAACGTAATCAACAGCAACTAAAATATGTGTATAACCATTGGAGGCAGGAAAAGGTCCCATATAATCAAAGCCCCAAACATCAAACGGTTCAATAACAAGAGAATAATTCATAGGCATTTCTTGACGTCTACTAATGTTACCTATTCTTTGACATTCATCACAAGATAAGACAAACTTACGAGCATCTTTGAAGAGAGTAGGCCAATAAAAACCAGATTGTAGTACCTTGTGTGCAGTTCTATCTCCAGCGTGGTGTCCTCCATAAGATTCAGAGTGACACTTGCGTAGGATTTATTCCTATTCATGCTCAGGCACACAACGTCTAATAATACCATCTACTCCTTCCTTATAAAGGTGTGGATCATCCCATAAGTAATGTATTAAATCATAAAAGAACTTTTTCTTTTGCTGGTATGTGAAACTAGGCGGTATATATTTAGCAACAATGTAATTAGCATAATCAGCATACCAAGGAGCAGTACGAGAAGCATTGACAACCGCTAATTGTTCATCAGGAAAACTATCATTAATAGGCAGTGGGTCATCAAGAACATTCTCTAACCTAGACAAGTTGTCTGCAACGGGGTTCTCAGCTCCCTTTCTATCAATAATATGCAATTCAAATTCTTGGAGCAAGAGAACCCATCTAATGAGTCTAGGCTTAGCATCTTTCTTTTCCATGAGATATTTAATAGCAGCATGATCAGTGTGAATAGTAACTTTGGAATCAACAATATAAGGTCTAAACTTATCACATGCAAACACAACTGCTAAGAACTCTTTTTCAGTAGTAGCATAATTTCTTTGGGCAGTATCAAGAGTCTTACTAGCATACTGGATAACATTCAATTTCTTATTGACTCTTTTCCCTAAAACAGCACCTACAGCATAATCACTAGCATCACACATAATTTCAAAAGGTAAGTTCCAATCAGGTGGCTGAACAATAGGTGCAGTGATCAAAGCTTTCTTAAGTGTTTCAAATGCTTCTACACAATCATCATCAAAGACAAAAGGAATATCTTTTTGCAATAAATTAGTCAGAGGCCTAGAGATTTTAGAAAAGTCCTTAATGAACCTCCTATAAAAACCGGCATGACCAAGGAAACTTCTTATACCTTTTATGTCCTTGGGACATGGCATCTTTTCAATAGCATCAACTTTGGCTTTATCAACTTCAATACCTCTCTCGGAGATCTTGTGCCCCAAGACAATGCCTTCATTAACCATAAAGTGACACTTTTCCCAATTCAGGACGAGACTAGTGTCTTCGCATCTCTGCAAAACTCGATCAAGGTTGCTCAAACAATCATCAAAGGAGGATCCATAGACGGAGAAGTCATCCATTAATACCTCACAAATCTTTTCACAAAAATCAGAAAATATAGACATCATGCATCTTTGAAAGGTAGCAGGTGCATTACATAAACCAAAAGGCGTACGTCTATAAGCAAAAGTACCAAAAGGGCAAGTAAAATTAGTTTTAGATTGATCCTCGCGGACACAGGTATTTGAGAGAAGCCAGAATAACCATCTAGAAAGCAAAAATGTGTGTGTTTGGATAGCCTTTCTAGCATTTGATCAATAAAAGGTAAAGGGTAATGATCTTTCTTAGTGGCTTTATTTAACTTACGGAAATCAATTACCATCCTATAGCCTGTAATAATTCTTTGCGGGATCAATTCATCTTTATCATTAGGAACAACGGTAATACCTCCCTTTTTAGGGACACAATGGACAGGGCTTACCCATTCACTATCAGCAACGGGATAAATAATACCTGCCTCAAGGAGTTTTAGAATCTCCTTTCTTACCACTTCCTTCATTTTGGGGTTTAATCGTCTTTGAGGATCTCTAACTAGTTTGGCATCTTTCTCCACTGAAATTTTGTGTTGACATAATGTGGGACTAATGCCCTTAAGATCATCCAGAGTATATCCAATAGCAGCTCGGTGCTTCTTCAGAGTTTTCAATAATCTTTTTTCTTCTTTCTCTGAAAGGTTAGCAGTAATAATAACAGGATATATTTCTTTTTCATCAAGATAAGCATACTTGAGATTATCAGGTAAGGGTTTGAGTTCTAACACGGGATCACCCTTGGGTGGAAGGGGATCCCAAAGAATTTCAATGGGAAGGTTATGTTTTAGCATAGGTTCTTGTTTAAGGAACACTTCGTCTATTTCTTCCCTTTCCTTCATAAACATATCATTTTCATGGTCTAACAAATATTCTTCTAACGGATTAGTTGGGGGAACAACAATGGAAGCAAGACCAATAATTTCATCCTTACTAGGTGGTTCCCTTTCAAGAGGTTGTTTACTGAACTTAGTGAAATTAAACTCATGAGACATACCATCTATGCCAAAAGTGACAATATTCTTCTCACAATCAATCTTAGCACTAGCGGTATTCAAGAAAGGTCTACCAAAAATAGTGGGACAAAATTATCTTGTGGGGAAGCAAGAACAAGGAAATCGGCAGGGTATTTAATCTTTCCACACAAGACTTCAACATCTCTAACAATCCCAATAGGTTTAATGGTGTCCCTATTAGCAAGCTTAATAGTAACATCAATGTCTTCTAATTCAACAGGTGCAATATCGTGCATAATTTCTTTATAAAGATCATAAGGTATCGCATTAGCACTAGCACTCATATCACATAAGCCATGATAACAATGATCTCCTATTTTAACAGAAATAACAGGCGTGCCTACAACAGGTCTATGGGTCTTAGTATCGGGTCTAGCAATATTAGCAGTTTCACCCACGAAAGAGATAACATGCCCATCTAAGTCTTCATCCAAGAGATCTTTAATCATAGCAATACCAGGTTCAACATTAATTTGCTCAGGAGGTATATAAGTCCTAGTATTACTCTTACGAACAACAGTCGAAGCTTTAACATGATCTTTTATCCTAACAGGAAAAGGAGGTTTTTCGACATAAGCAGTAGGAATAATAGGATCACTATATGTAATAGCCTTTTCTTCGATTGTAATAGGTGCAACTAATATTCACTTCAACAGGAGGATTATATTTAAACCACTTCTCTTTAGGGAGATCAACGTTACTAGCAAAAGTTTCACAAAAAGTAGCTACTATCTCAGAGTCAAATCCATACTTAGAGCTAAATCCACGGAAAGCATCGGTATCCATAAAAGATTTAACACAATCGAACTTAGGTGTCATACCTGACTCCTTACCATCGTCGGAACCCCAATCTTCAGAGTTGTGTTTAATTCTTTCCAATAAGTCCCATTTGAAATCAATAGTCTTCAGCATATAGGAACGAACACATGAAGCATCGAGCAGGTTGCGATTATCAAGAGAAAGCCGAGCATAAAAATTCTGAATAATCATTTCCCGAGAGAGCTCATGATTGGGGCATGAATATAACATGGATTTAAGCCTCCCCCAATCTTGAGCGATGCTTTCTCCTTCGCGAGGCCAGAAATTATCTATGTAATTATGATCACGATGAACAAGATGCATATGGTAGAACTTCTGGTGAAATTCCAACTTCAGTTGCTTATAACTCCAAAATCTCGTATCATCACATAGCCTAGACCATGTCATTGCATCTCCCTTCAAAGATAAATGGAAGACCTTCCTTTTTACAACATCATAGGGGATACCTGCAAGCTTAAATAATCCACAAACTTCATCCACAAAGATAAGGTGTAAATCGGGACGCAATGTTCCGTCTCCTGCAAAAGGATTAGCTAGCAGTTTTTCTATCATACCCGAAGGAATCTCAAAGTGAATATTTTCATAAGGTTCAGTTGGTTGAGGAGCATCTCTTTGGTCTTCTGGTTGGGGTGAAGATACCCCGAACAAGCCCTTCAAAGGGTTAGTTTCCATAGTGACAACTAACAGAAAATTTCAGCACACTAAATAAATGTTTCCTTACCAAGTTCCAGTCACCAAAAGCGCTACACTCCCTGGCAACGGTGCCAGAAAAGAGTCTTGATGACACACAAGTGTAGGGGATCTATCTAGTCCTTTCGATAAGTAAGAGTGTCGAACCCAACAAGGAGAAGAAGGAAATGATAAGCGGTTTTCAGTAAGGTTTTCTCTGCAAGCACTAAAATAGTAGGTGATAGATAGTTTTGTGATAGGATAAATAGTAACGAGTAATAAGTAAATAAAGTAAATAAGGTTAAGCAAGGTGGTCTAATCCTTTATGTAGCAAAGGATAAGCCTGGACAAATTCTAATAATAATAAAGGACCTCCCGAGGACACATTGGGAATTATCATCAAGCTAGTTTTCATCACGATCATATGATTCGCGTTCGGTACTTTGATAATTTGATATGTGGATGGACCGGCACTTGGGTACTGCCCTAACTTGGACAAGCATCCCAGTTATGATTAACCCCTATTGCAAGCATCCGCAACTACAAAAAGGAGTATTAAGGTTAACCTAACCACATCATTAAACATATGGGCCCATATGAACCCCTAACGAAGCAACGCATAAACTAGGGTTTAAGCTTTTGTCACTCTAGAAACCCATCATCTACTTATTACTTCCCTATGCCTTCCTCTAGGCCCAAATAATGGTGAAGTGTCATGTAGTCGACGTTCACATAACACCACTAGAGGAAAGACAACATACATCTCATCAAAATATCGAACGAATACCAAATTCACATGACTACTAATAGCAAGACTTCACCCATGTCCTCAGGAACTAAAGTAACCACTCACAAAGCATAATCGTGTTCATAATCAGAGGTGTAATAATATGCATTAAGGATCTGAACATATGATCTTCCACCAAGTAAACCAATAAGTATCAACTACAAGGAGTAATCAACACTACTAGCAACCCACAGGTACCAATTTGTCGTTTTGGATACAAGATTGGATACAAGAGATGAACTAGGGTTTGAGAGGAGATGGTGCTGGTGAAGATGTTGATGGAGATTGACCCCCTTTCGATGAGAGGATCATTGGTGATGACGTTGGTGATGATTTCCCCCTCCCGGAGGGAAGTGTCCCCGGCAGAATAGCTCCGCCAGAGCCCTAGATTGATTCCGCAAGGTTCCGCCTCGTGGCGGCGGAGTTTCGTCCCGTAAGCTTGCCCATGATTTTTTCCAGGGTAAAAGTGATGATATAGCAGAAGATGGATGCCGGAGGCCCACCAGGGGGCCCAAGAAATAGGGGGGCGGGCCCTATAGGTGGGGCGCCCCCTGTCTCCTGGACAGGGTGTGGGCCGCCTGGCCTATTTCTTTCGCTCATAAATTCTTAATAAATCCAAAAAGTTGTTTCATGGAGTTTCAGGACTTTTCGAGTTGTGCATAATAGGTTTCCAACATTTGCTCCTTTTCTAGCCAGAATTCCAGTTGCCGGCATTCCCCCTCTTCATGGTAAACCTTGTAAAATAAGAGAGAATAGCCATAAATATTGAGATATAAAGTGTAATGACAACCCATAATGCAATAAAATATTGATATAATAGCATGATGCAAAATGGACGTATCAACGGCAGACCAACGGGGTTCTCGATGCCTAGATAATTCGTGTAGTAGGAGATGCACTCTTCTGTCAGAAAGCCCCTGGCTATGCTTCCCTCTGGACGTGACATGTTGCAAATGTATCCTTTGATGACACCATTCATCCTTTCGAACGGCATCATGCTGTGCAGGAACGTCGGCCCGAGTTGGATGATATCCTCCACGATATGGACCAGCAGATGCACCATAACGTCGAAGAATGCGGGTGGGAAGTACATCTCAAGCTCGCATAGTATCACCACGATCTCTTCGTGTAGCATTCTGAATTGCCTCACGCCAACCGACTTCAAAGAGATGACGTCAAAAAAGTTGCATAGGCCAAATAGCGTTTCATGAACGTGCGCGTCCATGATCCCATGGATTGCAACTGGAAGTATCTGCGTCATCAGCACGTGACAGTCGTGAGACTTCATCCCGCTGAACTTCTGCTTCGCTGAGTCTAGGTATCTGCTTATCTTCCCCGCGTACGTATGGAAGTTTTACTCCTACGAGGCAGGTGAAAAACTGATCGATCTCCTCCTGACTTAGAGTGAAGCATGCGGGAGGGAAGTCATTTCCGGTCTTCTTGGCCTTTTTCCCTTTGCGATGACTTTTCGTGTCCTGCTTCGCCTCATCATCATCATCATTAGCGTGAAGCTCCTCCCTGATGCCCATTGATTTCAAGTCTGCCCTTGCTTTCGTCCCATCTTTGGTCCTCTCTGGCATGTTGAGCAGGGTACCAAGCAGACTCTCGCACACGTTCCTCGTGATATGCATGACATCAAGGCTGTGAGGCACACGGTGGATCTTCCAGTATGACAAGTCCCAGAAAACAGACCTCGTTTTCCATACCTTCAGCAGCGTCTCTGGCGCCTTTTGCTTCTTTCCCGGCTCTGGCGCCTTTTGCTTCTTTCCCGGCAATGGGCAATCTTTCCAATTTTTCAACAGCTCGTCTATTCCCTCGCTGCTCCTCGTACGCAGGCGTCTTCGGGGTTCGGTTTCACCATCGAACAAATCCTTGCGTTTCCTCTATGAGTCATCGTCGCGAAGCCACCTTCGATGTCCCATGAACACGGTTTTCGAAGACCTGGGTGAGGGAGTCCTGGATAAGGGGGTATCCGGACAACCAGACTATATACTTTGGCCGGACTGTTGGACTATGAAGATACAAGATTGAAGACATCGTCCCGTGTCCGGATGGGACTCTCCTTGGCATGGAAGGCAAGCTTGGTGATCCGGATTATAGATCTCCTTCTCTGTAACCGACTCCATGTAACCCTAGACTCCTTCGGTGTCTATATAAACCGGAGGGTTTTAGTCTGTAGGGCAACACACAATCATAATCATAGGCTAGCTTCTGGGGTTTAGCCTCTACAATCTCGTGGTAGATCAACTCTTGTAATACTCATATCATCAAGATCAATCAAGCAGGAAGTAGGGTATTACCTCCATCAAGAGGGCCTGAACCTGGGTAAACATTGTGTCCCCAGTCTCCTGTTACCATTAGCCTTAGACGCACAGTTCGGGACCCCCTACCCGAGATCCGCCGTTTTTGACACCGACATTGGTGCTTTCATTGAGAGTTCCTCTATGTCATCGCTGTAAGGCTCAATGGCTCCCCCAACCTTCAACGACGCCATCCTAGGTGAGACTTTTCTCCCCGGACAGATCTTCATGTTCAGCGGCTTCGCACTGCGGGCCAACTCTCTTGGCCATCTGGAGAAGATCGACAGCTACGCCCCTGGCCATCAGGTCAGGTTCGCGAACCTAAACTACACTGCTGACATCTGCGAAGACTTGATCTTCGACGGATTCGGGCCCGTATCAGGAGCACCGAATGATCACGACGTGCATGACCTAGATCTGCCGTCGGACAGTATTCGGAACATCGCGCCTTTTACGGCTCCGTACTTTGATCTACAGTAGATCGTGCCTTCCGAGGACGGATGGATGGACCCCGCCCCAGAGGCCGCACACCCATCGGCGTTGGAGCCGAACACAGACTCCGCTCCAAAGGAGATCTGTGTCTCCGAACCCCCGGACTTGTCTGCAGTCGTGGATTCCGGACCGCGTGCATCCATGCCCATCGAATCTGATTGGGCCCCAATCATGGAGTTCACTGCCGCGGATATCTTTCAGCACTCGCCCTTCGGAGATGTGCTAAATTCATTGAGGTCTCTCTCTCTCTATCAGGAGATTCCTGTCCGAACTATGTCTAGCTCGAGTGGTAAGCAGGTGATGAAGAAATTCGTTACCCACCCACCACCCACTTAATAGCCACTATCGATGATTTGACCAACGTGCTTAACTTCGACTCCAAAGACATCGACGGTATAGACGACGATGCTAGAGAAGAACAAGAACCACTGCCCACAGGGCGCTGGACAGCCACCTGTTCATATGATATATATATATGGTGGACACCCCCAAAGAAAACAATGGCGATGAGGCAACAGAAGACAACCCCTCGGGGATGAAATCAAAGCATGGGCGTCATCGACGCCGCTCTAAGCCCCACCATAGCAATATCGGCACAGGAGATGATCCGGATGCTGCCGAAGATGAATACAACCCTGATCAGCCTGCCTTTGAACAGGATGAACAGGAGCACGGGCTGATCAGCCCCGAGGAACAGCCAATGGACGGATACGCGGAGGATGACAACTACATGCCTCCCTCCGAAGACGAGGTGAGCCTCGGCGACGACGAATTCGGTGTACCTGAGGATCCCATAGAGCAGGAGCGCTTCAAGCGCAGGCTTATAGCCACTGCGAGAAGCCTGAAAAAGAAGCAGCAGCAACTCCAAGCTGATCAAGATCTGCTCACAGACAGATGGACTGAGGTTCTGGCAGGCGAGGAATACAGACTCAAGCGCCCAACCAAAGGTTACCCGAAGCACAAGTTGCTACCTCAACTAGAGGAGCAGGCCGCAGAGCGTACACTACCAGGACTGGACGAGGCTGACCGGCCACCTCGTGGCCGGGATAAAAGGGCATATCAGACCGAATACCAGCCCACACCCGCACGTCGGTTCACTACGGCCCGGGGCAATACGCAAGACCTGCGAGACTTATTGGAAAACAACGCAGGACAACCAAGATTGATCTATGGATCACGGGGGCGTGCCACAGCTCATGACGATGATCGTCATGCCGGATACAATGCTAATAAATCCGGCCGAGCCGAACATAACCGACAAGACCTAATCGGACTGCGTCATGACATAGCCTGACACAGAGGCACCGCACACCCCCTCTGCTTCATTGATGAAGTACTGGATCACGAATTCCCAGAAGGGTTTAAACCCGTAAACATCGAGTCATACGATGGCACAACAGACCCCGCGGTGTGGATCGAAGATTTTCTTCTCCACATTCACATGGCCCGCGGTGATGACCTACATGCCATCAAGTACCTTCCCCTTAAACTCAAGGGCCCAGCTAGACATTGGCTGAATAGCCTGCCGGCGAACTCCATCGGCAGCTGGGAAAATCTTGAGGACGCGTTCCTCGACAGCTTCCAAGGCACTTACGTGCAACCACCGGATGCTGATGACTTAAGTCACATTACCCAACAGCCCGGAGAGTCAGCCAGGAAATTCTGGACTCGGTTCTTAACCAAGAAGAACCAAATTGTCGACTGTCCGGATGCCGAGGCCCTGGAGGCCTTCAAGCATAATATCCGCAATGAGTGGCTCGCCCGACACCTCGGCCAAGAAAAACCGAAGTCCATGCCGGCCCTCACGACACTTATGACCCGCTTTTGCGCGGGCGAGGACAGCTGGCTGGCTCGCAGTAGCACCATGCCAAGAAACTCCGGCACTTCAGAAGTCCACGACAGTAACGGAAAGCCACGGTGCAATAGACATAAGCATCGGAATAATGGTGACAACGCCGAAGACACGGCAGTCAATGCCGGATTCAGCAACTCAAAATTTGGTCAGTGGAAAAAGCCATTCAAAAGAAAGAATTCGGGATCGTCCAGTCTGGACCGCATACTCGACCGCTCGTGCCAGCTTCACGGCACCCTCGACAAACCAGCCGATCACACTAACAGGGATTGTTGGCTGTTCAAACAGGACGGCAAGTTGAATGCCGAGAACAAAGACAAGGGGTTGCACAACGATGATGACGAGGAGCCCCGTCGTCCGAACACTGGGGGACAGAAGGAATCCCCCTACCTCAGGTGAAAACAGTAAACATGATCTATGCCACACACATTCCCAAGAGGGAACGAAAGCGTGCACTGTGGGACGTCTATGCGATGGAGCCCGTCGCCCCAAAGTTCAACCCATGGTCATCCTGCCCGATCACATTCGATCGTAGGGACCATCCTACCAGGATCCGTCATGGCGGTTAAGCCGCACTCGTCCTTGACCCAATCATCGACGGATTCCACCTCACGCGAGTCCTCATGGACGGTGACAGCAGCCTGAACCTGCTTTATCAGGACACAGTGCACAAAATGGGCATCGATCCATCACGGATCAAACCCACCAAAACCACCTTCAAGGGTGTACTTCTAGGGGTAGAGGCCCGCTGTACGGGCTCAATAACACTGGAAGTGGTCTTCGGATCTCCGGATAACTTCCGAAGCGAGGAGTTAATCTTCGATATCGTCCCTTTCCATAGTGGCTATCATGCACTACTTGGACGAACCGCGTTTGCTTGATTCAACATGGTGCCTCACTATGCATACCTTAAGCTCAAGATGCCAGGACCTCGTGGGGTTATAACAGTCAATGGAAACACAGATCGCTCCCTTCGTACAAAGTAGCACACTGCGGCCCTCGCGGCAGAAGTACAAAGCAGCCTCCTTCGACATACAACCAATTCGGCAACGACAACCCCGAACACCGTCAAGCGAGTCCGGAGCACCCCGCAACAGGATCGTCAGGCACGCTAAGAGATCGATTAGCAATCTGGCCTCTACCCCAGCCCCACTCAAGCGGCATTCGTGCCACGCGTACATAATTACGCACTTAAAATACCATGGGCACGGGTGGAAGCGAGATGACTATGCGGCCTATAGTGCGGATCAGCTGCCACGAGGCCCGCATACCCCTTTTTTCTTCCTTTCTTTCAGGACCCCACGTTCGGGAAGCCCCTTCAGAGAGCCGGATCATCGAACTCACCACAGGAGGGAACACCAAGGAGGCGAGAGGCTTTTGCACACAAGGGTGGTCTCTGTTAATGATCATTATACCTGTTTTATATACCTGCACGCAGGCTGCCCTTGGATAGGACATGTCAAATAGTCCTATTTGTTTTCGCTTAATGCATTACTTGTACACATATGCCTGGATGTATTATCCAGATAACAATGGGAAATAGTATACACCGTCAGCTTCTTACTAATGTCTTCACATTTTCCCTGGAATATTTATTTAATATTGCACCCGTACAATTTGGTACGATCAGTTGCCAGGGCCTTTTTTACTTTGAGCCCCATAACATGGCAAGAAAAGTCCGAACACTTTTGACAGTGCGGCACCCTGAACTTATAGCATTATATGAATCAGCTCCGAATCATATCTTGGGTCAATAGTTGGGTTAGCCCGGCTCCCTTGTTTTGGTACCTTACGTTCCGTTACATCGGCTAAGGTAGCGCAGGGAGAACTACTGCGATTGTGTCCCGGTTCTTCCGGACGAGCACCTCAGTAGAGAAAGCCGAAAACTGACCGTCATGATGCGGCGAGAGCTGGTCGCTGTTCCTGAGGTACTAAATCCTTAAAGATGTTTTCCGCTTAAGGCGAGGGATCGGCCTTGCCCGATTTAGGCGTGTATAGCGTCCCAGTTCGGCCTTCCGAATACTAGGGGCTTTGCCGAAATTTAAAATTATAGACTTCTATGTCCAAGTGAGAGTTATAAAGCCGAATAGTCCGATTGCCTTGTTCGCTGCGCTAAACACCTCCTTAAAGGACCAACAATTTGGATAAAGAGTGTTTGGGTTTTCCATGAACACCCCAGTACTAGTTACAAGGGGGCGGAAGCCGACGACTGGCCTACTTCCAGATTTTGATAAACGGTCGCAGACAAGGTAATGTTTTAAATCAAACAAAGCGTTATATAGTGCAAACAAACTCGTTCTCATATTACAAAGATGACATGAGTACATTCACTCAAAGATTATGTTGTTGGCATATTCATTTGCCACAAGATGAGCGCCTTTCATAATGCCATCATAATATTTTTCGGGGTAGCGATGCTCCTTACCCTCTGGGGGTCCATCCTTCACGAGCTTCTCAGCATACAGTTTGGCCCAATGCATCTTCGCGTGAGCAAAGGCCCGTCGGGCACCCTCAATACAGATGGACTGCTTGATAACTTCTAGCCGTGGACAGGCATGCACCATCTGCTTTACCAGGCCAAAGCAGCTGCCGGGAAGGGGCTCGCCAGGCCACATCTGGACTATGAGGTCCTTCATGGCTAGTTCAGCCGCCATGTGGAGTTCGACCAATTGCTTCAGTTGGTCACTTAGAGGCATTGGGTGTTTGGCTCCAGTGTATTGGGACCAGAACAGCTTCTCCGTTGAGCTCCCCTCTTCAGCACGATAGAACTCCGGGGCATCCGAAATGATGCGTGGCAGATCTGCGAATGCCCCTGGAGAGCTCCGAATTCGTGTAAGTAAAAGAAATGACTCCCCCACATGCTTGCTTTGCATAAAGAATGCCTTACCCTCCGCTATCTTCTTGGCCACCTCGATTTCTTGGAGGGCCTTTTGGGCTTCAGCCTTGGCGTCTATCACGCTCGGAGGGCCTTCGCAAGCTCAGACTCCTGCGTCTTGAAGTCATGCTCCAAGGACTCAAACTTCTTGCCGAGATCATGGAGCTCTTGCTGTACCTGTACCACCCGAGCATGTTTATTTTCAGGCTCGGTGCGCTCCGTATCCCCCTTGGCTTCGGTCGCGGACAGCGCTTTCTTCAGGGCCGCCACTTCGGTCGTGGTCCCTATTTAAAATCATGATGCTTTTTGTTAGCATCATCAATTTTTCTCCTCTATATGACACACGGACGGGGTTTCACTTACCTTTGTTCTCCTCGAGCTTCCTATTCACGAGGCCGAGCTCTTCTTTGGCTTGCCCCAGGTCGTGCTTCAGTCCGGCAACCTCAGTTGTGTGTGCAACGACAGTCAGCAGCAATGCCTGCTTGTTAACATAGACAAGTACCATTTGTCGTGCTTCTAAGCTGACAGTAGAAAGGGGGGTAGGTATGGAGAGGCAAGATCTTAGCTATGATGAAGGTGTACACACGATGTTTACGAGTTCAGGCCCTTCTCGGAGGAAGTAATAGCCCTACGTCTCGGTGCCTGGAGGCGGTCGATTGGATTGTATGTGTTGGATTACAGAGGGTGCGAACCCTTGTGCCAGAGGAGGGGGTGGCTTATATAGAGTACGCCAGGACCCCAGCCCCACTCCATTACAAGGGAACTAATGTACATAAAGTAGAGGTGTTACTGGTAACGCCAGCATTAAGTACTCTTAATGCTCATGAAGACTAAGGAATAAATATCTGGCTGTTGTGCTCTCTCCTGACCACTGGTCTTCGATATGGTCGAGTGATCTTCCTTGTGGCTGAGTGGCAATAGGTAACCACCGTCGAGTGATGTGACTGTCGAGTGGATTGCACTCGACATATGAGACTGGTGCTCTTCTGTCGACTCTTGGTCTTTTCATCTTCCAGGGTAGTGGCCTTGGGTAGGACATATAGGTCGAGCCTATGACCCTACCCCAGGTCTGCATCCTCGTCAGTAGCCCCCAAATGGATTAACGTGTGAGAGGATAGAAAGACAATATTGGACCTATCTCGTGTCTCCAAGAGTGCTTTCTGTTAGACTGAACGCCTGCGTTGGTACTTCGGGGACGACTCGGTTGCCTTGATCCATTCAGTGATTAATCGACTGAATTGATGACTTCATGCGTCGAGTGTCGCACGGGGGTGCGAGATCTCGGGCACGATTGCCTGCGGGAGACCCCGGATTCTGCGGGATACGAAATTTCAGGGGCGCGCGCAAACAAAGGGGCACCAAAAAAGGGGGACCCGGATAAGCAGCGACGCCTCGATCATCGCGTTGTCTTTTTCGCCACGTTCGTTGCACGCGCAACTGTAGCAGGATTTGACAGGATTGCCCGGCCCCACGCGTCAGTCACTCGGAAGTGAGCCTTTATAAGGTGACGGGGCCGGGGTGCTTGCACTGTGCACTCCTGCCTCTTCTTCTTTCTCCTCTGCTCCTCCACCGCACCAAGCGCCTCTGCCTCAACGCCGCCGCCCTCTAGCCATGGTGAAGGACAAGACGGCAGCGCTGGAGCGCGCCAAGAAAGCAACGGGGGCAGCGAAGGGCAAGAAACCAAATCGCGGATCATCGTCGTGATCGGGGCTGCCGCCAGGCTGGATCCAAGGAGATTGGATCCGGTCTTCGATCCAGCAGGAAGATCTGACCGATCTAGAGGAGTCCGGGCTGATTGCAGCGGGGGCGGCGAGGCTGTTGAAGGGAGAGACGGAGCCACAACCTCGACCGGGTGAGTGCGTCTTGCTTGCCACTCATGTCGACCGGGGGTTCTCGCTTCCTCCGCACCCTTTCTTCCGAGGGTTTTTGAACTTCTTCGGGGCACAGCTCCACCACTTTTCCCCCAATACCATTACGTATCTAGCCGCTTTTGTGTTGATGTGTGAGAACTTCTTAGGGTCTCGACCGCAATGGGGTCTCTTCAAACATATCTTCGCCATTCGATCTCAGTCGGTTAAAAAGGCGAAGTCGAGTGACTCGAAAACCCACGTTATCCAGATGTGCGGGGGCTTAGGCATTCAAAAGAGGAATAGGAGCGCTTTTCCGGCCATGACCCTTCCTAAATCCGTTAGGGGTTGGCAATCGTCCTGGTTCTACTGTCAAGACGTTGCGACTCCAGGTCATTCGACCGGTCTTCCTCCTTTTTCATTCGACCGTGTCCAAACTCCTGCTCCACTGAAGGTTACTGCTGCCAAGACCATGGAGAAGAGGATGTTAGTGGACCGAGTGGTCCAGCTCATCAATGACGGTGTCACTGGCCTGGACTTGTTAGAGGTATTCCTCGCTAGGCGTATCCAGCCTCTCCAGGCCCGTGACCATTCGATGTGGTTGTATTCTGGGCCGAGTGACACCACTCGGGTCCATCCGGAAGAAGTGCCGCTCGACACCGTGGCCTTGTGGTTGAAGAGCATTACGGGCACCCAAGATAACCCTAGAGGATCCAGGCGAGTCATCCCTTTCGGAAGCGACTACCCACCCGACAAGGTACGGTCTTTGTTCCGACTGTTTTCCGCCTGCATTCCGACTGAACTCGACATTGGCTGACTCTTGTCTTGCCCAATTTGCTTCGCAGGTATTCACTGAGATGTACTCCATGCCCAACGACGAACAGAATTTGGTGCAGGACCAGGAGGGGGAGGACAGTGCTGAGGAGAGCGGCGAGTGGGAGTCTCCGGAAGGGGAGGAGGAGGAGGAGAGCTAGGAGTCGGGCGAGGAGGAAGAGGTCGACTCGCCGCCGCGCTCCGAGCATCGATCCAAGTAGCAACACGATCCGTCTGGCGGTCATGCAAAGAGTGCAGCTCCAAGTGCCACCACCCAGAAGCGCGCTCGGAGTCGACTCCGGAGCCGACGGAGAAGGTGGCTAAACAGCCAAAAGTCACCCCTTCCAAGACCCGAAAGGCATTGCCGCGAATCAAGATGGACGTCCCCGTTGCCTCAGGGTGAGTATCTCATTTGTGTTTCTGTGAGTCGACTGAAAGTTCTCTCGATCCGACTGACCAGTCCTTGTGCCTTTTTAGCCCCGCCTCTGCTGCCACTGACATGGACGTTGATAAGGGACCAGAAGGCGAGTTTGTTCAACTCAGTTCTATCTAACTGAGTGAGTGGTCGATTGACTGAAAATTTCATATTACTCTTCTGATGTAGCTCCGCAAGATGTCGTTGTGCTCCCTGATGACGAAGAAGAAGAAGCGCCTCTGCAGGAGAGGAAGAAGAAGAGTGGGGGTTCAAGCAGAAGGAGACTTGAAGTCCAAATCCCTCAGTCGACACCAGCACCGGAGGTGATAGTTTGGACGAGCGTCACATTTGCTGACCCGTTGACGACTGATCATCCATCGGGGTCGACTACACAGACGCCCGCCGCACCAGTACAACTCCACTCGTCTGACCCGGCGGCTGCTTTGACTCCTCTGGAGCCATCTCTCTTTGCTACATATCAGACTCCAGATGACTCGCCAAGTGCCGCTAGGGAAGCCCTTCGCCAGGCGAATCTTTTCATGGAGCAAGTGAAAGTGATGCAGGAAGCTAGTCAGGTAGCTCACAATGCCAGCACTACCCTTCGGGCCAATGTTCAGGTCGGTCAACTTCCAACTGAATTTTTGAACATTGCTTTATATGTGATCACCCACTGGGTGTTCTTCCGTTTAGGACTTCAGAAATCTCTGATTTTTGCACTTTCTGAATCAGTGGGGGCACGTCGAGTGCACCCACTGGGTGTAGTCCCCGAGACCATGGTCGGCTGCTCGCAGTCGACTGGGGTCTGATGAGTGCATTTTTTTGAAACTCTTTTGCTGAGTGTTCATCTGATCCAGTGGGGGCACGCTGAGTGCGCCCACTGGGTGTAGTCCCCGAGACTACTATTGAACCATTGATTCGGTAGTAGTCTGAGAATAAATCTTTCCCTTCGCTGTTACTTGTATGTGTCGACTGACATGCGTGTCTTTCTGGCTGCAGAGGTCTTGTGATCTTGGAGGTCGTCTCACCGAATTAAAGAAGAAGCATATCAGTGTTGAACTTGATCTTGAACTGGCGAAGAAGAACCTGAAGAAAGCTCAAGAAGAAACAACCATCATGGGAGGTAATCACTCGGTCATTATGTCTGCTTTGTAGCTTAACACTTGGTGCTGACTTTTCTTTTAGTCTCTTGAACCGAGTGAATTCACAAAAGCAGATGTGCGTAGTGAAAATCGCCAACTTCAGTCTCGTCTGAAGAGTGTTGTTTCTTTAGAGAAGATGAAGGAAGCTCTGGAGCAGAAGGGTCTGGACTTGGCAGTTGCTCAATAGGAAGCGCGCGAGAAGATGAAGCTTGCGGACGAGAAGCTAGCTTCAGTCAGCAAGTTGGAGGATGAGAACACAACACTGAAGACGGCTGTCTCGGATGCTAACCGCGAAGTCGAGAGGTTAAGGAAGGACAAGGAGAACTTGACCGCTGAAGTTGAGGGTCTCAAGACCAGGACCGGCAAGCTAGATTCTTATTTAGAACAACTTGCAGCAAAGCTTGTCCTGAAGCTTGAAGGTATGTCTATTCAGTTAAATAACCATTGTCGACTGGGTTTTGCAATTCTGCCGACTCATTGTTCGCTGTGATGAAACAGAATTCTGTCACGACTTCGAGGCTGAAACTGGACGGGTCGAGACAGATCTCGACCCCATCAATTGCCCCATGAAAGATGAAGTTGCGATGAACTTGCTTCGACTAGAGTCTCGCTTGGATGGTGCCCTCGACTATCTGGCTCGACTGAAGGCGGCGATGGTCCGAGTGGATGCCGAGCTCTGGTCCCAGGCGGAGATGTCTCGAGACCTTGAGTCTTTGATGACTCGGCTGAACCAGATCGCAGACCGAGTGCAAGAATGGAAGAAATCTTCTGCGCGCTGTGGGGCTGACGTCGCCTTGTCTTTGGTCCGAGTGCATTGCAAGGAGGCCAAGGAGGACAAGCTGGCGGCTCTCAAAGTGGCAAACACCAAGAAGCACTCCTTCCAGGACTTCATGGCTACTTTCCTTGAGGCAGCCACTCGCATCGCCGACAACATCGATCTCGACCGCTTCTGCGACCCAGCCAGTCCTTCTCCCACTGAGTGATTTAAAAAACATTATGCCACCACCTTGATTCACCTCGAAATGCCTAGTGGATTTGTAATCGATAAAATTCCTTCGGGCCTGGCGTAGGAAACTTCGGATTTATCGCCTCACATATGGAATCTATCTTCGAATGAAATTCGCCTTTCCCTCGAATTATTGTATGTTTTCTTAATGCAGCTTCAGGAGAAGAAAAGCCAGTCGACCAGTCCGGGGACCCTCGAGTAGCATCGATCAGCTCATTAGCAAGGCACTCAGCAATGGTCTTGACGTTCCAGTCAACCGGTCGGGTGATCCTTGAGTAGCATTGATCAGCTCATCAGTAAGGCACTCTGCAATGGTCTTGATGTTCCAGTCGACCGGTTGGGTGATCCTTGAGCAGCATTGATCAGCTCATCAGCAAGGCACTCAGCAATGGTCTTGAAGTTCCAGTCGACCGGTTGGGTGATCCTTGAGTAGCATTGATCAGCTCATCAGCAAGGCTCTCAACAATGGCCTTGACGTTCGAGTCGACCGGTTGGGTGATCCTTGAGTAGCATTGATCAGCTCATCAGCAAGGCACTCAGCAATGGTCTTGACGTTCCAGTCGACCGGTCGGGTGATCCTTGAGTAGCATTGATCAGCTCATCAGCAAGGCACTCAGCAATGGTCTTGACGTTCCAGTAGACCGGTTGGGTAAGGTTTTCAGTACTTAGGCAAGTGCTGGGCGGCAGCTAAGCCTCTGAGTGAGAAGATTGCTCATTGCTTGGTAGGATTTTTAACACATAGGCGAACACTGGGCTGCATCTAAGCCTCCGAGCGGGAGGATCGCTCTACACTCGGTAGGATTTTTGACACTTAGGCGAGCACTGGGCTGCGGCTAAGCCCCCGAGCGGGAGGATCAATCTCCACTCGGTAGGATTTTTAACACTTAGGCGAGCACTAGGCTGCAGCTAAGCCCTCGAGCGGGAGGATCGCTCTCCACTCGGTATGATTTTTAACACTTAGGCGACCACTGGGCTGTAGCTAAGCCCCCGAGCGGGAGGATCGCTCTCCACTCGGTAGGGTTTTTAACACTTAGGCGAGCACTGGGCTGCAGCCAAGCCCCCGAGCGGGAGGATTGCTCTTCGCTTAGTAGGATTTTTAAAATTTAGGCGAGCACTGGGCTGCAGCTAAGCCTCCGAGCGGGAGGATCGCTCTCCACTCGGTAGGATTTTTAACACTTAGGCGAGCACTGGGCTGCAGCTAAGCCCCCGAGTGGGAGGCTCGCTCTCCACTCGTTTATAACACTTAGGCGAGCACTGGGCTGCAGCTAAGCCTCTGAGCGGGAGGATCGGTCTCCACTCGGTAGGATTTTTAACACTTAGGCGAGCACTGGGCTGTAGCTAAGCCTCCGATCTGGAGGATTTTTAACACTTAGGAGAGCACTGGGCTGCGGCTAAGCCCCCGAGTGAGAGGCAGACTCATCACTCAGTAGGATTTTCCACACTTAGGCGAGCACTGGGCTGCAGCTAAGCCTCCGAGTGAGAGGCAGACTCATCACTCGGTAGGATTTTTAACACTTAGGCGAGCACTGGGCTGCAGCTAAGCCCCCGAGCGATGGGCAGACTCATCACTCGGTAGGATTTTTAACACTTAGGCGAGCACTGAGCTGCAGCTAAGCCTTCGAGTGAGAGGCGGACTCATCACTTGGTTGGATTTTTATCGATTTGCTTCAAGAGAAGCAGATCCATGGCTAAGGTAATGTACACAAAAGAAACAAACAACAACCATTTGGAAGGAGCAAATTATGTCTTTTGATAGTTAAGCTAAAAGGTATTCCTTATTACATATGATCGGTCTAAAACATCTAAGTTTAGAAAGGGCGGAGCAGATCTGCATTCCAGGCGCGCGGCTCATCTTTGTTGTGTTCGACGTTGAAGAGGTGGTATGCTCCATTGTCGAGCACCTTGGTGATGACGAAAGGGCCCTCCCAAGCGGGGGAGAGCTTGTGTGGCTTTTGCTGATCCACTCACAGGACCAAGTCCCCCTCCTGGAACGCACGACCCCTTATGTTCTTGGCATGGAATCAACGTAATTCTTGCTGATAAATGGTCGACCAGATCAAGGCCATCTCTCTTTCTTCCTCCAAGAGGTCGACTGCATCTTGTCGGGCTTGCTCTGCCTCTTCTTCTGAGAAGAGTTCGACTCGGGGAGCGTTGTGGAGCAAATCGCTCGGCAAAACGGCTTCGGCTCCGTAGACTAGAAAGAATGGAGTCCGTCCAGTCGACCGATTGGGGGTCGTCCTCAGTCCCCAAAGCACCGATAGAAGTTCGTCGACCCAAGCCCCTGCCACGTGCTTGAGGTCACGCATTAGACGAGGCTTCAGTCATTTGAGAATCAAACCATTCGCTTGTTCCGCCTGTCCATTCGACTGGGGATGGGCGACTGAAGCGTAATCGACCCTCATGCCTTGGGAGGCACAAAAAGCTTTGAACTCTTCCGAATCGAAATTCGATCCGTTATCTATGATGATGCTGTGTGGGACGCCATATCTGAATATAAGCTCTCTGATGAAACTCACGGCTGTGCTTGCTTCAAGGCTCTTGATGGGCTTGGCCTCGATCCATTTGGTGAACTTGTCGACTGCTACCAGCACATGAGTAAACCCACTCCTGCCTGTCCTCAAGGGTACAACCATGTCCAGTCCCCAAACGGTGAAAGGCCAGACGAGTGGAATAGTCTTCAGAGCTGATGCAGGTTTGTGGGACATGTTGGAATAAAACTGACAGCCTTCACACTTGTCCACTATTTCCTTTGCCATCCCATTGGCGTGTGGCCAGTAAAACCCGGCTCGGTATGCTTTGGCTACGATGGTCCGTGAGGACGCATGGTGACCACAGGTCCCCGAGTGAATATCGTTGAGGATCATTCGGCCTTCTTCTGGCGTGATGCACTTCTGGCAGGCTCCAGTTACACTTTCCCTGAACAACTGTCCCCTTATCACAGTGAAGGCTTTAGACCGTCGGACGATCTGTCGAGCCTCTTCTTCATCCTCTGGGAGTTCCTTCCTAAGGATGTACGCAATATATGGCACTGTCCAGTCGGGCGTAATGACCAAAACCTCCATGATTAAGTCCACCACGGCTGGGATTTCGACTTCAGTTGGATCTGTGGCGCTCTTGGGCTGTGGTGACTCTTCGGTGAAAGGGTCTTCCTAAACCGAAGGTGAATGGATATGTTCTAGAAACACATTTCGAGGAATAGCTTCTTTCTTGGAACCTATCTTGGCCAGCTCATCTGCAGCTTGATTTTTCAGTCGGGGCACATGGTGGAGCTCCAAACCTTCAAACCTCTTCTCCAACTTTCTCACTGCATTGCAATAACCTGTCATGGCTGGACTCCTGACATCCCATTCCTTCATTACTTGATTAACCAACAAATTTGAGTCGCCGTAGACCTTGAGACGACGGACACCGAGTGAAATGGCCATACGCAACCCGTATAGAAGTGCTTCATATTCAGCTCCGTTATTGGAGTAATCAAAATGAATCTGGAGAACGTAACTAAGCCTGTCTCCGCGGGGGGATACCAAAACTACCCCAGCACCTGAACCATTCAGCATCTTGGAGCCATAAAAAAACATAGTCCAATGCTCCGAGTGAACTTGAGTCGGCAATTTCTGCTCAATCCACTCGGCCAGAAAATCTGCAATTGCTTGGGACTTGATGGCCTTCTTTGCCTCGAACTTGATATCCAAAGGGAGGAGTTCAATCGCCCATTTGGCCACTCGACCAGTTGCATCTCTGTTGTTCAGAATTTTGGATAGTGGCGCATCGCTGACGACTGTAATGGAGTGGTCAGAGAAGTAATGCGTGACCTTCTTCATGGTCATATATATTCGGTAGACAAGCTTTTGATAATGCGGGTATCGCTGCTTGGACGGAGTCAAAACTTCAGAGAGATAATAGACTGGGTGTTGAACCTTGTAGGCTTTTCCTTCTTACTCTTGTTCGATCGTCAGCACCGTACTGAGAACTTGTCTAGTCGCTGCGATGTAGAGCAATAAAGGCTCTTTACTGATTGGTGCAGCGAGCACCGGCTGGGTGGAAAGCAGGGTTTTGAGCTCTGCAAACGCTGCTTCAGCTTCATCAGTCCACTCGAACTTAACAGACTTTTTCATCAATCGGTAAAGAGGCAAAGCCTTTTCACCGAGACGATAAATGAATCGACTAAGGGCGGCCAAACAACTAGTCAGCTTCTAACGTCATGCACTCGCACAGGGCATTTTATTCGGAGAATGGTATCAACTTTCTCTGGATTTGCGTCGATCCCTCGTTCGGAAACGAGAAAACCAAGTAACTTTCCCCCTGGAACTCCGAACGTGCATTTTGACGGATTAAGCTTGATATCGTACCTTCTAAGGTTGGCAAAGGTTTCTGCAAGGTCAATCAATATGTCGAAACCTTTGCAAGACTTGACCACGATGTCATCCATGTACGCTTCCACATTTCGAATGATTTGAGTGAGCAGGCACTTCTGAATCATTCTCATAAATGTGGGTCCGGCATTTTTCAAACCAAAATGCATGGTGACATAGCAAAAGCACCCGAAGGGGGTGATGAAGGCTGGTTTTATTTCATTGGGACCATACAGTCGGATCTGATGGTATCCGGAATACACATCTAAGAAAGACAAGCGCTCACACCCCGCAGTCGAATCAACAATCTGATCGATGCGAGGGAGAGGGAAATGATCTTTCGGGCAGGCCCGATTGATATGCTTGAAATGAATGCACATACGAAGTGAATCATCCTTTTTAGGAACCACGACTACATTGGCTAACCACTCGGAGTGGTAGATTTCATGGATGAACTATGCTGCCAACAGTCGAGCTACTTCCTCGCCAATTGCTTTCCTCTTCTGCACGGCGGACTGCCGAAGGTGCTCTTTGACGGGTTTTACTTTGGGGTCGACACGCAAGCGGTGCTCGGCCAGTCCCCTGGGCACACCTGGCATGTCAGAAGGTTTCCATGCAAAGATGTCCCAGTTCTCATGGAGGAACTGGACGAGCGCTGCTTCCTATTTGCTGTCGAGTGTCATTGATATATGAGTTGGTGCAGCATTGGGATCCGTCAGGTGAATATGCACTGGCTTCGTCTCACCAGTCGATTAGAATGCAGAATCTGTGGCAGGCTTCTTGGCTCTCAGCAAATCACTCAGATTTGCACCCTTCTGATATTCTTGGAATTCAACTGCTGCCGTTTGTTCGTCGGCGATCTTGGAACCTTTCTGGAAACATTCTTCAGCCTTCTGCCGATTGCCTGTAATCGTGAGCACACCTTTGGGGCCGGGCATTTTCAGTTTGAGATACACATAACATGGTCGAGCCATAAAGCGGGCATAGGCTGGCCTGCCCAAAATGGCATGATAGGCACTATGGAAATCCACGACTTCAAATGTCAACTTCTCCTTTCGGTAATGCCTTGAATCACCGTAAACCACGTCGAGGGCGATCCGGCCGAGTGACTCAGCTTTCTTCCCGGGAATAACACCATGGAAACTCATATTGCTCTCGTTAAGCTTGGACATCGGAATGCCCATTCCTTTCAAGGTCTCCGCATAGAGGATGTTCAGACCACTGCCGCCATCCATCAGAACTTTGGTCAGCCGAGTGCCCCCAATGATAGGGTCGACCACCAGTGCTTGCCTCCCAGGGGTGGCCACACGAGTAGGATGGTCAGACTGGTCGAATGTGATGGTCGTCTGAGACTACCTTAGATAGGCAGTCTTCTCGGCAGGGGCGACCATGTTTACTTCTCTGTTGATGACCTTCAATCGACTTTTACTTTCAACATCAGCAAAAATCCTCAGAGTGGAATTGAGCTTGGGATAACCATCATCTTCCTCCTCATTTTCCTCTTTATCCGACTCGTTTTTTTCTCATTGGGTGGTTTCTATCGGAACTGCTGGATCAGGAGTCGACACTGCCGGATGGTATGTTTCAGATAAATCAGATTACCTTCCTCATCTTTCTTCGTATGGATGTGGCACGGCAAATCCATCACGTCATTTCCTTCCTTATCCTTCACCTTCTTAGGGGGCCAGGGCCCCTTAGGTTTTCCCTTAAACTTTC
Organism: Triticum aestivum; assembly: GCF_018294505.1. Lineage (NCBI taxonomy): Eukaryota > Viridiplantae > Streptophyta > Magnoliopsida > Poales > Poaceae > Triticum > Triticum aestivum. Next base: position 735,828,628 of record NC_057798.1, on the reverse strand, counting down.
CTTGGTTTATTGCCGCAATCTCTCCAGGTGCCGCTGGCTCGGCCTTACGCTTCTGTTTCCGACTGGAGTTACCCACACCGGCCTCTTGACCGACTGGTTTGCCCTACCCGCTACGGAGTCGATCCTCCTCTTCCCCATTAGCATACCGGGTGGCTATCTCCATCATTCGAGCCAGCGTCATATCACCAGTTCGACCGAATTTCAAGACCAACTCTCTGTACTTGACGCCTTCCTTGAAGGCGCACACAGCCTGATGTTCTGAAACATTCTCAACAGTGTGATGCAAAGTGGACCATCTCTGGATGAACTCTCTCAAAGTCTCATTCGGCTTCTGCACGCAGTGCTGCAGCTCAGGCAATCCTCCGGGTTGCTTGCAAGTGCCCTCGAAAGTTCTCACGAACACCCGAGATAGCTCTTCCCAACTGTGAATACTGCCCGGAGCCAACTGAGTCAGCCATGCTTGGGACGATCCTTCCAACATAAGTGGAAGATGTTTCATTGCAATCTCGTCGTTACCACCTCCAATCTGCATAGCCACTCGGTAATCTTCAAGCCAAGTTTCAGGCTTGGATTCACCAGTGAACTTGCTGACTCCGGAAGCCAGCCTGACGTTGGGAGGTATCACCGCCGCCCTGATGGCTCTGCCGAAACACTCGGGACCAGAAACATGCACTCGACTGCCACTTGGACGGTCTCTGTCTGGGTCCTCTCTGTCTGCCCTGTTTCGGTCGACCAGGCCTTGATAGATCTTGCGTCAAAGCCTGGTTCCCTTGGGTCGATAGACGCTCTGCGCTCACCACTATGTTGGCGCCTATCATCGTTCCGCCGAGGCACATACAACGCACTCCTCAGGGGAGGTGTGGGCCCTCAACGGCGATTGTCAGAGTCGAGTGGATGATCATATTGCCCACGCCCCTCACGTCGCGGAGGCGATCTGGGGCTGTGAGCCGACTGAACCGTGTCCGCTACAACGGATCTACTGTGAGTCCTGTTCCGCGACTGAGATACGGTTGTATTATACTCTCCCGCTGCCCTGAGCAGGGCCCAGATTTGCATCAACCCTCTGTCGGCTTCTGACTGGGAGGGCTGGATCGACTCTGCTATGCGGGCTGCAGTTGCGAGATTCTGAATCCACTAAAAAAGGACACATCCATGACATTTTGGGCCGAATGAATTTTTTTCCTATCATACGTATGACACTTCTATGACGATAATTGTGACAAAACCCGGTATCATCATAGATGTGGTGGGCTCCTACTTCTATGACAAAAAATCATGACAGAAAATGGGCTTTTCGTCCTGGGCGGGCCGGAGACGCAGCTGCATGACATTCTTTGGGCCATCCATGACGGAAAAAACCGTGGTAGAAGCGAGGGGAAGGAAAATTTCGGGGAGTTGCCGGTTACGGTGGGAGGTCGGGGCGGAGCAATGCGCGTTTCTCTCATACATACGCGTGTGTGTGCGAGGCATTGGCTCTAACTGAACCCGAGCGAGGCGTTGGGCTCTAACTGAACCCGAGCGATTGCACTGCAGGCTACGCGTTATTGAACCCGAGCGATCGATCGATGGCTGTTAACTGAACCCGATGGAGCGATTCCTTCGCTACTGCTGCTAACTGAAGCCGATCGATTCTGCCTCTGGGATGAAAAGTGAGTGTTGCGGGGGGGTTTGGATGAACAGTGAGCGGTGGTGTTGCCTCTGGATGAATAGGAACCCGTGGTGTGGAGGGCTGGATGAACAGTAGACGGTGGAGGGGTGTCCGTGGAGGGGTGGTTGAACAGGACCCCGTGGTGTGGAGGGCTGGATGAACAGTAGACGGTGGAGAGGTGCCCGTGGAGGGGTGGTTGAACAGTAGCCGGTGGAGTAGCGCGCGGTGGAGGCTGGATGCACAGGAGCCCATGGAGGCTGGAGGAGGTCGACGGTAGCCCGTGGAGGCTGGAGGAGGTTGACGATGGAGATGAACAATAACTCGTGGAGTCCCGTTTTGCGGTACGCCACACCCCTCCCCCCCCCATTTCGACCGTAGCGCTCCAACACAAGTCCGTTTCGTCTGTTTTGCGGTACGCCACACCCCTCCCGATCAACAGGACCCCGTTTCGACCGTAGGAGGTCCGTTTCCTCCATTTTGCAGTACGCCAGACCCCTCCCGATGAACAGGATCCCGTTTCGAACGTGGCCGGTCGAACACAAGGCTGTTTCCTCCGTTGTGCGGTACGCCAGGCCTCGTTTCCATCGCCTATTCCGTCCAAGCCCTCCCGATGAACACGACCACGCATTCCGTTCCGACCCAGCCGGTTGGCTCCCACGCGTTCCGTTGCCTCCCGATGAACACGACACATTCCGTTGCCTCCCCATGAACACGACGACGATGTTGTTTCTCCGTTCCGACTCAGCCATGTACGTATGCGCGAGTAGGTAATCGAGACGCTGCCCGTATGTACGTACGTGGCCGTATTTTCTTTCTTGCACCCTCGCCGTTGTACGTACATGTACGTGCGTGCCTCTACTACGACCAGTATGTACGTACACGTTCGCGACCAGAATGACAATGCTACGTACGCTTCGAGCAGGTGGGTCCCGACTGTCAAGCACTTGTCTGCGAAGATGTTGCTGGTGGGTCCCAGCAGTCAGGGGGGCGAATCGTTTTTTTTTTTGCCCGGACGCACTACCTTGTGTGCAAAGATGTAGCTGGTGGGTCCCAGCATTCAGGGCGGCGAATCTTTTTTTTTGCCTGGATGCACTTCCTTGCGTGCGAAGATGTAGCTAGTGGGTCCCAGCAGTCAGGGGGAAACATTTGTTTCGCGAAATACGGTGGCCCGTTCGGTGGATCCCCACTGTCAGGTGGAGGAATAATTATTTTGCGCGTAATAAGGAGGCACTTCCTTGCGGCCGCCGTGGACCCAGCTGTCAGCCTCTCCACGCACAGTACTCTTCCGATGGAAGTCGGTAGTTCACCACATTGACCACGCCAGACCGAGAGCACCACGGTTGTGGACGACGGCAAGGCCTAGGAAGGGGACGATGCAGAGCTGGGGAAGACACAGCAGTGGATGCCCACGCGAAGAGGAGTACGAGGGTGAGGCTGTCATCGCCGCAGAATAATAGGGGTGTGGGGGAGTAGAGGGATGGCCTGGCCAACGGTGGGAGTAGTAGGGGGCAGTGAGGCCTCCGCGGCATCACAGCCGACCACGGGAGGCAGGAGCACGCGGCACGACCGGCACTGCTTTGGGCGGCTGGAGCACGAAGACCAGAGGTTCAAGAAACACTACGACCGTTGGATGGACATCGTACGGTCACTGGAGTTAGAGTTGTTCATATTGACTAAGTTGACAAAGCCCTCCGTCCTCGTAAACTTAGTAGGCCCACAAGTCAGCCTCCCACCAAGGTGAGTCCCGGCTAGCAGGGGGAGTATTCATTTTTTTGTGCTTAATAAGGAGGCATTTCCGGGGGTCCGAGCTGACAGTGGGGGGAACATTTTTTTGGTGAAATACGGAGACCCTTCAGGTGGGTCCCAGCTATCAGGTGGAGGAATCATTATTTTGCACGTAATAAGGAGGCATTTTCCTGTGTGGGCCCCTACTGTCAGCCTCTTCCGATGGCTGTTGTTTGTTGACCATGTTGACCTCACCGCACCGAGAGCACAAACGCGGTGGACGAGGGTGGGGCCCAGGAAGAGAACCACCCGGAGCCGACGAAGCCACCGCAGCGGATGCCCACTCTGAGGGGAGAACGAGCACTGACTGGTCGGCTGCGGGGTGAGGTTGACATCTCCGGAAAATAACAGGATGTGTGGGTGGTTAGAGGGATGGCCTGGCGGCAGCACAGCCAGCCACGGGAGGAGGGAGCAGGCAGTCCCGCCGGCGCTGGTTTGGGCGGCTCGGGCAGGAAGATCAAAGATTGAAGAAGCACTGCGGCCGTTGGATGGACATCCAACGGTCACTGATGTGTGTTAACTAAGTTGACAAAGCCTTGCGTACGCGTCAAAAAAAAGTTTAGGACAGCGTCATCGTCAACCTAGTAGGCCCAAAAGTCAGCCTCCAAATCTGTGGAAAACAACATACAGCCCATTAGCCATTATTTTCAATAATTTACAGCCCATTTGCTAATTCTTAAGGATATTTGAAGCTCATATTCTTTTTATTAGCACTACTGACCATATATTCTGGGCACTGCTAAAAAATTCAACGAAATTTTGCATATTTTGGTGGGGTCCGAATTCTTTTAATCACGAAATTTCAAGTCACGTTAAAAATAGTTTTCAAAAAATTATATCAAAATAAAACTCAAAAAATAATTCTCCGCAAAAAAATGAATGAAATTTAGAATCTTAACTAGCAAGATGCCTGTTCGTTGCACGGAACATGAAGATGCATTTGTATGAGTAGTTTATCTTGTGGGTGAAAAGATGATATTTTAATGTAATTGCCAGTTGGCTTTGGTTTTTATAAGAGTAGAGAGTAGAGAAGTCCTGAAAAAATGATATTTTAATGCAATTGCCGGTTGGCTTTGGTTTAAAAATTTACAGCCCATTGCTTACAACTTATAGCCCATTTTCTGGGGAAGCCCATTTCTTATCCCTCCTTGTCTTGAAAGATTTGCAACCCAGCAGGGCTGAGAAAAGCAAGTAGGCCTCGGTTTTGGTATTCTCCAAAAAAAGAACTGGGCTAGCCAATTTCAGAAAGAAAAAAATATCAACTGGGCTCGTCATGTGCTTAATAAAAGCGTAAGCGTGGGCTAGACGGGCCACAGCCCCCGCACAGTGCACAGTTGAGCTCCGTCTCTGAAACTGAAAAACAACTGGGCGAGCTGCTGGGTCCCTGGTGTTATCTGCTCGTTGTGTAATTTTCTCGTTTATTGACTACATTGACAATGGCGTTGAACCTAGTTGTCGAACAATTAGGAGGAAGTATTGTTTTGGCTTGTAATAATGAGGCACCTGCTTGCGAAATGCAATGACCCTGGTGGGTCCCTACTGTCAGCCTCTCCACGTACAGTCATCTCCTAATTCCTATTGGTTGTTGACCATGTTGACAACACCAGACGGCGGCGAGCACAGCGAGCTAACCAAGGCGGAGAACGACGGCAAGGCCTCAGACGGGAATGAACAGCAGCCATGAAAGATGCGGCAGTGTAGAGGCAGGTCGAGGGGAGTACGAGGGAAACAACATGCAAGTCAAGCATACAAATGGTACAAAAAGCCCAAGGATTAATTGTTCATCAAATTTTTAGACAAAACCCAGATTGAACATGACAGTAACATCTAACCCAACCACTCTTTTTTGTAGTCACAAACAAATGGATCGGTCTGATCCATAAAATCAACATCCTGTGCAAAAAAATTTATTTTAGGATGTCTACAACTTGTTGTAAATAGAAGCTGAGCACATTTAGAAGCCCATTTGTCCACCTGAAACTTCTTTTTTTGCTGTTGAACATGTTCGTCCGTGAGAAATCTCTTTCTGTAAAAATTAAGCCTCATGGACAATAGTAACCTCTCATTCAACAGGAAGAATGTGACAAAGCTTCTGTTTTCCTGGTTGGATGCATATCCTCCCATCGTTATTGTCCTCAAACGAATGTCATGAGAACTGAGAAAATCCTTGTGTTTATTACGCCAACGATTGGTTATATGTTTTTTTCCATGTGGTTCTGCCTAAGTAGACATGAAGATTGAAAACAGTTAAGGTCTGAAAAAAAGTATGTCGAAAGAACGACAGCTGAACAGTTAATTCTAGTACAATACATACGGGCTTTCAATGTGCATGAAATCATCACCTCTATGTATAAATGTCAGGACCCCGACTCAATGCCACATCGATCTAGCATGTAACACCTCATATCACTTTGTGGCCTCATGCACGGTATTCCCACGGGTGTCGCCTTACCTTTGCCCAGGACCGTTTGCGCATTTTGGCACATGTAGATGATAGTGTCGCTAGCATCCATATGATAAGGAGCCCGGGCTGACATGGCTAGTCGTAAACCCAAAGTGGCACAGACTTACAGGGACAGGCATCCATGACCCAGCATCGAACATGTCGGTCATCAGCGAGTGAATCTGGGCTGTAGCACTAGGCTAGCAGGACTCCGGTAAACCGGGCTGTAGCGGGCTAACAGGACTCCTGTATTCATCGCGTGACATTTCCCCGAAGGGGACAGACACAGGAACGAAGAAGGACACATGCCGGCCAGCCTAAGTGTTCCGGAGCAGTAGCAAGCTACCATGGCTCAGTGGAAGCACTAGGAGACATTTCCCGGTAAGAGAGGCTACCAAGGATAAACAACTACATAGTCAGATCCCACACATACCAAGCATTTCAATAACATACACACAATATGCTCGATATGTGCAAATACAACATGGCATCACAACATGACTCTACAACTCAAGTATTTATTAATAGGCTCCGAGGAGCGAGATATTACAAACATGGGTCTCTCGACCCAGCATTCAGAGCATTCAAGTCAAAGCACAAGCGTAAGCTTAACATGTCTGAGTACAGACATCTACAAATGAAAAAGGCTGAGAAGCCTGACTAACTACCAGGTCCTGCCGAGGGCACAAGATCGTAGCTGAGGTAACAAGCTAAACGTCGAAGTCCACATGGAACTACTAGCGAGACTGAAGTCTCTCTGCAAAAACATAAAATAGGCAAACGTGAGGACAAATGTACCTAGCAAGACTTACATCAGAACTATCTACAAATGCATCAGTATCAACAAAGGGGGTGGTGGGCTTTATCTGCAGCAAGCCAGCTTTGACTCGGTGGCTATCCTAGTCTATGAATGCAATTCACTCTCTTGAGGTGGCGCACACGAGTCCACATATTCACCATATCACTACACCACTATGGATCCGCTCCCGTCTCCCTACGAGAACGTCATCCATAGCACTCACGCTTATCTTGCGTATTTTAGAGTATCCACTTTCACTTGTCTATGAACTGTTATAGGCAACCCAGAAGTCCTTTACCACGGACACGACTATTCGAATAGATGATGTTAACCCTGCAGGGGTGCACTTCTTCATACATGTTTCCACCACTTAGCGTCTGCACATGACATGTGCTCGGCAGACTTCAAGCGAAAGCCGACGTGGGTGTAGACCACGACCTACCTAAACACTCAAATCTCTAGTCCAGGTCTATCGCCTATTCAGGTTCCATCCGCAGGGAGTCCGGCCAAGGTTTCCACATACGGCCCCGAACGATGTGTATAGGGTTCCGTGACACCAAACGGGCGCCCGGTATACCCGGCCACGTGCCTACCGCATCACAGCCCACCCCTCCGGTCAGCGCTGCGCATGGCCTCCAGCATACTACAAACACCAGAAACTACTTGCAACTCCTAGACAGAGGACAAGGGTGATTAAGAAGTCGAGCGGGGTCATATTTCAGGGCCCAATGCATGGTAGTAGCTGAATCATGGATCACAAACACAGAACTCAGTTCCTGAGGACGACTTTAATGAGACAACCCACCATGTACTCCTACATGGCCTCTCTCTGCTACCTTTACCAAATCGTGTTCATACACTTAGCTCATACACAGTAGGACATGTTCACACACCTCTAATTCATGCCCGATGAATCAGACCTGCCTCAACTCTAAGCAGTAGCATGCATGACAAACAAACATGAATGAGTAGGCACAACAGGGCTCAAACAACTCCTACTCATGCTAGTGGGTTTCATCTATTTACTGTGGCAATGACAGGTCATGCAGAGGATAAAGGGGTTCAGCTACCGCACCAAGTAACAAATGAATCGTTGTTGTCCTAATGCAGTAAAGTAGAGCAGGAGCGAGAGAGTAGGATTGTATCGGAATGAACAAGGGGGTTTTGCTTGCCTGACACTTTTGAAGATAGCATTGAGTCTTCATTGGTGTCAACGATCACAACGTCGGTACAACGTCTACCGAGGGGGAACAACACCGACAAACAGAGAAGAAACACGATCAATGCAATGCACAATATGATGCATGCTATGACATGGCAATAAGAATGTGCTTTGGCTAATGCAAGCTAGAACAGATTGAGATGAGTCTATTTGAACCAAAGATTCAAATGCAAACCCATCTTAAGAGGTCATAAAAGTGCATTAACTTGTTTCACCTAAACAGCAAGGTTAATGTGTTCTAACATGCATGAAACCGGTGCAGATGGATAGATTGTATTTTTCTAATCATTTTTCATATACAATTTATTTTATTTGAAGCTACGGTTGATTTTCTATGATTTTTAGAAGTTTTAGTTATTTTCTGGAATTTCCTGTATAAGAATAATTCCAGTAATTCAATTAATGCGTCAGCACTGCGTCAGGGTGACGTCAGCGGTCAACGGGGGTTGTCCAGGTCAAACTGACCTGTGGGCCCTGCGTGTCAGTAGTTAGTTTAACTAACTAATATTTGTTAGCGCTAACCCTAGGTTAATTAGCAGAGCGGGCCCCACTTATCATAGGCTCAGGGGAAGTCAACCTGGGCCCACCCAGTCAAGGTCAACGGGTCAAACCCGCAGGTGTTTAGCCGCCGGCGAGGCCAGACGCGGCAGTGGGAGTGCAATTTCGCGTTCAAGCGACCAAATGGGCGGCGGGGAGTGTTTACGCGTAGCTGGGAGCAAGCCGCAGTGTTTGGTGGCGGTGGTTGGGCTCGGGGTTGCCGGAAACGTCGCCTGCGACGAGTTTGGCGGCGAACGGAGCTCGGGTGATCTCGGACTCATCGCTAGGCGGCACAGCGATGCGCGTGGGTTAGGGCGTTGAGCTCCTGGGGTGCGTTAGGGCTAGTGGACAAGGTGGCGCGGCCGTTGGGTGGCCGGAGCCTCGTCAGCGATGAGCTCCGCGGCGGCGCGTGTGGGTGAGCTACGTGCAGTCGCTATGGGGATCGAGAGAGGAAACATGGAGGATGGGGAGGTAGCTAGGCTTATGGCGGTTGCAACGGAGCTGACGGCGAGGTCGGGGACGAACTGTTGCGGTGGTGACAGCAAAGGGGATCTTCGGCGGTGACGGAGTCGGGCGAGGTCGGTGCAAAGGCTTCGGGGAAAGAGAGCGCTCGGGGCTCGGCTTGCTCGAAGGAGAGGAGGGCGGTGGAGCTTCTGTACACGGTGGCATGGTGCAGGGACGATGGAGAGCGCGACTACGGCGACGGTGCGGCTGCGGTGGCGTTGGCCATGGTGCGGGAGAGCGAGGGAGAGGAGCTTGGGAGGAAAGGGTGTGTCTGTGGGCTCAGGGAAGGAGTGGGTGACCGACCCAGGGCGGCAGAACGGCGAGGGGAGGAAGCAGGGCGGCGGGCAGCTGCGTGGCGCGCGCTGGTGCCAACGTCGAGCACCTAGATGCCTGCCTAGCCAAGCCAAGCAGCTCGCTGGAGCAGTGGCTAGGCTGGGCCGGCAGGTGGGCTTGCCAGATGGGCGCCAGGTAAGCCTCTGCTTTGCTTTGTTTTTCTTTTTTTATTTTTCCGTAAGTTTGTGGCTTTATAAAAAATAGCTAGGTACTTCTAAAAATCCTGAAAATAATCAGGGGCTCTATTTAGAATATATCCAACAGCCCAAACTTATTTTCAGAATTATTTGAGCATTCAAAATATTTACTAGCATTTAAATGCCCAAATGCAATTTACCTATGATTTAATTCAATGACCTTCTGTTGAGCTAGAAAAATCTGCACCAATTTTGCCAGAGGTTCGAACCCAAGACAAAGAGGGTGAACTTTTTAGAAGGGCATTTTAGGTTCATGGAAAATATTTTTAGTAAGCCTTAGTTGAATTCAGAGGGGTTCTGGGGGGTTCTGGCTTCCCCAATTCAAGTTTATGATGGAAAGTAGACATGATGCAACACTCTAATGCATGGACTAGCTGGGATGTGACAACTCACCCCCACTAAACAAGAATCTCGTCCCGAGATTCAAGACGTGAGGTAAGAAGACGGAGGGGGGCACAAGACCAATACAATCTTCACGATCCAGGTTGCACCTCATAAGGTTGTTGATTTGTTGCATACGTTGATCTTGACATCCTCGCTTTTGAGATCTTCATCCACATGACGACGATGGTGGAAAGGAACTCTACTAGGATTGAACTTCTCAAAGATCGAACTATACAATCTCAACTCGCGGAATGAGATGTTGAAACATCTTGAGTTGAGACACAAAACACATCGAGAGGGATGGAAGAACAAACGACGGGGTTTGTTTTGGTGGGCAACAATTCCACTCTTAGAAAGATGGTGGATGGTGTCAAGGTGGCGAGGAAATAATTTCCATGATCCCGTAATGGGGCACCTTGAAAAAGGTGACTCGTTGAACTGCTCCCTTAAGTGGCAAAAAGAATTACTTTTGATCCATAGATCATTGAAACTCTTCATACCATCTTAAGGCAATTTACAATTGATCGATCGAAAGAGCTCGAAGGAATGGCATACTCTGACTAGGATGGATGATGTGGACTACCTTGTTGAGGACAACGCAATGGATGATTTTTGCTTATCATTGGGAATGGATGGGACCCATGGTAGGACCACTTTTGGGGATGATCCTGAACAGGAGTTACTAAGAAGGCAGCCCATAGTGAAATGGCACAAAGACGGTGCAAGCTAGGAACAAAATGCAAATATTGGAATGTTCCAACCATCATATCTGCCTGAGATTCAGATCTGGTTAGTAACAGGATACTTCAGACAACATGTCCGAAAAGGAAAAGGTTGCAACACAAATCGACGAGATGATATTGTGAGATTCTTGGGGGATGAACTACGGTAGCAAGCTCCAAAACATGAGATAGTTCTGCTACACACATGAGAACACGTTGTCCCAGACAAGCATGACCATGTAGTAGTCTTATAATAAAACACTATCGAGTTCAGGTCGGAAACCATCAACGAGGATATCGAAGTCCTTGCATAAGTCTAGCTCTTAAGAAGGAACTTCTTCTCCTTGAACAAATCAATCAGTGGCTTGGTGTGCTAGGGATACGTATAGAATGAAGATGATCAGTCTATCAGACCATGGAATACTTCACACATGCATGACTGATTTCGAATGATTCCAAAGGAAGCAACATTGACTTCTCTAATTCATGGCGGCAACTTGCATTAAATGCACATGATCTAGAGGAAGTCACTTCTTTCATCCGAACATATGCTTCATGAACTAGCATGAAGAAATGCTTTCAGAAGTTTCCAACACTAGCTTAGTGTTCAACAAAATCTTGGAGGGAATAAGGATGTTTTCGACGGGCTCAACAACAAGTTATCGAGATTTCCATATAAATGGAATTCCATAATTATGTGAACAAGGTGATAACATTGGTCAGACCCAAACGTATAATGGTGTATGCTCGAGGAATCAACCATGAGTAAGACAACATTACGAATATCGTTGGTTCTGATTTGACTTGACAAGAGCCCATGCTCAAATTAAAGATTGGTTAAGATAATAGATCCAACAACTGATCACAGGGACCAATCGATGAAGATATCATCTTTCTTCAACAAACACACACACACACACAAAGATATCCCTTAAAATGAACTAAGTCGGACAAGCATTTATCATCCAACTCTCCAAGTTGTTGTTTAGCTTAGCCAACTAGTTTAGGGTATCCAACACAGATTCTTGGAGAAGGGTGTTTACAAGAAACCAACTTGATCACGAACCCTACATAGCGGTCAGGTGACAACCTGGTAATACTTTCGAGAAGATATTCAGAAAATTACGAACCACCAATATGTTATTAAGCTCGAGAACAATCTTGCTTCCAAGGCAAGATGATGTGATCAATTAGGCAAGGGATTGAAATCCTAACTCATTGATCGAAGAGTGCACTAGAAATAAGGACTAGGTAGCACAATCTATCTTAGAATGATGATTCAATAATCAGCACGCTAAGAATGAGGTTGTTGTCCATTTAACTACCAAGCAACGGAGTTGCTAGCAGTATGGATTTCACACATCACATTCCATTTGTCGGTATTCCGGTTGCAACAACACAGGGACCGAGGAATGAAAAATGATGGCGAGAGTATCACTGTATCAAGAATTCATAAGAGGTTGTACAATTCCCATGACATTCTTGACATAAGATTGCAATACTCCGGGGTGGAACAGATTAGAAGCAAGATTGGAATTTTATCTGCGGAATACAATTGCTTTGACCCAATCCTAGAAATGGACAAGGTACTGGAGTTTGTTTCTCCCAGTCATTCTAGAATAGAATGGCTCGACGGACCACAAGAATACTAGGCATCGATGAACATGGTTACACAACTACTCCTGTCTATCAATTGATAGACGAGGGTCAGAAGACAACTAAAGAGGGACAATCCCAAAATAACATATGATTTCCCGAGTTGTGGATGCATGGATTAGGATGTCGAACGAGTTCAACATATTTCTTCCAGACAATTCATGTAGAGAGGTAGGACTGGCAGAGTCATGATTATGAATGGAGAACTCCTCAAGAGTACTCTGTTTGTGATCTTTTGGTTCAAAGAACTTCTGCCATAAGCGGTTCATGGTATTTGGAAGAAGGAAATACCACGGACCTCGAGGACTATCACAAAGGTTACTAATATCCTAAAGGAACTAGCAAACACTATCAACATGAGGTAAGTAGGGTGAATCTCGGGTTCAAAACCCTAGGAATAGAATACCTACTAACTAAATTGCATCACCGGATCCTTCCAAGGATGACGGCCAAAATGATCACACTAGGAACACAAAACATGGCTAGATTACTAGGTGATACTCTAGACATCTAGGGTCATAATATTAGATCCAACATATACGTCGAGGCAATAGAGTACCTCAACTCACTGATTAGTGTGGTTAACCTGGCCCAAAGGAACATCAGGAATAGGAGGAAGGGATTTGCAAATGCATCAGACTTTTTAGAAACCTGCGGTGACTCGGACAGCATAACGGCTGTAAATGCTCAAAATGATTGGAGACATGCGACAAAAATGGTGGCATAACCAATCGATCATCACAATATGAAGATTCTGAGACCAACTATAAACACACAGAAGTAGTAGAAACTGAACTGAGGCTTAAATTCAACATTCTATAAGTCTACGGATTAGTAACATGTGATCCTGATAGAAAGAAGAGAACGCCTAGCTCCTTAACCCGCAGGGAAGATAAGATGACTCGGATCAGAAGGCATAAGGTATAAGAAGTAAAAAGAGCCTTACGTTCCATCCCACAATCAATTCCCTTACATAACTAAAGAATTTCCAGACTCATCTTCGACCAGTTTGGCTTGGTAAACCTACAGGCAGTAAAGCTCTGATACCAAAGCTGTCAGGACCCCAACTCAATGCCACATCGATCTAGCATGCAACACCTCATATCACTTTGCAGCCTCACGCACGGTATGCCCACGGGTGTCGCCTTACCTTTGCCCGGGACCGTTTGCGCCTTTTGGCACACGTATATGATAGTGTCGTTAGCATACATATGATAAGGAGCCCGGGTTGACATGGCTAGTCGTAAACCCAAAGTGGCACAGACTTACAGGGACAGGCATCCATGACCCAGCATCGAACGTGTCGGTCATCAGCGAGTGAATCTGGGCTGTAGTACTAGGCTAGCAGGACTCCGGTAAACTGGGCTGTAGCGGGCTAACAGGACTCCGGTATTCATCGCGTGACATTTCCCCGAAGGGACAGACACATGAACGAAGAAGGACACATGCCGGCCAGCCTAAGTGTTCCGGAGCAGTAGCAAGCTACCATGGCTCTGTGGAAGCACTAGGAGACATTTCCCGGTAAGAGAGGCTACCAAGGATAAACAACTACATAGTCAGATCCCACACATACCAAGCATTTCAATAACATACACACAATATGCTCGATATGTGCAAATACAACATGGCATCACAACATGACTCTACAACTCAAGTATTTATTAATAGGCTCCGAGGAGCGAGATATTACAAACATGGGTCTCTCGACCCAGCATTCAGAGCATTCAAGTCAAAGCACAAGCGGAAGCTTAACATGTCTGAGTACAGACATCTACAAATGAAAAAGGCTGAGAAGCCTGACTAACTACCAGATCTTGCCGAGGGCACAAGATCGTAGCTGAGGTAACAAGCTAAATGTTGAAGTCCACGCGAAACTACTAGCGAGACCGAATTCTCTCTGCAAAAACATAAAATAGGCAAACATGAGTACAAATGTACCCAGCAAGACTTAAATCAGAACTATCAACAAATGCATCAGTATCAACAAAGGGGATGGTGGGCTTTAACTGCAGCAAGCCAGCTTCGACTCTAGGGCTATCCTAGTCTATGACTACAATTCACTCTCTTGAGGTGGCGCACACGAGTCCACATATTCACCATATCAATACACCACTATGGATCCGCTCCCGTCTCCCTACGAGAACGCCATCCATAGCACTCACGCTTATCTTGCGTATTTTAGAGTATCCACTTTCACTTGTCTATGAACTGTTATAGGCAACCCAGAAGTCCTTTACCGTGGACACGGCTATTCGAATAGATCATGTTAACCCTGCAGGGGTGCATTTCTTCATACATGTTTCCACCACTTAGCGTCTGCACACGACATGTGCTCGGCAGACTTCAAGAGAAAGCCGACGTGGGTGTAGACCACGACCTACCTAAACACTCAAGTCTCTAGTCCAGGTTTATCGCCCATTCAGGTTCCATCCGCAGGGAGTCCGGCCGAGGTTGCCACATACGGCCCCGAACGATGTGTACAGGGTTCCGTGACACCAAACGGGCGCCCGGTATACCCAGCCACGTGCCTACTGCATCATAGCCCACCCCTCCGGCCAGCGCTACGCACGGCCTCCAGCATACTACAAACACCAGAAAGTACTTGCATCTCCTGGACAGAGGACAAGGGTGATTAAGAAGTCGAGCGGGATCATATTTTAGGGCCCGATGCATAGTAGTAGCTGAATCATGGATCACAAACACAGAACTCAGTTCCTGAGGACGGCTTCAATGAGACAACCCACCATGTACTCCTACATGGCCTCTCACCGCTACCTTTACCAAATCGTGTTCACACACTTAGCTCATACACAGTAGGACATGTTCACACACCTCTGATTCATCCCCGATGAATCAGACCTGACTCAACTCTAAACAGTAGTAGGCATGATAAACAAACATGAATGAGTAGGCACAACATGGCTCAAACAACTCCTACTCATGCTAGTGGGTTTCATCTATTTACTGTGGTAATGACAGGTCATGCAGAGGATAAAGGGGTTCAGCTACCGCACCAAGTAACAAATGAATCGTTGTTGTCCTAATGCAGTAAAGTAGAGCAGGAGCGAGAGAGTAGGATCGTATCGGAATGAACAAGGGGGTTTTGCTTGCCTGGCACTTCTGAAGATAGCATTGAGTCTTCATCGGTGTCAACGATCACAATGTCGGTACAACGTCTACCGAGGGGGAACAACACCAACAAACAGAGAAGAAACACGATCAATTCAATGCACAATATGATGCATGCTATGACATGGCAATAAGAATGTGTTTTGGCTAATGCAAGCTAGAACATATTGAGATGAGTCCATTTGAACCAAAGATTCAAATGCAAACCCATCTTAAGAGGTCATAAAAGTGCATTAACTTGTTTCACCTAAACAACAAGGTTAATGTGTTCTAACATGCATGAAACCAGTGCAGATGGATAGATTAGATTTTTCTGATCATTTTTCATATACAATTTATTTGATTTGGAGCTACGGTTGATTTTCTATGATTTTTAGAAGTTTTAGTTATTTTCTGGAATTTCCTGTATAAGAATAATTCCAGTAATTGACTTAATGCGTCAGCACTGCATTAGGGTGACGTTAGCGGTCAACGGGGCTGGTCCAGGTCAAACTGACCTGTGGGCCTTGCGTGTCAGTAGTTAGTTTAACTAACTAATATTAGTTAGCGCTAACCCTAGGTTAATTAGCAGAGCAGGCCCCACTTGTCATAGGCTCAGGGGAAGTCAACCCAGGCCCACCCAGTCAAGGTCAGCGGCTCAAACCCGCCGGCGTTTAGCCGCCGGTGAGGCCAAACGGGGCGGTGGGAGTGCAATTTCGCATTCCAACGACCAAATGGGCGGCGGGGAGTGTCTACGCGTAGCTGTGAGCAAGATGTAGTGTTTGGTGGCGGTGGTTGGGCTCGGGGTTGCCGGAAACATCGCCGGCGACGAGTTTGGCGGCGACCAGAGCTCGGGTGAGCTCGGACTCGTCGCTAGGGGGCACGGCGAGGCGCGTGGGTTAGGGCATTGAGCTCCTGGGGGTGCGTTAGGGCTAGTGGACAAGGTGGCGCGGCCGTTGGGTGGCCGGAGCCTCGTCGGCGACGAGCTCCATGGAGGCGCGTGCGGGTGAGCTACTTGCAGTCGCTACAGGGATCGAGAGAGGAAACAGGAGGATGGGGAGGTAGCTAGGCTTACGGCGGTTGCAACGGAGCTGACGGCGAGGTCAGGGACGAACTGTTGCGGCGGTGACGGCAAAGGGGATCTTCGGCGGTGACGGAGTCGGGCGAGGTCGGTGCAGAGGCTTTGGGGCAAGCGAGTGCTCGCGGCTCGAAGGAGAGGAGGGCGGCGGAGCTTCTGGACACGGTGGCACGGCGCAGGGACGACGGAGAGCGCGACTATGGCAATGGTGCGGCTGCGGTGGCGTCTGCCATTGTGCGGGAGAGCGAGGGAGGGGAGCTGGGGAGGAATGGGTGTGTCTGTGGGCTCGGGGAAGGAGTGGGTGACCGACCCAGGGCGGCAGAACAGCAAGGGGAGGAAGCAGGGCGGCGGGCAGCTGCGTGGCGCGCGCTGGTGCCGACGTCTAGCACCTGGCTGCCTGCCTGGCCAAGCCAAGCAGCTCGCTGGAGCGGTGGCTGGGCTGGGCCGGCAGGTGGGCTTGCCAGGTGGGCGCCACGTAAGCCTCTGCTTTGCTTTGTTTTTCTTTTTCTATTTTTCTGTAAGTTTGTGGCTTTATTAAAAATAGCTAGGTACTTCTAAAAATCCTGAAAATAATCAGGGGCTCTGTTTAGAATATATCCAACAGCCCACACTTATTTTTAGAATTATTTGAGCATTCAAAATATTTACTAGCATTTAAATGCCCAAATGCAATTTACATATGATTTAATTCAATGACCTTCTGTTGACCTAGAAAAATGTGCACCAATTTTGCCAGAGGTTCTAACCCAAGACAAAGGGGGTGAACTTTTTAGAAGGGAATTTCAGGTTCATTGAAAATATTTTTAGTAAGCCTTCACTACTAGGGAAAAGCCTAGCAGCAGCGCGGGTTTTGGGCCTATTAGCAGCGCGGGGGGCGGCGCTACTAATAAGGCGCTACAGCTAACTTATAGCAGCAGCGCGGGTGCCACCCGCGCTACTACTACGTCCTTTAGTAGTAGCATGGGTAAAAACCCGCGCTACTACTACTAGCGCAGGTTTTTTTGAATCTTTTCGAAAAAATATTTCGATTTTTTTCCCTATTTTTCAAATTTCTGAATTATTTTAACCTCAAATCTCTAATCACCCCTCATCGCTACTCAATTTCATCTCTAATCACCCCTCATCATTCCAAATCATCTAACTTCCCGGACGGTCACCCATCCTCTCACTACTCCAGCCTGAGCATGCTTAACTTCCGGGTTCTATTCTCCCTCGTTTCCAAGTCTGCACTTGTTGTTTTCCTGACAATAGTAAGATGTCAATCCTATTAACCTCAGGAATTTAGCTTGAGCATGAAGTCACACATTTCACTATTTGAGTTTGAAACTATTGTTCTAAAAAATTAGTAACACTAATATTTCTTGAATAATTAGTTTGACCATAGTTTGACCACAGTTTGACCACAGTTTGACCACAGTTTGGCCATAGTTTGACCAGATTTGACCAAAATTCAAAAAAACTAAAATAATTATTTAGTAACACTAATATTCTAGAATAATTCGTTTGACCATTGTTTGACCACAGTTTGACCACACAGTTTGAATTTTTTTTGATTTTTTCCACTCTAGATCTTAAAAGCCCCGTAACTTTTTTTCTGTTAGGTTTTTGAGGATTTTGAAAATGTTTAACGGGGTTCCCCCCGTTAAATTTGGATGTAACTTTTTGAGTAGATGATTTTTCATATAAAAAACTTTTTCATCCGAGTTAGTATGCAAAAGGTATGCCCATTTTTACAAATTCTCGAGAGATTTTGCAAATAAAGTCGAAATTCATATTTGCAAATTTTCCCAACAACTAGACCACATATCACATGGGAAACTTATTTTCTTTTATTTTTTTGACATTTTCATCATTTTTTTAAACTGAAAAGGCGATCCACGGGGGGGGGGGTTAAAGTTTGAAAATGGGACCTTTAGTAGTAGCGTGGTTTTTTACCCCCTCGTTACTACTATGGCACCACTTAGTAGTAGCGAGGGCTAAAAACCAACGCTACTGCTATCAAACTTGGTAGTAGCGAGGTTTTAAAAAACCACGCTACTACTATGGCATGTCCCAGGGGACACGGTAGAGACCGCTGAGTAGTAGCGAGGGTTAAAACCCGCGCTGCTGCTATCAACTTAGTAGTAGCGAGGCTTAAAAACATGCGCTGCTGGTAAGTAGCAGTAGCGAGGGTTTTTAACCCTCGCTACTAGTAACTTTCTGTGTATAGGCTTTTCCCTAGTAGTGCTTAGTTGAATTCAGAGGGGTTCTGGGGGGGTTCTTGCTTCCCCAATTCAAGTTTTTGATGGAAAGTAGACATGATGCAACACTCTAATGCATGGACTAGCTGGGATGTGACAATAAATTCTCCAGAGATCGAAAGCATCGCAGCAAGCCGATAATTATGTCTAGATCAAAACTATACATTCTAATATATATGATCTTTACAGAATCCAGCAGCATTGATAAGCTATCAATGGACGAACTCTTCATTGAGCATATAACATAATATTAGTACCTAAAGTGTACTCCAAGATGATATAAAACTTATGCGCATAAATGAAAAATGCAGCATATGATTACAAATGTGTAGATGATAATATACGGTACCTAAAAAGGTGAGGAGCCAAACACCAACTCCTTGTGATTATTAGTAGTGGGAGTCGAAGCATTTGTACCAGATCATTTGGTAGATGGCACCGGGCGAAGGTGGCGGTGTGGAGAGAGGAGGAAAACTGTGAGATGGAAAACGGTGGTGTGGGCACAAATTCTTGGTATGTTCGTGGTATGAAACTTTCGTGGTAATGGTAGAACTCAAACTGCTGGAGTTTTCCGAATTCAGGGGATGTCAGCCAAGAGTCCACCTTGCCGGGTATGGACAGCAGGTAGCTTGTCGGGATGCAGAGGCACTGAACGGGGCCCTGCTGGTGAGAAGAGACAATTGCTCTGATGAGATCAAATTCAGGAAGGACAGATATCTGACGACAGTCGAGATTGAGGGGCGCGGTGCGCCATAGAGGGCGCCACCGAGTTGAGAGGACTTGTGTGCGGCAGCAATCCTTGGTGGGGAGAAGCGAGATGATCTCCTCAAGGATGAAGTCCGGGAGATTGCTGATGCGGTCCACCAGAAATTCTACCGGTTCCTCAGATCCGGGTGGGGGGCTCGCCGCTTCTCCCCATGCTACCGGGTGCGGGATCTACAACCGGCGTCGCCGCCGGCGGGAGCCTCATCTTCTTGGTGTTGGGGCCAGCCGACTCCATTTTCCTTGTGGGTGTCGTGCCGAGCTCACGGGTTTGAGCATAGTAGCCAGAGACGAGCCTAGTGGCACTGCGAGTGGGGAAGAAGGAGGTCTGGGGATTTCTGTAGGAGTGGAAGAAGTGGAGTAGGCGTTTTCTGTATGAGTGAGGAAGAAGGTGAGTGGGGTTTTCTAGACGAGTGAGGAAGATTGGGGAGCGGGGGGAATTGGGTGGGGAGACGGAAGCGGGAGAGCGAGTTGTTCGTGTTTATAAGGCACACTGCACTAACTACTCGCTTTTTCCCAAGAACCGCTCTCTTCTTTTGCGTTGCTGCATGACTGGCCATGCATGCAGGATGCATGTGCCCGCCGGCCACTGCATGCGCCTGGTTTGTTACTAGGCCTATTTAATAGGGTGGTTATGGAGTAAATTAAGGAGATTTATTTTCTCTGTGTGCATCCACCAAATTAGAGGATGCGGTACTGGATGCAGACACTCACATTAAACTAACATTCAGAAGAACAAAAGTTCAGCATGTCTATGCATCTCAATGATTCACAATACTATAACCAATATACAAAACTGTGAGAAGGTGTGGAAATAAACAAAATCGGTCGATGCTTCTCTGAGCAAAGGGCCTCCCCTGCGCACGCATTAATTTCCTAGGCATGCTTGTTTCTTCTCAATGTTGCGAGCACTTTGAGCATGTTGGCAACTCCACAGCTATCTAGCTGCCTCATCTTGCAATTGATGCTGACACATTTGCAGAAAACACATGAGGCAATAGAGATGACTCAACATGGGTCAGTATTGTGCAGTTCCCTTGATATCCTATTCATTGTCCTGAATCTGAAAAGATAGGAAAACAGTAGCTATACTTAAACGGTGTTGCAAAACTGTAGCACATATCAATAGCTCGGCATGACAAAACACGATCATCTAGATGAGGGGGATACTGACCTGCCTGAGGAAGATTACATATAATTTCATAAGTCCTTGGTTGATTTCCACCTTTGGCTGCACTGCTTGTTTGCTCCTCCAGACATGACAGGATCGTTCTGCACTGCATTCAGCAAGTCAACGTACGAATAAGCTAATTTCATCTTGCGGTTGTCATTGTACCGAGTTACGAATGTAGGAATACCTGGAGCACCATGAGGTTAGCTGATAGCAGGTAGATGCAGCCATATAAATTTTGTGCGGTGCTACCAAAATTGAGGTTTGTATCCCTTCCCGTTATGATAATTCTTCTTGAAGTTGGTAGAATGTGACGGCTTGTTCTTTGCATCGAACTTACCTTTCCCCTGAGATTTGTTCTTGTTGTTTTGGGGCTGGTTGGGCTGGAAGTTCTTCTCGTGTACCATGTGGGCACTAGAAGCTCCCTCGGCAACCCGAGCATGTGTGTCTTTTGCTCTCGCCTTCTCCTCAAAATCATGAGTGCTAATGAGATCCAAAAAAGAAAACTCATGTCTCTTGTTTTTCAGAGAAGTAGCAAAATCGTTCCACAAAGGTGAAAGCTTGGCAATGATGGTCCCAACAACAATTTTTTCCGGCAACACACACTTAAAGTACTCAAGTTCCTTAGAGAGTGACTGTATCTCATGAGTCTGCTGAACAACAGAGCGCTCATCAATCATATTGTAGTCACAGAATTGCTCCATGACATACAACTCGTTGCCAGCGCCCGAGGGCCCAAACGTGGCCTCGAGCGCAGCCCACATGTCTTTGCCGCTGTCAAACAACATATACGAATCCACAATGGAATCGTCAAGAACACTCAGCAGGGCGGCTTTGAAGAGGGTATCCATGTTCTGAAAAGCTTCCTGATGTGTAGGATTAAGATCGCCCTCAGGCTTACCCTTAGTGGCGTCATAGCAGCACATGATCTGAAACCAATATACTGCTCTTGTGCCCCACCTTTTATATTGCACCACCTTAAAAGTAGGCGGCTTCAAAAGCGCAGCAAAACAACTCGAAGTAAATTGCCTGTGATCAGGTTTTTGGATTAGATGGTTGAATATATGAGCAATTTAGTATGAGATTTAATCTGAATCAGCAGTAAATAGATCATGACGACAATTGCAAACATCAATGTAATGATGGGACTAAACCGGGAGGACAGAATCACATATTGTACAGCGGGAGCAGAACCGATGTGGTTGATGTTGTCCCTCATGTCGTTGATGAAGAGGTTACTGAGGTCGAGGAAGAAGGTTGTCGTTGAGGAAGTCGTCGCTGGCAGCGATCACAGGAGTGTGCTCCCCAAAAACCTGATCGCCCCTCTCCCGTACAGGATCACGAAAGGCGGGGTTGGGAGGACTGTTGTCCCTTCTCACGGTGCACGCTAGAAGGAGGGCTGGAGAAGAATTGCGTGGCAGCGCTAAGATCTGGAACGGTGTGAAACCATATGGTATAGCGGCGGCTAGGGTAGAGCATGTCAGGTCG
Source organism: Triticum aestivum (assembly GCF_018294505.1). NCBI lineage: Eukaryota > Viridiplantae > Streptophyta > Magnoliopsida > Poales > Poaceae > Triticum > Triticum aestivum. The sequence continues at coordinate 735,806,551 of NC_057798.1, read as the reverse complement.
GAGTATAATAGTAGGCTTTGGCCCCCAAACCCCACATCCATGTCAATAATAGCTCAAAAAAAGTCAATAATAGCCCCACCAAGGTTTTTCTAAAAAAACGCAGTAATTAAGGCATCCGTTAGTCCCTTTAGTATAAATACAATATCATTAATAATGGCCCCACCTTTTGTCTCATAAAGTAGAGTATGTTGGAGTACAACCAGCTACACGTTTACAATACGCTTCTTTTCTCTCTCCTCTTCTCTCTCCTTCAACTAAGCACAAATACTATATTTAAATCCTTATAGCCTGCTTATGTCATCTAATTATAGTAGTACTTGCTCTAAAAGTTACTATCCACTGTGTAGTCTGAAATGTTGGGCGTGCAGCGGGCGGTGCCCTCGGTCGGTGCGCCGCTTCAACGGCAGAAGCAGTGAGAGGTTGCGTTGCCCTGACTTGCCATCAATGTGGAGCGGCGGGCTCAGCTGGCGCTGGACGGGAAGCGTGCGCGGGAGGGGGGAGGGGTTTTTGTTGGGCCAAGAAGGTGAGAAGCCAACTTGGGATCGGTTCGGACGGGGAAATATCATGTGCTCCCATACTCTGCATATGACACTAGTGTATGTTACTACTCCCTCCTTTCCGGTTTATAGAGATGTTTAGAGTAACATAGTAATATGTTACAGTACAAGTTACTCCCCACTATGACCAGCCTTGGCCTCTCCTAGTGCTCCACCATGTATAGCTGCTAAGCCTGCCACGTAGGCATAAAAATATGATGTGGCACCAATAAACTAAGCACCTATGCATTGAACACTTGAGTTACTAAGCCATTTAATGCACTTAGCACCTAATCTAAAGAGCATTAATAGTATAGCCAGTTGCTGGCTATGAGCCTACACCCCATCTTATAGTCAACATGTACTACAAAGTGCCTAGGAGCACGTGCTAGGGCTGGCTCTTCACGAAGAGCCCACTTACCTTCTCTTTCCTCTTCTCTTTCCTCCAACTAAGCAGAAATATACTACTGTTTACTCCCTCCCTTCCGTTTTATAGGGCTCAAATCTCAACTCTCATCAACCAAGGCATTTTGTGAGTGGAGGAATGTATCTCGTACATTACAAAACTACCCAATTAAACTCATGCATTAATTTGGATTAATTACAGTGCATGCATGCTTGGCCACTAGATGAGTAGGAACATTACATGCATTGGTGTGTTCCTTTTTAATTCTTGCATGCAAAGATTTAATGCGCACTGGAAACTAAAAATGAGATGGTGATGAGCCCTCTAAATTGGAAAAACAAAAAAGTTGAGATAAGCCTTATAAACCGGAAAGGAGGGAGTATTCCTTATAGCCCGCTGACTCAGCTCTATTGTACTTGCTCTAATCACATCTAAGCACTTGCTAGCACCCCCTTGACCATGGACCTTGACGGTGTACATCACCTTGTGTCTCATAATTTTCCCCGTCATCATTTGAGTCCTAGAAGATCTCACCCACATCATCATTAGCATGCAGCCGCCTTGATAGACAACGTGCGCAGAAGGAGTAGAGGCGACTGGGGACGCACCACCACCATGTCGTGGGCACTCTGTATGTGCTCATGTGCGTGCAGCGTGCGTGTTTTTCCATCGGTGCTAGCTCTAAGGCCAATGTTGCGGTCATCTTCGTCTCTGACTAGTAGTTGAGCAACGACGGCAAAGAGGTGCTGCAAGAGATGCGTATGCACCATTGCGTGCGAGCTTCGCCGTAGCATGACGAACCAGACGTCGCCGCAGATGGCGCACGCCTCCATGCAGCTGAGTGTGTGCGCATGCATGTGTTATTCACGTGCATTCTGCGGCCAAGCGTGTGTGCATGCACGTCTTGTGTACGTGCGTTGTGTGCTCCATGCTGTGCGCGTATGTGCATGAGTTGGATCGGATGGAATTAGTGCGTTCGCTTGTGTACATATTTTAGAGTGTAGATTCACTCATTTTCTTTCGTATGTAGTCCCTTATTGAAATATCTAAAAAGACTTAAAACATCTTCAACTTAGCATCCTGATGTACCGTTTCTAGTGGTTAGTGAAAAGTTCATGTTCTTTTAGTTGTTTATAGGTGGGCAGGCGGCAAAAAACAGGGGAAAACGCGCAAGGTTCCTTGCAGACGCTCCACTGCGAGGTTCCTTGCTCCTCCTCGGTCGTCGGGAGTCTATGCTCTTCAACTCTTTTCTTCTACATGAGCTTTGTTCATCCTTTTCCCAACACGCGAGACATCTAGCATCAAGGTGCACGTGTCATGCAAGAAAATGGAGATAATCAGATAAGCAGTGCGTAAGTGAGTCGTGCGGGGGGGGGAGTGGGGGGAAACCCTTTTCCGTAAGTGAGTCGTGCACTTCGATGGCACCTACGCAATATTTTGTCTCCTCGATGGCACGTGAATGGCACGTGAATAGTGCATGTACTCAACGACGGAGCACGGGATGGTAGCAATGACATGGTCAGCCCTTTTTTGGAGAGAGTACGTACTACTAGTAAATAACTTTGATGTGTCCCATCAATTCGCAGAATTACGAGAAGCTTGATTACACCTTCTCCCTCGCCAATGCGTGCGCAGTGGCTCGCAGCACGAGGAGAAACTTTTGCTTACAAGCGGTGGACGTGCAGCAGTTCATTTGGTGTCAGATTGCCAGAAGCACTACTGTATAACCATCGACTTCCGGAAGAGGCGAAGAGCCAAGCGCAAGGTCACCTACTAACCTTAGGCTAGGCATAGAGGGAGTAACATAAGTAGAGGTACCTCCATTTTTTATTCTAGAAACAACCACACGCGAATATCAAGGTGTTGGTTACATAGAACAAATTTCCTGCAGTCCATGCTCAGCACTCCTCTATCTCTCTTCTCAGCCAGCCAGCGGACGCGCGGAGCCCATCGTCTGTTTGCTCACATGCGGCCCCACATGTCAGTGAAAACGCAAGAGGACCCATTGAACCTGCACATCTTTCACCTCGACATGCTGGTGATGAAAAACAAATCCAAGAAATATCTTTGGTGGCCGCTTTTGTAGTTACTCAAGAGTAGTAAGATTCTATTTACAGTTTAACCCAAGATGCACATCTCGTGGCTTCAACTTATCAACTACCACTATATTTTCTTTCATGACACGACCTGGATGCTGGATGTCCCACGTGTCGGCAAAAGGAGGAAGAACCCGACCAAATCTTCGGTTGTGCTCTCTGATTAGACTTGTTGTGCTAACTTAAAATTTTTATTGTGTACTCCCTCCGTTCCAAAATACTTGACTTCCATTTGTCCAAAAATGGATGCGCCTATATACTAAAACATGTCTAGACACATATATATTTTGACAAATACTACCTCCGTCCGGGTTTATTGGTCCCCATTATATTTCATGCCAAATTTTGACCATAGATTAAACTAACAAAATGTTTACGCATGTCACCAAACATTATATTTTTGAAAACTATGTTCAAATACGAATCCAATGAGATAATTTTTCTTGACATGCATTAAAATTTTGTTAGTTAAATCTTTGGTCAAAATTTGACACAAACTACAAAGGGGACCTATAAACCAGGACGGAGGTAGTAGAACGGAGGGAGTAGAATGGATGCAAGTTTTTGTATTGGGAAGAATAGTACATCCATATATTGATAGAGCGTTGGAGTTGGCCTTACAAGTGGAATCGTAGTTGAGGAAACCGACTATCGGCAAACCCCCACCTCGCCCGCCACACGATGGCTGAGTTAGAGAAACGATGAGGTTGAAGATACTGCTCTAGCACGGACTCCAAGAAATATGGTGTCAGATGGAAGTCGTGCTGGTGGCGTGTGCCGTACTCCTGGACGTGAATGCTTGTTCTGGCCCATGCCACCCTACTACTCCTACTACTTACTATATAGTACTACTAGTATCGAGGATTCGAGGTGCTGGTTACATAGTACAATATGGCTACAGTAAAAACACCCGCACGACGCGCGGAGCATGTGAAGCTAGTACGAATAGTGTACTACTATTGTTGATGATTGGCCACATCCGATAACCTATTGTAACGCACGTTTCATCGGAATTAGTTGCCAGGCGCCAACGAGTATATGGGCGCTGCTCGTCCTCATGCTCGTGATCATCACCATCGTCATCTCCCCCTTGGTTATAAAACATTTCAAGTATAAGTGGTGGAATTTTCACAGGACCTTGGAAACACAAGAAGAAGGTTAATTAGTAAAGGGAAACTTGCTAACCCGCATGCATGTGGATGAAACCATTATAATTACGGTGGAAGACAAACGTACCGAAATCATAACGATTCCATGCAAAAACAGTGCCACGAGTGGTGGCAGCAAACACAAGGCCCTCGGTATTCAATTGCATCACAGTACTCATCCGTGTACAGAAACTGATTTTAAGCAATGTCCATCGATTCAAACCAGCAACGACGGCAACAAGCTTGTGGAAGATAGCAACAACTTCATAGTTGTTGTAATTCCAAGAGCGGGTGGGAACTCGAGAAATTGCTATCTTCCATAGAAGACAGTCACCATGATTGTATTTGAACGTGCGTACAATACCGGTGTGCTCAACTTCTAGGCAGTCTGCTGAGATTTTTGGAAGTGGAACCCGGTCACGAGTGTACACATTCACAAGTTCCCACTCGTAGTTGGACCCAATGTAAACAACCCAATCTCCATTTGCGCCTGCCCAGGCCTTGCCCTCAAGCGATGGCATCTTAACATCATACGTATCATTATCAAGCGGCATCAACTTGCACAGGGCGAGGCCTCCGAGGTGACGCCGCCGGTCATAAGGGTCACGGCGAAGAAGATAGGGGAGATCAAACCATTCCTTGACTCTTGGGTTCCTTGTAATGATGTTATTAGTTGAGACAAGAATGGGCTTGAATGAACCTGCCATGCTAGCCGAGGTGATGACGTCGCACCGATCAATGAGTTCCTCCACCACGTCATCTTTCAGATTGGGGAAAGAATAAAGGGGACGTTTCCGTCCTGTTCCCTCCATGGAGAAGACGATCAAACAATGGCAGAAGAAAGCGTGAAGGGCTGAAGGAAAATGGAGGAGGGAGAGGAAGAGTGTGCGACAGTAGTTCCAAATCGAGAGGGAAAGGCGAAGCGTCGGTGGACGGTTGCCGGTTTGCCACGGTTCACGAAGGGGTGCCCCAGCCTACACTTCGGTTCGGAAATACTCCTACTACTCGCCGTCGTCTCACTGATATGTTGGAACAGGACCACATGTCAACGAAACATGGTGTGTAATTTCTCGTGCAAAATGCGATCTGGCTGCGTTGGCCCGAAGTGTCGCATTAGTTTTTTTTTAAGTTTGCCACATTAGTTATCGACCTTTATTTTTTTTAACATGCAATCTGAATGGATAGCTCCTGTGGTCATCACACGTGAGCGGATATAGTGATGGTTGATTCGCCTGAGCAACTTTACTATGGGAATATGGGAGTACCAGCGGATTCAAGGAACAGAGAAATGATGGTTGCTTCGTCCGAGCAACTTACTGTGGCGAAGGTGGGGCTCTGTGATTTGACTGCTCACTAGTCATTACTACTGCGGCACAACGACCGGGGTGAATCTTTCCCTGAAGTTGTGTTGTGCACTCAATATTGCTGCATGGCAGGTGGAGCCAGATGAAGGATGTCCAACATGTCGGCGAAACAAAGTTGAATTGTTTCTGGCATTGCTATCAATCCTTCAGGATTTGTTTATATGTACGCATAATTTTGATGAAATTGTACTGTGATGCTATGAAGGTTTCAACTCTGGCTCCCGCAGGAAAAAAAGGTTTCAACTTAGGATTCATGTGTCTTGCCTCGAGATTATCTCGTTACAACATTCCATCAAATACAAATGAAACTACCATAGCTAATGCATCTCAATGGTTCGCAGATCAGCGTGAATATTCACATCACAACTGAAGACAAAGTTGTGAGAAGGTGTACAAATAAAGAAAAAATATATAATTGATCAATGCTGTTCGTAGGCATGGTTCCATTTCCTTGGCACGGTGTTCATTGCTTGGCAGCTAGTTTCACCCAGCTTTGTAGACAAAAAAGAGGTGTATGAAGGACACCACAATCCGATGATTTTGTGCAGCTCCACTAAAATCGGGCAGACCATCCCTGTTTGCAAAGATATCCACTCAGTGTGATTACAATAATAGTGGAACTAGATGATGAAACATAACACACATAAATAGAAGCCGATCACCTCTACGATCTCTCTTTAGGACTAACTTCTTGTCGGAGAAGATTAGGCACGGAGTTGGATGAGGAGGGTAGCAAAACCAATCTCCCTTTCCGCAGTCCCACAGAAATGTAAAAACGTTGCCCGTGTGACATTTTGGCGGAACTGCACAAAACACTCTTCAGAAAAGTGATTTGTGCAGTTCACCAAAAGGTCACAATAGCAATGAGGTGAAAATGGATAGCCCTGTTTGCAAAAGGAGGTCGAAAGGAAACAATGACTGCCCAATAACACGAGTTGAAGACACATACGCCGACAAAAAAGAAGCATGTTCCATGTAAAAAGGGAAAGATAGCACATGGTGGTTTATCAAAAATGGTTTGAGGACGAGATTGCAAGATGGAAAGTACGCTAGCCGAGATACGATTTAAGCAAACAACTAAAGAAGATCCACATGCGGCAACATGGGAAGATGGGCAGTGGAGCAAGGCCAGAGGAAGCTGTACCTGAGGGTCGTCGGGATGTTACTAGGAGGGCGCCGGCGGCCGGGATCTGCCCATACTGCGACAGCGAGCAAGTGGCGAAGGCCCTACCGCGCCGGAGCTTGGTCAGAGAGAACGGCGGGTACCGCAGATCGGGATGAGCTGCCTCAACGCCGTCGAACAGAGAGACGATGCACATCCTCCCTTTCTGCCAGCGGACGTGATGCGGCCGGATCACTGACCAACGCTGAGAGAGAGAGGCCACGGCGTCCTTGTGTGAGATTGTGTGACGAGACTCACGAGAGACAAACCCATTTTTCCATTTTCCCCATGGCAATCATTTTATATTCTAGGCGTGGTACCTGACCCTCCTTCGAGTAAACAACCGCTACATGCGTCAAATTATCACGTGGGCTGCCTTTTCGTACAGAAACGAACTCCACCGTGTACACGTGCGGGTGTGGCCGGGAACGAGACGTGAGTACGTGCGTCCTGCGTGCACTTCTTCTTTAGGTGCAGGTACGTACGTGGGTGGGTGTGAGAGAGATGGTTTGTGCGAAAGAGAGGCAATGTGTTGATCATATCTCAATCAGAAAAATGTAACATATGCAATGTGTGTGAAACGGAGTCATGGACGTGAGATATCGATAGAATTGAAAACAGGGATGAAGTGTGTGGCTGCGCGATCGATAAAGAGTGCCATCGAATTTGTGTTTGCCCAGGTCAAAGATACAGGGCGGGTGGCCTACTGGAATTTGAGAGGGCAGAGGTGCAGTTCTTCTCCGTGGCATCGATACCTACCTACAACGTTCGACTATCGGTTTGTGTGTC